>NC_044911.1:50979099-51328031 GCF_001633185.2 Quercus lobata | reverse complement strand
CAATAGGGTATTGAGTCCGAGGACCATACAAACCTTGGTTCTGTCAAAACCCAGTTTTTTTCTCATCCAAGAAAGTTGGACCCCATAGGTTTGAGTCCAGGGACCATACAATACCTTGGTTCTGTCCAATAACTCAGTTTTCTCATCCAAGTAGTTGGATCCCCATAGGTTTGGGTCCGAGGACATACAATACCTTGGTTCTGTCAAAAACTCAGTTTTCTCATCCAAGTAGTTGGTTTCCTCATAGGGTTGAGTCCGAGGACCATACAATACCTTGGTTCTGTCCAAAACTCAGTTTTCTCATCCAAGTAGTTGGATTCCCCTTAGGTTTGAGTCCGAGGACCATACAATACCTTGGTTTTGTCCAAAACTCAGTTTTCTCATCCAAGTAGTTGGTTTCCCCATAGGTTTGAGTCTGAGGACCACACAATACCTTGGTTCTGTCCAAAACTCAGTTTTCTCATCCAAGTAGTCGGATTCCCCATAGGTTTGAGTCCGAGGACCATACAATACCTTGGGTCTGTCCAAAACTCAGTTTTCTCATCCAAGTAGTTGGTTTCCCCATAGGTTTGAGTCCGAGGACCATACAATACCTTGATTCTGTCCAAAACTCAGTTTTCTCATCCAAGTAGTTGGATTCCCCATAGGTTTGAGTCCGAGGACCATACAATACCTTGGTTCTGTCCAAAACTCAGTTTTCTCATCCAAGTAGTTGGTTTCCTCATAGGTTTGAGTCCGAGGACCATACAATACCTTAGTTCTGTCCAAAACTCAATTTTCTCATCCAAGTAGTTGGATTCCCCATAGGTTTGAGTCTGAGGACCATACAATACCTTGATTCTGTCCAAAACTCAGTTTTCTCATCCAAATAGTTGGTTTCCCCATAGGTTTGAGTCCGAGGACCATACAATACCTTGGTTCTGTCCAAAACTCAGTTTTCTCATCCAAGTAGTTGGTTTCCCCATAGGTTTGGAGTCCGAGAACCATAACAATACCTTGGTTCTTCCAAACTCAGTTTTCTTCAATCCCAGTAGTTGGATTCCGCCATAGGTTTTTGAGTCCCGAGGGACCATACAATACTTTGGGTTCTGTCCAAAACTCAGTTTTCTCATCCAAGTAGTTGGTTTCCCCATAGGTTTGCATTCCGAGGACCATAATACCTTGGTTCTGTCCAAAACTCAGTTTTCTTATCCAAGTAGTTGGTTTCCCCATAGGTTTGAGTCCGAGGACCATACAATACCTTGGTTCTGTCCAAAACTCAGTTTTCTCATCCAAGTAGTTGGTTTCCCCATAGGTTTGAGTCCGAGGACCATACAATACCTTGGTTCTGTCCAAAACTCAGTTTTCTCGTCCAAGTAGTTGGATTCCCCATAGGTTTGAGTCTGAGGACCATACAATATCTTGGTTCTGTCCAAAACTCAGTTTTCTCATCCAAGTAGTTGGTTTCCCCATAGGTTTGAGACCGAGGACCATACAATACCTTGATTCTGTCCAAAACTCAGTTTTCTCATCCAAGTAGTTGGTTTCCCTATAGGTTTGAGTCCGAGGACGATACAATACGTTGTTTCTGTCCAAAACTCAGTTTTCTCATCCATGTAGTTGGATTCCCCATAGGTTTGAGTCCGAGGACCATACAATACCTTGGTTCTGTCCAAAACTCAGTTTTCTCATCCAAGTAGTTGGATTCCCCATAGGTTTGAGTCCGAGGACCATACAATACCTTGGTTCTGTCCAAAACTCAGTTTTCTCATCCAAGTAGTTGGTTTCCCTATAGGTTTGAGTCCGAGGACCATCAATATCTTGGTTCTGGTCCAAAACTCAGTTTTTCTCAATCCAAGTAGTTTGGTTTCCTCCCCATAGGTTTGAGACCGAGGACAATACCAATACCTTGAATTCTGTCCAACTCAGTTTTTCTCATCCAAGTAGTTGGTTTCCCTATAGGTTTGAGTCCGAGGACGATACAATACGTTGTTTCTTGTTTCCAAAACTCAGTTTTTCTCATCCAGTAAGTTGGATTCCCCATAGGTTTGAGTCCGAGGACCATACAATACCTTGGTTATGTCCAAACTCAGTTTTCTCATCCAAGGTTAGTTGGATTCCCCATAGGTTTGAGTCCGAGGACCATAACAATACCTTGGTTCTGTCCAAAACTCAGTTTTCCTCATCCAAGTATTTGGTTTCCCCATAGGTTTTGAGTCCGAGGAACATACAATACCTTGGTTCTGTCCAAAACTCAGTTTTCTCATCCAAGTAGTTGGTTTCCCCATAGGTTTGAGTCCGAGGACCATGCAATACCTTGGTTCTGTCCAAAACTCAGTTTTCTCATCCAAGTAGTTGGTTTCCACATAGGTTTGAGTCTGAGGACCACACAATACCTTGGTTCTGTCCAAAACTCAGTTTTCTCATCCAAGTAGTTGGATTCCCCATAGGTTTGAGTCCGAGGACCATACAATATCTTGGTTCTGTCCAAAACTCAGTTTTCTCATCCAAGTAGTTGGTTTCCCCATAGGTTTGAGACAGAGGACCATACAATACCTTAGTTCTGTCCAAAACTCAGTTTTCTCATCCAAGTAGTTGGATTCCTCATAGGTTTGAGTCTGAGGACCATACAATACCTTGGTTCTGTCCAAAACTCAGTTTTCTCATCCAAGTAGTTGGTTTCCCTATAGGTTTGAGTCCGAGGACGATACAATACGTTGGTTCTGTCCAAACCTCAGTTTTCTCATCCATGTAGTTGGATTCCCCATAGGTTTGAGTCCGAGGACCATACAATACCTTGGTTCTGTCCAAAACTCAGTTTTCTCATCCAAATAGTTGGTTTCCCCATAGGTTTGAGTCCGAGGACCATACAATACCTTGGTTCTGTCCCATAAACTTCAGTTTCTCCTCCAAGTAGTCGGTTCCATGGTTTGAGTCCGAGGACCATACATTACCTTGGTTTTGTTTCAAACTCAGTTTCCTTCATCAAGTAGTTGGTTTCCCCATAGGGTATTGAGTTACGAGACAACAATACCTTGGTTCTGTCCAAAACTCAGTTTTCTCATCCAAGTAGTTGGATTCCCCATAGGTTTGGGTCCGAGGACCATACAATACCTTGGTTCTGTCCAAAACTCAGTTTTCTTATCCAAGTAGTTGGTTTCCCCATAGGTTTGAGTCCGAGGACCATACAATACCTTGGTTCTGTCCAAAACTCAGTTTTCTCATCCAAGTAGTTGAATTCCCCATAGGTTTGAGTCCGAGGACCATACAATACCTTGGTTCTGTCAAAAACTCAGTTTTCTCATCCAAGTAGTTGGTTTCCTCATAGGTTTGTGTCCGAGCACCATACAATACCTTGGTTCTGTCCAAAACTCAGTTTTCTCATCCAAGTAGTTGGATTCCCCATAGGTTTGAGTCCGAGGACCATACAATACCTTGGTTCTGTCCAAAACTCAGTTTTCTCATCCAAGTAGTTGGATTCCCCATAGGTTTGAGTCCGAGGACCATACAATACCTTGGTTCTGTCCAAAACTCAGTTTTCTCATCCAAGTAGTTCGGATTCCTCATAGGTTTGAGTCCGAGGGACCATACGAATTACCTTGGTTGTGTCCAACTAGTTTTCTCATTCTCCAAGTAGTTGGTTTCCCCATAGGTTGGAGTCCGGGACCTTACATATTACCTTGGTTCTCGCTCCATAACTCGTTTTCTCATCCAAGTAGTTGGATTCCCCATAGGTTTGAGTCCGAGGACCATACAATACCTTGGTTCTGTCCAAAACTCAGTTTTCTCATCCAAGTAGTTGGTTTCCCCATAGGTTTGAGTCCGAGGACCATACAATACCTTGGTTCTGTCCAAAACTCAGTTTTCTCATCCAAGTAGTTGGTTTCCCCATAGGTTTGAGTCTGAGGACCATACAATACCTTGGTTCTGTCCAAAACTCAGTTTTCTCATCCAAGTAGTTGGATTCCCCATAGGTTTGAGTCCGAGGACCATACAATACCTTGATTCTGTCCAAAACTCAGTTTTCTCATCCAAGTAGTTGGTTTCCCCATAGGTTTGAGTCCGAGAACCATACAATACCTTGGTTCTGTCCAAAACTCAGTTTTCTCATCCAAGTAGTTGGATTCCCCATAGGTTTGAGTCCGAGGACCATACAATACCTTGGTTCTGTCCAAAACTCAGTTTTCTCATCCAAGTAGTTGGTTTCCCCATAGGTTTGAGTCCGAGGACCATACAATACCTTGGTTCTGTCCAAAACTCAGTTTTCTCATCCAAGTAGTTGGATTCCCCATAGGTTTGAGTCCGAGGACCATACAATACCTTGGTTCTGTCCAAAACTCAGTTTTCTCATCCAAGTAGTTGGTTTCCCCATAGGTTTGAGTCCGAGGACCATACAATACCTTGGTTCTGTCCAAAACTCAGTTTTCTCATCCAAGTAGTTGGATTCCCCATAGGTTTGAGTCTGAGGACCATACAATACCTTGGTTCTGTCCAAAACTCGGTTTTCTCATCCAAGTAGTTGGTTTCCCCATAGGTTTGAATCCGAGGACCATACAATACCTTGGTTCTGTCCAAAACTTAGTTTTCTCATCCAAGTAGTTGGATTCCCCATAGGTTTGAGTCCGAGGACCATACAATACCTTGGTTCTGTCCAAAACTCAGTTTTCTTATCCAAGTAGTTGGTTTCCCCATAGGTTTGAGTCCGAGGACCATACAATACCTTGGTTCTGTCCAAAACTCAGTTTTCTCATCCAAGTAGTTGGTTTCCCCATAGGTTTGAGTCCGAGGACCATACAATACCTTGGTTCTGTCCAAAACTCAGTTTTCTCGTCCAAGTAGTTGGATTCCCCATAGGTTTGAGTCTGAGGACCATACAATATCTTGGTTCTGTCCAAAACTCAGTTTTCTCATCCAAGTAGTTGGATTCCCCATAGGTTTGAGTCCGAGGACCATACAATACCTTGTTCTGTCCAAAACTCAGTTTTCTCATCCAAGTAGTTGGTTTCCCCATAGGTTTGAGTCCGAGGACCATACAATACCTTGGTTCTGTCCAAAACTCAGTTTTCTCATCCAAGTAGTTGGATTCCCCATAGGTTTGAGTCCGAGGACCATACAATACCTTGGTTCTGTCCAAAACTCGGTTTTCTCATCCAAGTAGTTGGTTTCCCCAATAGGTTTGAATCCGAGGACCATACAATACCTTGGTTCTGTCCAAAACTCAGTTTTCTCATCCAAGTAGTTGGTTTCCCCATAGGTTTGAGTCCGAGGACCATACAATACCTTGTTCTGTCCAAAACTCATTTTCTCATCCAGTAGTTGGATTCCCCATAGGTTTGAGACCGAGGACCATACAATACCTTGATTCTGTCCAAAACTCAGTTTTCTCATCCAAGTAGTTGGTTTCCCTATAGGTTTGAGTCCGAGGACCATACAATACCTTGGTTCTGTCCAAAACTCAGTTTTCTCATCCATGTAGTTGGATTCCCCATAGGTTTGAGTCCGAGGACCATACAATACCTTGGTTCTGTCCAAAACTCAGTTTTCTCATCCAAGTAGTTGGATTCCCCATAGGTTTGAGTCCGAGGACCATACAATACCTTGGTTCTGTCCAAAACTCAGTTTTCTCATCCAAGTAGTTGGTTTCCCCATAGGTTTGAGTCCGAGGACCATACAATACCTTGGTTCTGTCCAAAACTCAGTTTTCTCATCCAAGTAGTTGGATTCCCCATAGGTTTGAGTCTGAGGACCATACAATACCTTGGTTCTGTCCAAAACTCGGTTTTCTCATCCAAGTAGTTGGTTTCCCCATAGGTTTGAGTCCGAGGACCATACAATACCTTGGTTCTGTCCAAAACTCAGTTTTCTCATCCAAGTAGTTGGTTTCCCCATAGGTTTGAGTCTGAGGACCATACAATACCTTGGTTCTGTCCAAAACTCAGTTTTCTCATCCAAGTAGTTGGATTCCCCATAGGTTTGAGTCCGAGGACCATACAATACCTTGGTTCTGTCCAAAACTCTCATCCAAGTAGTTGGTTTCCCCATAGGTTTGATCCGAGGACCATACAATACCTTGGTTCTGTCCAAAACTCAGTTTTCTCATCCAAGTAGTTGGTTTCCCCATAGGTTTGAGTCCGAGAACCATACAATACCTTGGTTCTATCCAAAACTCAGTTTTCTCATCCAAGTAGTTGGATTCCCCATAGGTTTGAGTCCGAGGACCATACAATACCTTGGTTCTGTCCAAAACTCAGTTTTCTCATCCAAGTAGTTGGTTTCCCCATAGGTTTGAGTCCGAGGACCATACAATACCTTGGTTCTGTCCAAAACTCAGTTTTCTCGTCCAAGTAGTTGGATTCCCCATAGGTTTGAGTCTGAGGACCATACAATATCTTGGTTCTGTCCAAAACTCAGTTTTCTCATCCAAGTAGTTGGTTTCCCCATAGGTTTGAGACCGAGGACCATACAATACCTTGGTTCTGTCCAAAACTCAGTTTTCTCATCCAAGTAGTTGGTTTCCCTATAGGTTTGTCCGAGGACCATACAATACCTTGGTTCTGTCCAAAACTCAGTTTTCTCATCCATGTAGTTGGATTCCCCATAGGTTTGAGTCCGAGGACCATACAATACCTTGGTTCTGTCCAAAACTCAGTTTTCTCATCCAAGTAGTTGGATTCCCCATAGGTTTGAGTCCGAGGACCATACAATACCTTGGTTCTGTCCAAAACTCAGTTTTCTCATCCAAGTAGTTGGTTTCCCCATAGGTTTGAGTCCGAGGACCATACAATACCTTGGTTCTGTCCAAAACTCAGTTTTCTCATCCAAGTAGTTGGTTTCCCCATAGGTTTGAGTCCGAGGACCATACAATACCTTGGTTCTGTCCAAAACTCGGTTTTCTCATCCAAGTAGTTGGTTTCCCCATAGGTTTGAATCCGAGGACCATACAATACCTTGGTTCTGTCCAAAACTCAGTTTTCTCATCCAAGTAGTTGGATTCCCCATAGGTTTGAGTCCGAGGACCATACAATACCTTGGTTCTGTCCAAAACTCAGTTTTCTCATCCAAGTAGTTGGTTTCCCCATAGGTTTGAGTCCGAGGACCATACAATACCTTGGTTCTGTCCAAAACTCAGTTTTCTCATCCAAGTAGTTGGTTTCCCCATAGGTTTGAGTCCGAGGACCATACAATACCTTGGTTCTGTCCAAAACTCAGTTTTCTCATCCAAGTAGTTGGATTCCCCATAGGTTTGAGTCTGAGGACCATACAATACCTTGGTTCTGTCCAAAACTCAGTTTTCTCATCCAAGTAGTTGGTTTCCCCATAGGTTTGAGTCCGAGGACCATACAATACCTTGGTTCTGTCCAAAACTCAGTTTTCTCATCCAAGTAGTTGGTTTCCCCATAGGTTTGAGTCCGAGGACCATACAATACCTTGGTTCTGTCCAAAACTCAGTTTTCTCATCCAAGTAGTTGGATTCCCCATAGGTTTGAGTCCGAGGACCATACAATACCTTGGTTCTGTCCAAAACTCAGTTTTCTCATCCAAGTAGTTGGTTCCCCATAGGTTTGAGTCCGAGGACCATACAATACCTTGGTTCTGTCCAAAACTCAGTTTTCTCATCCAAGTAGTTGGTTTCCCATAGGTTTGAGTCCGAGGACCATACAATACCTTGGTTCTGTCCAAAACTCAGTTTTCTCATCCAAGTAGTTGGATTCCCCATAGGTTTGAGTCTGAGGACCATACAATACCTTGGTTCTGTCCAAAACTCGGTTTTCTCATCCAAGTAGTTGGTTTCCCCATAGGTTTGAGTCCGAGGACCATACAATACCTTGGTTCTGTCCAAAACTCAGTTTTCTCATCCAAGTAGTTGGTTTCCTCATAGGTTTGAGTCTGAGGACCATACAATACCTTGGTTCTGTCCAAAACTCAGTTTTCTCATCCAAGTAGTTGGTTTCCTCATAGGTTTGAGTCTGAGGACCATACAATACCTTGATTCTGTCCAAAACTCAATTTTCTCATCCAAGTAGTTGGATTCCCCATAGGTTTGAGTCCGAGGACCATACAATACCTTGATTCTGGCCAAAACTCAGTTTTCTCATCCAAGTAGTTGGTTTCCCCATAGGTTTGAGTCCGAGGACCATACAATACCTTGGTTCTGTCCAAAACTCAGTTTTCTCATCCAAGTAGTTGGATTCCCCATAGGTTTGAGTCCGAGGACCATACAATACCTTGGTTCTGTCCAAAACTCAGTTTTCTCATCCAAGTAGTTGGTTTCCCCATAGGTTTGATCCGAGGACCATACAATACCTTGGTTCTGTCCAAAACTCAGTTTTCTCATCCAAGTAGTTGGATTCCCCATAGGTTTGAGTCCGAGGACCATACAATACCTTGGTTCTGTCCAAAACTCAGTTTTCTCATCCAAGTAGTTGGTTTCCCCATAGGTTTGAGTCCGAGGACCATACAATACCTTGATTCTGTCCAAAACTCAGTTTTCTCATCCAAGTAGTTGGTTTCCCCATAGGTTTGAGTCCGAGGACCATACAATACCTTGGTTCTGTCCAAAACTCAGTTTTCTCATCCAAGTAGTTGGATTCCCCATAGGTTTGAGTCCGAGGACCATACAATACCTTGGTTCTGTCCAAAACTCAGTTTTCTCATCCAAGTAGTTGGTTTCCCCATAGGTTTGAGTCCGAGGACCATACAATACCTTGGTTCTGTCCAAAACTCAGTTTTCTCATCCAAGTAGTTGGTTTCCCCATAGGTTTGAGTCCGAGGACCATACAATACCTTGGTTCTGTCCAAAACTCAGTTTTCTCATCCAAGTAGTTGGTTTCCCCATAGGTTTGAGTTCGAGGACCATACAATACCTTGGTTCTGTCCAAAACTCAGTTTTCTCATCCAAGTAGTTGGTTTCCCCATAGGTTTGAGTCCGAGGACCATACAATACCTTGGTTCTGTCCAAAACTCAGTTTTCTCATCCAAGTAGTTGGTTTCCCCATAGGTTTGAGTCCGAGGACCATGCAATACCTTGGTTCTGTCCAAAACTCAGTTTTCTCATCCAAGTAGTTGGTTTCCCCATAGGTTTGAGTCCGAGGACCATACAATACCTTGGTTCTGTCCAAAACTCAGTTTTCTCATCCAAGTGTGGAACCTTGGCTTTAGGGGAATTAGCTACTCGGCCAAGCCCCTAGAACCATCTATGCGGTTGACGCTACCAAGCGTAGCCCCTAGTCAGGAATTATAGCCCCTGGCGGAACTTGACACTAGAACTCTATAACCGTCAGTTAGAAATGACAAAGGAACTCTCTCGACCTACCGCCTATGCCAACACACAAGCCTTCCCCACAGACGGCGTCAATTGTAAGGACACGATTTCGTAACGAACCGTAGCAGTGATGGGTTCGCACGTAAAAAGGTCCAAACAATATCATTTGTTGAGCGTGGATTTGAAAGGTTAGGCCTTAGTCACCAGGCGGTGGGTTTTTCGTGATATCCATACATGGTTAAGTTATCTTCGCCCCTGGAGTCTTTCTCCTGGAGGCGGGCTAGGAGGTTCTGATTTTTGACCATTTTTCCCAGCCCCTTCTACGAATTACTTACTTTTCCTTTTATACTAGCCTGTGTTTTTTTATCCTTCGTCCACGTGTAGGGCCGACATTCCAAAACTGATACTTGTCCCATCAGCCCATACTCAGAGTGGTTGGGGGTGGTTGAAAAGGCTGGAGAGTATGGCTCTGTCAGGTGCAGAATATTGAATGGCAGTAAGGGCAGCTTTCTCCGGTCGTTACACTTTCCAGCATACCCTTTTCTATTGGCACAAATATTTTAGATTTTTTCCCAAGTTGTTTCTATACCATTTTTGCCCTTTCTTCCTAGGAGACTTTGGACAGGCCGAGGACTGAATCATTCTCGGCTGTATCCCAATGCTATTTTGTACTTGCATTACCGTGCCTGGACCATAACCTTCCTCGGCTTGGACCTTTGGGGCTCCAACGAATAAATGGAGCTGGCCCAAAAATTGTTGGGCCCCACAGTAAACATTTTACAACTTTTTATAAAGGATTTCATGGTCAATAGAAAATATTTTACAAGTTTGACCATATCTTACTTGCAAACAAACACTTGAAAATGAGAAAAAATATTTCAGAAAATATTTTACTTCAAACAAACGAAGGGAGTCAGACATGCATGTTCGGTAAGCGTTCACTTCCCCTTTTTTAGTGGAGTCCAAGCCAGAATCGAATCTATGTTAAGATGCAAGTATGTTTTATTATATATATATATATATATATATATATATAATAAAAAATAAATAAAAACCTTCTATCTTACCTCTTATCAAAGCTATATCTTGGTAATGATATTTCTTAGTACATTTTAACTATTATCATGCATATCTGGTATGAAATTCTTAATAATTTCAATTTCAATATAAATTACCAATAAAAATGAAATTTAGTAAACAAAAATAACTTGTTTCTAAACCAGGGGCGGAGGGAGGGGGGGCGAGGGGGGGCAGGTGCCCCCCCTGAACTTCCCAAAGTTTTTACTAATAATGACAGTACATTGCATTGAAATGTATTCTTTGCCCCTCTACACAAAAGACAAAAAAACTTTTCTATTTACTGCTACATGTTTCAGAACTCACGGCCTTAACTAATAAACTCTAAGACTACTATAACTCTAATATAAAACTATGGGTCCCATCTAGTAATGATTAAAAAATAAAAAACCTACTGCTAATGCTATATGCCTATACGGAATAGGAATCACAGCAGCCTAATACTAATAGAACTCTGAAAAAAACAGTGTATATATAATACAGTATAAAGCACACCTTCCATAAGAAATAAAAAATAAAATTTTTTTTTGTATGTTTTTAAAATTAAACAAGGGAAAGAAATTAATTAGTTTTTTCATAGTTTGTAATTTTGTTAATATGGTAAAGTTAAATTTAGTAATTCATTTGGTCAAACATTTCTATACTCTACTCTCACTCTAAATTTCTCTAATTTTGGGGAATTAAAAATGAGGGGTTAGAAGTAGATAGAATCCCTCCAAGTCCTTCCCCCTCCTCCCTTAAAAAAAATCCAAATAAGATAATTTAACTTACTATCGCTCCCTCTACTTTACTCTCTTCTACTCTCCCTCCTTTCAAATAAGCTATTAGAGTTTCTGTTGAGTTTTTAAAAGCATTCAAGGTGAGTTTTTAAAAACATTCAAGTCATTGAGTCACTTTTAAATATTCACAAGTATATTACATACTCTTAATATTCACGTTTAAATTTTTTTAGATTAGTTTTTTACTTTTAATCTTCTCTTTTAATCTTGCCCCCTCTGGCCTAAATTCCTGGCTCCGCCACTGTTCTAAACCTATTACTTAATTCTTTTTTTAAGACAATCATGAGACTTTCTTTTGGGGGCAGGGGAGGGTGTTATCCTCCTTTTTTTTTTTTTTTTTTTTTTTTTTTTTTTTTTTTTTTTTTAAGCCAAATTCCTCACATGTTTATATATATAATTTTTTTTTTTTTGGAAGTAGAATACTTGTGGTTCCACCCCTAGGTGTAGTGATGATTTATGTCTTTAAACAGTTTAGTTCTTAAGCGGGGAAAGCGCTAGGTCAAAGCGGGTTGATAAACACAAAAACACAAGTTGTTCCTTAATTTGTTAACAGTTCATATTTGAATGCATGGTACTTGTAATTAATAAAGTAACTAAGCATTTGTTAACACTCAAAAGTGAATGAAGTGACCAAGACAGTTTAAAGGTAATGGTGGCATGCCGTTGGGTATAAAAAAACATTGAAATACCAATTGGTTTTTTTTTTTTTTTTTGATAGGACCAATTGGTTTTTAGTGTTAGTGGAAACCAAATCCTTTATTTAATAACAAGAGATTTTACCAATTTGACTTAAATGAAATCTACTCATTTTATACTTAAACTAAAACTGCTGACAATAAAAATGTTATTTTTATTATAATAATAATAATAATAACACCCTTTAAACACACACGTAATGCGGCTAGTATTACAAGTAATCCAATAGAAGGACTATATTTTATTTCCTATTACGTCTGTAATACAAACAAATCATGAAAAGATCACATTGGAAACCTTGCTTTGCGTTTCTTATGATTTTGGCTTGCAATGGGCCAGTGTTAGGGATGTGCATAGTATAATGTCAATCACCTTTCCGATTATTGATATATATCTGTACGTAGTCTAATGCAAGAATAAATGTTGATGATTACAGTTGAAAGGCAAACGAATTGGGATTGTTGGAGCATTGGCCAAGAAGTTGCTAAAAGGCTTGAGGCCTTTGGCTGCAGTATCTCGTACAACTCAAGGAAGCAGAAACAGTCATTTTCATACCCTTTCTATTCCAATGTTGTTGAACTCTCAGCTAACAGCGATGCCCTTGTCATTTGTGGTGGCTTAACTGCTTAAGTGATCAAACCCACCACCTGATTAACAAGGAGGTCTTATTGGCATTGGGAAAAGAGGGAGTCATCATCAACGTTGGACGAGGAGCTATTATTGATGAGAAGGAAATGGTGCAGTGTTTGGTGCAGGGCGACATTGGAGGTGCTGGTTTGGATGTATTTGAGAATGAGCCTAATGTTCCTAAAGAGCTCTTTGCCTTCGATAATGTCGTGTTGTCGCTACATAGAGATGCATTTACTCATGAGACCCTCACGAGTATGCGTGAAATTGCGGTAGGGAATTTGGAAGCATTCTTCTCCAACAAACTCTTACTTTCTCAGGTCATGGATGATTAAATAATCGGTAATTCTTCTCACACACAACGTCTGTATTATCCACATTTAAATTATGAAATGAGTGATATTTACATAATGTACATTAATATCATGTGTGAGAGAATCAATACACTTTAATTATTATGTTGCATTGCAGCTTGTGTAGTAGGAGAAGTTACACCCTGCAACGGGTATATGTGAGACACAAGTAACATATACCCATTGCACTAACCAAACCAAGGTTAAAACTCAGATCCACCTACCCACAGCCAAAAACACAAAATCAAAGCCAAAATCAAAATTTCTCTCAAACACATCTGCCTCTTTCTTTCTCTCTCCCTCAGACCCTCTAGCTCCATTTCCCCAATATCTCTCTAGAGAAGAAATTCCCCCTCTTTCTGTATGAAATTGAAATTCAAAGAAGTGTTAAACCGTGGCTACTACATCAGCGACAGCGACAACAACGACAACAATAATGATAAAGACAGAGATAAAAATAGTGCGATGTCGTTCACGGAGGTGAGAAGGCTGATGAGATTGGTGAACATGGAAGCGTTGAAGAGAAAGCTTGGTATGGAAGGCAAAGAGGTTATTGGATACTCTGAGCTCATTCAAGCGTGCGAGAGGATGGGCAATGCTTGATCGAACGAAGAGGCCGCCGCTTTCGCTCAGGTTCTCGACGAAGCCAGCGTCATTCTTCTCTTTCACGACAAGGTCTACCTTCATCCCGATAAGGTTGAAATCTCTCTCAACCAGCATCTTTGCTAAGAAGCAAAGATAGGACCCAAAGCCCACAAGCTCTGATCGATTTTGGTATCGAATTTGGTGGTCATGGGAATTTTGGGTTTTGGTTTTAAGACTCATGCCCATTCGATCTTAATAGGGATGTGGTTGATGAGATGAAGGCATACAGATGTTTTAAGTTTTTTTGAATTTGTAATGTGGGGAGGTTAATATCCTAAGTCCTAGTTTTTAACTCTAGATTGTAATTGTGAGGCTTTTAGTTGTTGGGTTTCATGGTTTTGCATTTGAATGTTGTTGTTGATGCTGCAAAATTGATTTTGGGTTAACACGGTGAGAAGGTTTGGGTTGCTAAGTTCGTTTTAGTTTTAACCTTGGTTTTAGTTGCTAACTAGAGTTAAGGTAATGGGTTAGTGCTGATGTGGAGTTGAATATAAAAAAATGGCCACGTGACACTTTTCTATTGGCTGGCTAGAGGTCCTCCCGAAGGAACCAATAATTTCTCGTGTAGTAGGCTAGTAGTTTTGTTGTATTATTATTATTATTATTATTGTTATTTTGGGTAAGTAAAAGTGAGACTTTATTACAAAAGGAGGCAGAGGCCTGAGGGAAACTGGCCCATTAACATCTTCAAACATGGAGGGATAAGATGGTTGGGGTTTTTAAGGAGGTATACCGTGCATCAATGTATGTTTCTTCCCTCTTATATGGAAGTTGACTTTTTATATATATATATATATGGTCCAATGCATAAGGAATCCAACCCATGTGAGAAGGAAAAAATTTTCAATGCATAGTATCGTTTTTAAGTGACCAAGATACTACGGAAAAAAAAGAAAAAAAAAAAGAAGAAGCGCCCAGCAAACAACGTTAAGGTTATTTATTTTATTTTATTTTATTTGGTTAAAGGGAAATTTCATTAAACTATACCAAAATGGCTAAATTAGTGGCAATAAGACTACAAAAGCTCTCCCCATTTACATCACAATGCACAAAAGAAGAAATCACATCAGATGGGGAGATATCAAAAGAGAATAACGGTAAGGTTATTCTCTTTTGATTGATTAATTTAATGAATAGTGCTTTTTATTGTTTAGTATATTTTTTGGGTTCTGTAAAGTAAAAGCAAATTACCCTTTGAAATATAAATTAGGCAAGATCAAGATCAATCACACAGACTACAGAGGATCAAAATCCTACAAAAATACATATATATGGCACATAATGATGGTGATGATGTTCATGCTCATGCTCATCTTCATCACCAACCTCAAGACTTACCCCAAGTATTGGTCATCCGCCCACCTCTATCCTTCTCAAACTTCCAATCTCAGTACTCCCACAAGTTCCAGTTCTTGAAAGCATGGGAGTCGCCACTTCCTCTAGACCAGTTCTTGACCACCCATGCAAACTCTGTCCAAGCCATGCTCTCCACCGTCAGCTACCCAGTCACCGCTTGTGTCCACTGTTTGCTTCCCTCGCTGCGCCTCATCGTCACACCCAGCGCAGGCCTCAATCACATTGACTTGGACGAGTGCCGCAGCCGTGGAATCCGTGTAGCTAATGCTGGGAACTTGAATTCTGAAGATGTGGCCGATGTGGCCGTGGGCTTGTTGATTGATTTGCTTAGAAAGATTTCGGCTGCTGATCGGTATGTTAGGCAAGGCCTTTGGGCTAGCACAGGCGATTATCCTCTTGGTTCCAAGGTCATCTTTCTTTTTACTCTTTTTATTTTTATAAGTATCTTTCTTTTTATTCTCTACACGATTTATTTATTTTATGAAAATTGTTTGACTTCCTACAAATTATGATGATTGGTAGTACAAATAAATGTTAAATTACTTTTTTTACTATTAGTGAGATTATTGTCTATAAAATTTTCATGGTAAAATTTGAAAATTTTCTATTGTAATTCTAAATTTATTTTTTGGGCCAAAAGCGTTACTTATAACTACTTGACGGTTTAAATCCCATATTATCATAACTATTGAATTATGAAAAAGTAAAATTAAAAATGATTTTTTGGGTGTTGGGTTTGGAAAGAGATATATATTGGAGGCTACAAAATCATAATTTGCTGTGCATGTTGAAAGTTGAAGCAATTATTTATAATTTTTTTTAGCACTTACAAATCTGTAAAAATTAACAACTTATTAATGATTATATGATTCCTTTTAATTATATAATCTAATATTTAATGATATAATTGATGATTCCAGTTGGGAGGCAAGCGAGTTGGGATTGTTGGACTGGGAAGCATTGGCTTAGAAGTTGCGAAAAGGCTTGAGGCATTTGGGTGTATAATTTTGTACAACTCAAGGAAGGAAAAACCATTTGTTTCATACCCTTTCTATTCCAATGTTGTTGAGCTTGCAGCCAACAGTGATGCCCTTGTCATTTGTTGTGAATTAAATGATCAAACCCGCCACATGATTAACAAGGAAGTCATGTTGGCATTGGGTAAAAAGGGAGTCCTAATCAATGTTGGAAGAGGGGTTATTCTCGATGAGAAGGTAATGGTGTGGTGTTTGGTGCAAGGTGAGATAGGAGGTGCTGGCTTGGATGTGTTTGAGAATGAGCCTGATGTTCCTAAAGAGCTCTTTGCATTGGATAATGTTGTGCTGTCACCCCACCAAGCATCCCTTACTTCTGAATCTTCCAAGGCTTTATGTGAACTTTTGGTGGCTAATTTGGAAGCATCCTTTTCAAATAAACCCCTAATATCTCCAGTCATGAATGATTGAATGGATTTTGTTTGCGGGTAGTTTTTTCATTGTTTTCAAAAGGTTCTGTCGAAAGCTGTGTGTTTTGGGCAAACTGATTTTCTCTTAAAAATAAAGCTATATATATTTTGGTAACACCATCTGTTAACTATTGCATTTTTTCTTTCATTAATCATGCAGCCAAGGCTATGGAGTGCACGCTGCCTAGGCCATGGCAGCCCAATGTGGGCACGCAGCCAAGGCCCTGGCATGCCCTGCGTGGGCATGCAGCCAAGGCTTTGGCGTACACAATGCTTAGGTAGTGACAACCCAGAGAATGAGTAATGTTACATTCACAACATTTTTTTAATATTTTTACAACAAATCTTAGATAGCAAATTGTAAATAATTATAAATTAGATTAGGGATGGAGTCAGAACTTGGAGTTAGGGGGCAGAAGTATAAACAAAAAAAATAAAAAATAAAAAAATTTGAAACTCCAAATAAACATCCATTTAATAAACCATCAACAAAGAAAAATACACAAAATTATTGTTTTTTAAGATATTACAATGCAATTATTTATGAAAATGGAACTTGCCATCTTTTTAAAATTTTGAAATCATCTATGATTGAATCCATACTAATTGTCACAGCAATGTCCCTTTCAATGAATAATATCATAGCGTCTGACAAAAACTCATCTTCCATTTTGTTGTGAAGGTCAGTTTTGATAACATTCATAGCTGAAAATGCTCGCTCTGCAGTTGCAGTAGAAACGGGAAGAGTAAGTACAAGCTTGACCACTCTATAAATAAGTAGATAGTATTCTAATTTTCTAGTTCTCACCATTCATTGGCACAATTTAGAAATATTTTTCAAATTCTTGAACCCTGAATGCTAAACTACATCATACTTATAAAGATTAAGATCCTTTTTCAAATCATTTTTTTCATCATCTGGGAAATCTATTGGATAAAAATTATCTACCAATGAACAAATATTACTGGTTCGAAAAAATTCATATGCCTCTCGAAGGTCTAGAGCTAAGCTAAGCGTGAGTAACTCCATGGCATGCTCACTAAATCGATGATTTAGTTCCTGTAATTGAGAATCTATTCATGCATTAAAAATATCTACTTTATAATAATGCTCATTTCTAAAGTCCTCTTGTTGATGACGAGATCGACCAAATCTTGTAACATAACGAACATTCATATCAGGAACATCTATACCATGATCCTTACAAAATGATATCACAGTAGCTAGTAAGTCATCCCATTTCTCATCTCTAAATTGTTGAATAAGTTTTTTAGTGGATGAAACTAAATGCGTAGCATTTAAAATGTCTTGTGATTGGTTTTGCAAAACTTGACAAAGTTTATCAGTGATCCCCATAGTTTCATTAACAAAATGCAAAATGAAGACAAATTCAAATGAAATTCATACCTCATAAGTGGACTCTGCTTCTACTTTTTGTAAAGAATTTCCTTCATCCATGATTTTCAGTAGAACTTCACATGTTGGGCTAAACAACTTTATCAAGTTAGAAACCGATTTATAATGCGAACCCCAACGAGTATCTCCAAGTCACTGTAAAGTGATCATCTGATTAAGTCTTTTCTCAATCTCAAGCTCTTCAATATCAATTAAATATGCAATGTCAGAAGCTCTAGCAATTTTTAATTGCTTAATATGTTTACATGAAGCACGAATATTATTGATAACCAAAATCAATTTAGTGAAAAATCTATTAAGAAGGACAATTGCTTTTGATGCTCCTACAAATGCCAATTGTAAGCGGTGTGCAAAACAATGAATGTAGTAAGCATATGGACAATCATTCAAAATCAAAGCTTGTAATCCATTCCACTCACCCCGCATGTTGCTTGCACTATCATATCCTTGCCCTTAAATGTTTTGGATATCTAAGCAATGATTAGAGAACAAATAATATATCTCATTTTTAAGGGTCACTGCTGCAGTGTTAACAACATGAACAACCCCATAAAATCGTTCTTGCACAAAGCCATCTATATCAACATATCTTAAAACCACGGCCATTTGCTCTTTCATGGACTCATCACGAGCTTCATCAACCAATATGCAAAACTTTGCATCGCCAATTTCTTCCCTAATTGTCTTCTTCACTTTGGTTAAAATAACATGTAGAATTTCTTTTTGAATCTGAGGTAATGTGTAGGTAGACGTGGCAAAACGGGCGGGTTGGGTCAATCGAGTTTGCGGGTCAAACGGGTCGCGAGTCAAAACGAGTCATTTTTAAACGGGTTGCGGGTCGAGTCAGGTCGGGTTTACTTGTATTTTTCAAACAAGCTTTTTGTTTTTTTCTTCAATTACAAAAACAAATCAATGACAATTTGTTTAGAGAGAATGAATAAAATCAATCAAGCAAATGAATTGCACTTAATGCCACTTGTTAATATCCTTCCAATTCTGATAGTTTTGAGCATGATAAAAATTATTTATAGTCATAAATTCATGATAGAAAAAGTCTTCAATGTTAATAGTTCACTGTCAAAATGCATATAATTACAAGTTTACATCTTCAAAAAGAGATATATATTAAAACAAACAAAACAAGTAAGCTAGCAAAGTAGCAAGTTATCGGTCTTCTTAAGTGCACATGTTCTTGTTGCATTTAAAATAATAGTAAAGTTAGATTACTTAGAAAGATAAACTAAACAAAAAAATATTTAAAAATAAAAATAACATATTAAGTAAAGAAGAATAAGTTAATATTTATAAGAATTACACATTAATCTCAATCTACTTAACGTTGGTAACAGATTCAGTACTGCTGAACTGGGAAATGAAGCTTTGTGGTTCACTGGTTTGGTTTGACTCAACTTTTTCATGTTTGCCATTTGTGGCTTTGTGCATTGTAACATTGCTTGATTTGTTTGTGCATTGTAACATTGCTTAGCTGAATGAGTTTTTTTTTTTTTTTTAATTATTTTTTTTTAGTGGTGGTCTACTTGTCTTGACTCTTGAGTCACTTGACAACCTTGCCTTTGTGTTGACTGTTGTGTAACATGTGGAGGACCTTTTGTCTTGTCTGATGGGAATTGATTTGGCAAGCACTGAAGCTAGGCTAGCAACTAGCTTCTCAAAAAAAAAAAAAAAAAAAAAACCTAGGCTTGCTAGCTTTTATTGATTTTGACGAATTAAATAGTCATTTTCTATTATTAGTTTTGATACTTTGTGTTTTATGCATTTAGTATCAAGACGTAATTTAAATTTTTTTTAGTGAATTTTTTTTAACGAGTCGGGTCACTAGTTATCCGGGTTGGGTCGGGTTGACCCGCAAAAAAAATTCGGGTCGGATCACGGGTCAACCCATTTTTACTTCGAGTCAAAAAAATCGGGTTCGGGTTAGGTATTTTTCAGGTTAGGTCGGGTTGGGTCAGAAAATTCTGACCCGTATTGCCATGTCTATGTGTAGGTGGCATTTTTTGGAGCTTTCGCCATTATTTCAACAGTATTATTATTATAGCCCACCATCAAATCCAATGTCATAAGAAAGTTTCCCCGATTGGTTGAAGTAGAGCTTTCATCTTGACCTCTAAAAGTAATAGCTTGCAAGGCAAGATGTCTATGTGTTGAGACTGGTTCATCAAATCTTGACACACTTTATGGGAAAATCTATTAGTGGAGTTAAGATCTTTCCCCATATGAAGACTAAAAGAACAACTTTCACCATTTCTAATTTTCTTCCAACTCTTAAATCTGTTAACTATGAATGCATTTTGTCCGTCATGCCTAGTTGGCTTATGAAAGAGAAAGCATGGTAGACAAAAAGCAGCATCCTTTTTAGGAGAATATTCAAGCCATAACTTAAAGCAATCATTACAAAGAACCTTGAAAGTTTCGACCCTTCTCAGTTTTTAAAATTTTTTTAAAACAAGGTTGGTATGGACCCAACTTAATGTAACGTCGCTAGATCTCATCTCGTTGATCAACATGATAAGTATATATTTGTCTATACAATCCAAGATCACATTCTAATTGCAACGAACTCATATCAACATTTCAAAATTTTGTTTAAGAATTTTCCTCAACAGGGACATCAAGATTTTCCTCAACAGGTTCATCAGGATTTTCATCAATTGGGACATTGAGATTTTCCTCAATTGGGACATCAGGATTTTCCTCAACATTAGTGGTTGACAATGTTGCACCACTAGTATTAGCTTCTAAATCATTTAAAGCTTTTCTTTTGAAAAAATCAAATATGGTAGTTAACTTTTTCATAATCTACAAATAAAATATAATTTGAAATTATTATGTTATTATATAGTCAACAATCTACAATTATTACGCACAATAGACAAATACTATGCACACAAACATTCAACAACTAACCAATAAATTTTAAAGTTGCAAATAATCTCTTTAATTATTTACTTAACTTTAATGTTTTAAAAAACACTAACTGACAAAAACACTAAAGACAAAACTATAAAAAATATCACAAAACATCACAAGCTATTACTAAATACAAAACTAAAAAAAAAAAATTACAAAACATCCATGGCAATAAGTGTTAATTATTGCGTGCAGTGTTATGTTTGTCATATGACAACTTTTTCATTTATAAATGAATATAAATTAGGATAATTTTGGTGTCACAACTCGCATGGACGAGTTGTGGTTGGTGGAACTTACTCTCATCTTCCTTCAATTCCAGATCTTAGAATTCCCAAAATAGCAATGGCAACTCCTAATCATCTGGGAAATCATGACCACCGGTCAAAAGAGCTCTCACAAGTCCTAGTCCTTGAACCACCGCCAATCATGAAATTATATGGAGACCAGTTCTTGAATGACTTCCAATTGTTGAAAGCATGGGAGTCACCACTTCCTCTAGACCAATTCTTGAGCATCCATGCACAATCAGTCAAAGCCCTCCTCACTCCTGGCCGCTATCCGCTCACCAGAAATATCCTCCAGCTGATCCCCTCACTGCAGCTTGTGGTAACCACCAGTGCTGGCCTTAATCACATCGACTTGCCGGAGTTCCAGAGGCGGGGCATCGCTATAGCCAGTGCTGGGGATGTGTACTCCGAAGATGTAGCTGATATGGCAGTAGGATTATTGATTGATGTGTTGAGGAAGATATCAGCTGCTGACCGCTATGTGAGGAAGGGACTTTGGGATACAAAAGCAGAGTTTCCTCTTGGCTCTAAGGTAATCACCTCTGTTTCATCATCTTGCATTGATCACTAGGAACTATACTTTTTGTGGGATACTAATTTCAGGTGTAGAGTGACTGGCATAGGGTACTTTTTATATACTTGATTTTGAATGGGAAAAATAATTCTGATTCACTTTTTGAATGTTGTCTTTTCATAGTCTTGACTCTTGAAACATATAACTTATATAGAAGTGAAAAATTATGCAATTTTAAGTGTTAGGATCCTGTCCGTTTGAAATGGATCTATTTCATAGTTCAAAATTTTTTTTTCTTGATTTATAGTTCAGATTAAATATTATAGAAATCCAAAGATGTATCTACTGTCACGTCATTTAAAGTTTGTGAGTCTGCTGCAAGCCTGCAAGTTGAGTCTCTCTCTCTTTTGGGATAAATTAAATCAAATATTTTCATTGAAAACTCCTTGCAACTATAATAATAAATTTCTATTTATTTCTTGGATGATTCAATGTTTGATATATCTTTCACCTTTCACCACAAAAAGTATAAGAAATTATGGTGTTTGCGGCTTTGAGCTACCCTTAAGTTTTTGCTAGTTGTGGGTTGTGGCTTCCACTTTATTAATGCTTATCCTGAGAATTTCTGCATATCAATGGACTCAAATAAAGTAGTTAAGTTATTTGTAGGGATGAGATTCTGGATTCAATTGCCTCAAGACGCAGGTGAAATGGCACATGCATAGCATAGGATATTGTCTGCATCCGATTTTAATTATGCTCTGCATTTAATTTAAACCATAAATTAAAAAGTGGAAAATGCTTTATGCTGAGGAATCAGTGATAGTGATTAGATTTCATTTTTTGAGAAAATAATTTACGAGAATAAGAGCTTGCCATGTAAATGGAGCCTTAAAAATAGTGGTAAAGAAACAATAATGATTCTGCATGTTGTTCCTATGATTGACATTTGTCACCAATGACAACTGTTCTAATGTTAAAATGTTGTGCTTGTGCAAGTATAACATCACCATTGCTGAAATCACTTGTTACAATGCTTCTTTCTCTATTTCTGTTTAATGTTAGTGATTGGTAATTCCAGTTGTGCAGCAAGCGAGTTGGGATAGTTGGTTTAGGAAGCATTGGCCAAGAAGTTGCAAAAAGGCTCCAGGCCTTTGGTTGCAGAATCATGTACACATCAAGGAACAAGAAGCCATTTGTTTCATACCCTTATTACTCCAATGTTCTTGAACTCGCAGCTGATATCGATGTGCTAATTATATGTTGTGGTTTAACCGAGCAAACACGCCACATGATTAATAAGGATGTCATGTTAGCATTGGGAAAGGAAGGAGTCGTCATTAATATAGGACGCGGGCCTATAATAGATGAGAAGGAGTTAGTGCAGTGCTTGGTGCAACGAGAGCTGGCAGGAGCTGGGTTGGATGTGTTTGAGAATGAGCCTCATGTTCCAAGAGAGCTTTTAACCATGGATAATGTTGTGTTATCACCACATAGGGCTGTCCGTACGCCAGAAACATTAGCAGCAATGTGTGAACATGTGAAAGGGAATTTGGAAGCTTTCTTCTCGAATAAACCGTTACTTTCTCCAGTCATGAATATATGAACATGCATGTCATCCTGCTTCTTTGGAATTGATTCTCTTCAACATCAAAATTGATTCTCTAAATTGGTATGAATCTTATCTTATCTTATAATGGTATAATACGGTTCTTTCAATATATATGTATATGGATGAAAGGAGTTAAATTCCTTGTTGAGGTACATGCTGATGCAGTTTAATTTGGAATTGGGCAAAATATTTGGAAAAAATTAGGTAAGTATTTATAAGCATATTTACAGACTTTAAAAATAAGTCAACTATTAATTTCTTATCTGTATATTTTGATTTCAAATTTCGTAGCCATTAAGTTTTTGATTTTATGTTCAATTAGTGCAAATTCCCACAATTTTTGCCCCAAAGTTAAATTTCTGATGCATGACTTTACCGCTGGTATGAACTGCCAACTGCGGAGCTGTATTTGTTTTTCGTTTTCTTAGTACAAATTCCACTTTGACATTATACTGCACCATAATTTCATAAAACTAATTATACTGTAGATATTTCACGAAAAGAAAAGAAGATGTTATTATTATTAATTCAATAGTTAGGAGATGGTGGTTTGAACCCTAAACATCTTTTATTGGAAATACTAAGAAATACTAGTTGGGTAACAAAGTTTTTGGCAAAAAGTTCATTAACTACACCACTTGTGCATGCCAAAAGCTTATAGTTACCACTTGTGCATGTCAAAAGCTTATTAACCATACCACTTGTGCAAGTAAGGGTAGGAATTTGTTTTTCAACTTGTATTCATGTAATGTGTAAAAAAATAAATAATAAATAAATTATATTCATCTTGTATCAAGATAAGGAGAAAATATTTCATTTACCTGTTTCATAGACTAAGCTTCTCACAAGGGTATGAATTCCACTCCTATAGGATCCACATGGGCTTGCTCTATGTAGTGGGCACATGAGATAATTTTTGCAAGGTAAATTTATTCAACTATATAGGTCAAACCTTGACTCTAGGGTTGGCCCTAGGCCTAGGCCATCGCCTGTGCCCCCTACTAGAGAAAGGCCCCAAAACTTTGGGGTAAAAATTGATTTTTTTTTTTTTTTGGGAGATATAGAAAAAAAAAAAGTTTTACAATTTTTCTTCTATTTTTGAGAAGTTCCAAAGAATTTAGTAATGCTAGGGATAAAACAACTTTAAATAAATATGTCTTACAAATATACCTGTTACTAATTACAAAAAATAATTCAGATAGAAAAATGTTAGAAATACTATAAATTTTACTTCATAAGTCTTTACAAATTGATGTGACATTTAATATAATTTGTGGACTTCATGCTCAACAACCTATTAAATGCATTTTTGAATTACCTTTTGTGATTGGTGATATATTTGTAAAATGTACAATATCCCTAATATCATTTATTCAAATACTTCTTTATTATTTTCTTGAAGTGTACATTTGTAGAAAAATTTACTATAACTTTAGCATTTTTCCACCAAAAAAAAAAAAAAAGCATATTAAAAAATAAAAAAGAATGGATTTTTTTTTATTGAAAAAATTATGATATTAAATAGTAAACACTGATTAAATATTATTTAAGTGATAACAAAAATGTTCATTTGAATATATTGTCTTAGGCCTCCAAATTTATTGGATTGTCCTGCTTGACTGGACCCATTTAATAATTGTACAAAAATTTCTCAACCTTAACATGGGTTTAGCTTACCTTTAGTACTTTTTCAATTGGACATGTAGTTAGTTTTAACTTGAGGTAGAATGATGTGGCAATGGATTTTAATCTTTATATTTTATTTAGTTAGTAGATTATATGATAGTTTCTCATTAAAATAAAAGGTAATTTCAGATAAAAAAAGTAGTTGAGGTAAGTCAAATTCCTCTAACATAACCCATTTATTAAAGAGTAATGCTAAAGACACATAAAATTTCACAACTTTTATTACAACTCGTCATATGATAAGTTATAAGTGGTGGAAGTGTGGATCTACCATTTAACCTTTACCATTCATAACACACCATGTGGTGAGTTATTGCAAAAATGGTAGAACTTTTTGTGTTCCTGCATTTTCCTTTATAAGAGGTTGACATGACATGTGCTATGACAACACTAGAATCTAAAAAGTAAAAGGTTTTATTAATATGTGTCATTAGAGCATTTATTAGTAAACCATTTTATGAAATTTTTTATGAAAAAATGAAAAAAAATTACCAACTTTTTTGATAATTTTATCAATTTCCAAAAAAATATTTTCATAAATAAATAATTAAATATGTGCCTTAAGAGCATATATTAACCAAACCCAGAAGTAAAAATGGTGACAATGACTTTTGAGTTTTGACGGAGACATAAAAAAACAACTATAGATAGAAAAAGCAAAGTGAACCAATGACTACCAAAGAAAAAAAATAGAAGTGGTAAAGAGGCCTTTACCCACCACAACTTAAAAGTCATGACTCAAACTCATGAATTCAAATACTTCAAGTTAAATGCTTTAGTAGACAAACTATAAGAAAGTAAAAATGTGTTTGATATCATATTTTTAATAAAATCTTTTCAAAGTGAAAAAAAACATAATTGTATATTTAGTATAAATGTGTATTTAAAAAAAAATAATGACATATAATCTAATTAATGTAATCTACTGTTTTTAAAATATTTATAAAAGTATCATTAACTAATGTTATTTTTTAAAACTAAAAATCGATAAAAGTTCCCTAAATTCAGAATTCAAACTTCCTAAAATAAGAAACATAACAAGAACTCCTAAATAAAATTTCCTACCAAGCGCGTCTTATTTTCTTTTTCTTTTTTCACGATTTTCGGTGATTAAACGAATCCCTCAAATCACGTTCATTTGCCAAACCAAAAGTGATTCTCTCTCGCTTCCTCTAGTGTCACCTCTCTCTCATACTGACAAAAATCCACAGTCGATGGCTTCAGATCAGGCTACAACTCCACCACCACCACCACCACCAGAAATCCAATCCCATGACCTCCCTAAAGTCATAGTTCTGCACCCTCCACCTGTTTTCAACTATTTCAAGGACCTTTTCTCCAAAAAATTCCACCTCCTAAAAGCTTGGGAGTCACCACTTCCTCGACACGAATTCTTGACCAACCACGCACACTCGGTTCAGGCCATGCTCTGCTCTGGCACTGGCCCTCCCATCTCCGCCGACATTTTACGGCTTCTCCCATCGCTCAGGCTCGTCGTCACCACCAGTGCCGGCCTCAACCACATCGACCTCACCGAGTGCCGGAACCGTGGAATCTCTATAGCCAATGCTGGAGAAGTGTTTTCTGAGGATGTTGCGGACTTAGCTGTGGGCCTTTTGATCGATGTGTTCAGAAAGATCTCTGCTTCTGATCGGTATGTCAGACATGGGCTTTGGGCTACTAAGGGAGATTACCCACTTGGGTCTAAGGTCTTACTCTCTAACTTTTGAACTCTCTCTTTGCTTTTCTTGGATTTCCTCTGTCAATTACAGTACTTTTAGTGTGATGGTATGTTTATGATATACAATCTAGACTCAATTAAACTTTGTGACTGACATCATTTCTTTATTATTAATTTTAATTTTTTTTCTCTTAACGGTTAGATTAATCACAGACATGGATGGAAGGAACATTTTGAAATAGAATTGTGAGCCAAAATGGAAAAAATCTCAAATTACTAGAATAAAAATAATCCCAAACTTTCAGGGTCAAAATTTATTTACAGAATACAATCTACTTCTTGCAATTGAATTGCTTTATTTATGTTTTGATTTTTATGTTATGTTTTATCCTGTGTAATGGTGATGATTGGTTACTGCAGTTAGGAGGGAAGCGAATTGGGATTGTTGGATTGGGAAGCATTGGCTTTCAAGTGGCAAAAAGGCTTGAGGCCTTTGGTTGCAACATCTCATATAACTCGAGGAAGAGGAAGGACTTTGTGTCATACCCTTTCTATACAAATGTGTGTGAACTAGCGGCTAATAGTGATGTCCTAATTATATGTTGTGGATTGACTGAGCAAACCAGGCACATGATTAATAGGGAAGTTTTATTAGCATTGGGGAAGGAGGGAGTCATTGTCAATATTGGTCGTGGAGCTATTATTCATGAGAAGGAATTGGTGCAGTGTTTGGTACAAGGGGAGATTGGAGGTGCTGGCTTGGATGTGTTTGAGAATGAGCCTGATGTTCCTAAAGAGCTCTTTGAATTGGATAATGTTGTGTTGGCACCGCACATGGCTGTCTTTACAACAGAATCTTTTAAGGATTTGTGTGATTTAATGATTGGGAATTTGGAAGCTTTCTTTTCAAAGAAACCATTGCTTTCTCTAGTCATGAATGAATGAGTTATGGATTTCACTTGCTGGTAAGTTTCTCCATCTTTTTATGAAAGATTTTGATTAAGGCTCTAATTTCGTGGAAGTGAAATTCCGGATGAGAGTATATTCTTTGAGTTGGATAACTTAGTGTACAAGTTCTGAATATGGTGCTCTTTATGGGCACTGTGAACTTTTCTAATTGTTAAGTTTTGTATAACATGTCATGTTTAGTGTAAGATTATTTCAACATAACCGATTTCTCTGCTTCTTCTGATACAAAGATAAATGAATTCATCAAATCAGTTATCGTACTTAATATTATTTTTTTTGTTGTCTGTCTTCCGCATCCTGATTAATGCAGAAACATGTTGTTAAATGTTAAATGGATCTCAAATTCCAAGCTTGTTTGATCCCTTTTGGTGATTGATACTTTATTCGCTGGATGCAGGATATAAGGATAGGTATGGTGAATAAGTCAGTGGTAGGGCAGGGATGACTATGACTAGGGCCTGAGTTGCAAGCTATGGTAATGTAGAATAGGCTAATGCAGTACTAAAAAAGAGAGCACTCTTCTAGCTACACATTATATCTATTGAGGGTTCACAAACAGCACAATTGTCAGTGTGCGTGCCTCCATAAAACAATTATTCAACCTGTATGCGGCCAGGACCTAAATATAAATATTGTTGTAATACTCTTCTCCAAAAAAAAAAAAAAAATTCTTGTAATACCACTGATTAATTTGACACTTTATTATTGTTTGTAGTACTGGAATTCTGCTCTCTCTCTCTCTCTCTCTCTCTCTCTCTCTCTCTCTCTCACACATATTTATTGAACTTGATCATTGATGGTTCCAAATGGGGGAAGAATGGAGTGGAAAACTCACTAAAAACATTATTTGGTGTCTAAGTCTTGCATAGTTTGTTAAACTTTTACCATCTACAGGTAAGTATGATTTGTTTCAAAGAAGCATAATAGTTGATCATTATGCTCTAGCTCTTTATGTTTAATCTATTCTCATCATATTGCCTGTAAAATTTCTTGGAATAAATTCTAAGGATCATTGCCAATTTTTCATGTAGCACTCTCTTTTATGCTGTTGCTATAAATGTGACTTATTAATCTATGCATGTACCTAAAGTTGGGGGACATTTGTATGTCTCGTGAGGGAGACATTCTCGTAATTTTAATTCCATGTATCGAGCGGTTATGGACAAAACAAAAGATGGCAACATTTCAACAAACTATAGCCTTTACCTAAATATGGCAGATAATGTAGCTATTTTCATGTATTGTACATTATATGGCCAAACAAGGCATTATAACAATATATTTTCAGCACTAGGGAAGCCTGAGAAGGTATAAATCATTGTTAAAAGAGGATGTTGGGCTATATTCGATGAGAAGGAATGGCTTTAATCTAGTGCAATGATAGGTTGGAGGTGCTGGTTCGGATGTGTTTGAGAATGAGCTTGATGTTCCTAAAAATCTATTTCAATTAGATCATGATTCAATTAGATCACGTATTTGGAAAGAAAGTAAGAAGAAATTGATGCAGAACGTATTAGGAGAGAAATTATTTCATGAGTTGACATTTTGATCTTGAATGTTTTATTATGAGTTAAGGATTGTTGGGGATGTAATTGCACCCTAACATAATCCCTGAAACCTATTAAAAAGACTCTCGGAAGAGATGATTCTATGCCCTTAGGTGCTGAAGGCTAGAATTTTCCTTTCTATATAATTCACATATTTCGATTATCTATCTTATAATATTATACAATTTTTGTTCATAAGTTACTTTCCTAAGGACAAATATATTGTCGAATGGTAAATTTTTGTTTGACATAGGTTCGAACCATAATCCATATCACTATTTGACCAATTATAATCTATATCTTTCATGCTATAACCTTCATCATAATCTATATCATCATAGTCCATGTTTCAAATTAGTGTGTGTCTAACCTAAGTGTGAACAAGCAAACAGATGATGAGCTAATAAATGTATTTATTCTATTTCCAAGCAATTAATAATTACTAGCGGAACTATTACTAACCACTAGTATCCTTGCTATTGGGACCACCTCCCCGGGAAACTCCATTGCGGAACCACCCAAACAACGCCTGTCCGTTGGCTTAACATCACGGGCTGACCAACGCGAAACTATGATTTGCCAAAGAGTCTTTAGGCTGACCAACGTTAACAAGGAGCAAGTAGTGGTTATGCAGTAATAAAATTCCTAATAACTTCTTAATTGCAAAGAAATAAAACTCATACATCTACCATCCATGACTTTGATACCATTAACTATCTAGAAGAGAGCACAACAGTAATATAAAAGCATAATAAAGATAAATAATGAAAAAAGAGTAAAAGAAGTGTTAAAAGAAAGAAAATGGTACTTTTGAAGAATCTCCACGTAGGAAGTTAAAAGAAGAGATAGAACAAGAAAAGACTAATACTATAATACAAGACAAAACAAAAGAAATAACTGAAAGACAGAATAGTGAAAAGATATGTAGAAAGTTAAAGACAAAAGAAGATGTAGGGAAAGTTATAAGAAATGACATGTTAAAAGAAAATAGTGCTTTTAAAGAATCTCTATGTAGGAAACTTAAAATAAAGGATGAGATAGGAAAAGTCAACAAAGTTAGGAAAAACAATAATAATGGTAATTTAAAAGAAAAGACAAATAGTGATAGTGTAGTAAAAGTAGAAACAAACAAGAAGTATAATAGTTTAAAGGAAAAAATTGATGAAAGACTAAAATCAATTGAAAGAGATATAATATATACACAAACGGATAGCTAGGATGCAATAAAAAATATTATTATCATTGGACTATCACTTAAGCCTAATAGAATAATAAGCATTAGGAACTTTGGTAAGTTTTATTACGGTCAATAGGTACTTCGGCCCTTAAATGTTATTATAGCCTATGTAGGCTCTATTTTGGTCATGTCTCTTTGGTAAGCACTAGCAATAGAATGACAATTTAAACTGAAGCCCAATTCATATTTATAATAACTCCAATCAGATTCAACCTAACAAAGCCCATATGAGGTTGAACTCGACCAAACCCAATGTTAAAACATTCTATTTGCGGCTCTGCCCCAGGCCTGTTTCGACATCCAAATTCTCATTTAATTTCCCAAGGCCCGTTTCTAACCGTTGGACTACAATTCTCATAGAGAAATGAGACAATCGAGCACAAAGTAAAATTGAGAGCAAAAGTGAATTGGTTTTTCTTAAACTACATGTTGAAATTGAGAGCCCTAGGAAAATAAAAGTAAAAATAATAAACAATAGAAGAATTAAATTTACAAATATAGCTTACAAAAAAGAAAAAAAAATACAAATATAGCTATAAATAAAAATAAAAATTGAAATTACAAATAATGATAAATATCATATATTATATAATAAAAGTTGGGCTTAAAAACTATTAGTGCCAAATTATTATTTAGTTGTCAAGCTTTCCTCTAATGCCTTATCAATTTTTTAGAATGACACAAACTTAATTGTTGTTATTATCAACATTTTTTTTTTTCTATTAAGGTTAATTTATTAATGAATTTTATCATTTTTTTTCCTTTCCTTTGCTTTTTTTTTTTTTTTTTAATTTTAATTTTAATTTCTTTTGGTTACTATATCACATTGTGAAAATTTTCAACATTTTTTTTCTATCACTTTTTTTCTTTTTCTATTAAGGGTTATATCTATAACTGAAGTTTATCGATTTTTGTTCCTTTTTATTTTATTTCGACTACTGTATTACGTAGAAATGTAACAACTTGTTTTAATACGCATCTCTTCTTCTTTTAAATGTTTTTTTTAATAAAGCCCCACCTTTATTATTCCTGTAAGGGGGAAAACTAGCGACCTGGCCCAACTTGGATGAGTCTGGGTTAGGATGGAGGCCTAATACAACTAATTTGTAAAAGTGGTTGGCCAAGTTCTTGTAGCCACAATTTTGTAATTAGAGAAAAAAAAGTGGCAAGGATAACAATTTATGTAAAGAATTATAACAGGGAGAGAGAAATTCTTATTTAAGTTCTTCCTTGGGCTAGTTGAGAAGCAAGGGTTCTTTAGAAATACACTTCTTGGTTTCACAATGATTACTTTCTCTCTTTGAACTTTTTCTGATCCTCCCTCAAGAAGGACCTCCCTTCCTATATATAGTTGTTTGGATTGCATCTCAGCCTTCCATTTAGAGGGCTATCAACCTTTCCTAAGATATCTGTCTAATCCTTGCCTTGCAGGTGGTGGTAGAGTAGGCTGTAGGCTATGGGGGCACAGTTCAAGGGTCATTTTGCCATTAATGCGGCAAGCTGAGTTAGTATAGTGTATCGAATGTGGAGGTGTTGAATGCTTGATTTGGAAGTTTCCTCCTGTCCTTTCCTGTACTTCACTAGGATCCTCTCCTCGGCCTTGAACCTTATGGCCTTGGTGGCTTGCCTCTGGCCTCCCGAGAAGTGTCTGCTCTTCAAGCTCCTCGGGTGGATTGTCCTCCTCTATTTCCCTAACTTAATAGTCCTGATTGAGTTGAGCCTGATTTAATGAATAACTTTGGCCCAATTGCCCCTCGGGTGGATTCCACTTGGTGATTCCCTCTCTTCGGGCTTCCTCCTCCCACAATTCTTATCAACTTTTTCTTCCCACCACCATCAATAATTAGCCCTTTCTTATAATTCTTAAATTGATTAAAAATCTAATTTCAATACAATTTTAAATTCTATCCAATGAAACTTTTATACATTTTTCTTGGTGTGGTCAAATTCACCATCCCCAAATTCTCAAGACAAATCCTCTTCTTCTACCTACCATACCTAGCAACGTTATAGGTATGTATTTATCGATCTTCTACTAAAAAAATATCTTCAATGATTTCATATATATAAATATATATATATATATATATATATATATTCATGGTTTTTGATAAAGGCTAATGGCCGGTTGTTGCCGAGGATCCCACAAAAACAACTAAAGAATTACAGTATTTGGATTAATTCACGGCTTCACTAATCTTTCTTTTACATCTACATTTCCAGAAAATTTATATATACATCTCACGTTTTATAAAAAAATATATGTTCTACTATATGAGTAAACTTTTTACATTTTTGAATATATATTTATATTATATATAGTTATAGTTATATTGATAAGTAATAATTTTTTTTTTTTAAAAAGAGTGCAATAAATATCTAGTATGCATTTGATAATTAGGTCTCTTTTTTTTCTTGTTTTATTTTTTGCCAATATGTCATGAAAACAAGTCTCTAAGGTGTAGTTTAGACTTCACATGAATTTGAATTTCTCATTAAGTTTTGAATCTCAAACTTCAATGTATTGCAAATTTAGCATATGTTAGTCATTTTTGTTGATTCATATTGGTAGGTATGGCTGCCCAGGGTTTGTAGCTTTTTGCAGATTTCAGTGCTGATAGTTTTGAAATTTTGATAAAGAACCATCATATAATTATTAATAAATTTGAAAATTTGAAAAAATAAAATATTTTTAAATGCTTATAAATTTGGATAGTTTTAAATTTATAAACTTGGTGCTCTTTAGATACTACATAGACATCTTATTTTGTTATATGTTCGTATTAATTTGATGTTTTGTTTCGTTCACATATTGACAAATGTATGGCTTTTAATAACTTCTAGTTGCCACCCCAAAAAAAAAAAAAAAAAAAAAAAAAAAATCTTAGGACAGTTATGTTCATTAATCATTATAAAGAGAAATTTATTAAGAGAGTACCACGTGGGAAGCTCTCCATCTTTATACTATTGCAATATTGGCAATATCTGACTTTGCGGGGTTAAGGGAAATTTATAGAAAACCAGTTTCAATTAGATACGCAGCTTGTGGCTTTTTAGCCTTTGTTTACAAAAGCAAATATGAATACCCACGACACTAATCTGTTCATACTTCATACTTAACATGGTTCAGCTGTCAACTTGATTAGAACTGAATGTGACTCTCATCATAGAAAGAGGTTTGGCATTTTCTATAGGAACGCATTGATGTGAGACATTTTCTAAATGCAGAGAGTTTATGAATCTTATATTTTTTGCACCATAATGTATATACTATTTACTTGAGTGACAATTCTAGGTTCACATGCTACGCTTGGGTAGTTGGGTGTCGCAACCAATTTTGAGACTAATTCTTAACATGAGCAGATGGGACCTTTCTATGACTAGAATATAGCACGGTGCATCATGCACAGTTCTAACTAATATGTAGGGAAAAAAAATTTATAATTCATAAAATGATACATGTACACACAATTCTCTATATATTTTACTGATGTGCATTACCCATTGATTTTGAAGTGTGACTAAATTTTCTAGCAGAAGTAATACCTACAGCTGCTTGATAGATTCTGTTCTCCTTAGTGTAATTTTGCTAATATTATTTTCATTTTTGTTTTTGGTAAAATTTTTGCTAGCATTATACCACTTTGGTTCAAGGGTTTTAAAATATGTTGTGGGTTCTCTCTCAACCAATTCAGGTTCAAGGTGATGGAGGTGAAATAATAGAATAATGGTGAATTCTAATGGGTAATACTGTATGTAACTTGAACATGGCCTTGTAAATAAATATAAGAGAATAAATAATTTAGCTAGCGATGAGTTTTTAGTATATGTTTAGGATGAGTTGCTTTAGACTAATAGAACTAATAGAATATTGGTGAATTCTAACGGGTTTACCTCCAACAATCTTTATATATCTTTGAAAACTAAAAACCAATTAAATAAAAAAATATTAGTGTTCAATCATTTTAGTCTAATACAACAATAAGTTCTGATTGGTGTGTGAACTGACATATAACAAGTTAAAATTCTATAAGGATACCAAGAAAACTTCCTATACTTACCCCCTTCAATAAAATCTTGTCACATTATACTTTCTTTAAATTGTGGAATAGAAAGTTTGATATATAAACTCAATTATAATAAATGCTAATTAATAAGTAATATAGTTATTAAATTCCATATTTAGCGAATATAAAATGAAAAAAAAAATTTGTTCAAGTTTCTCATGCAATACACGAGTTACTGCCTATTTTACATATAGTGATGATTGGTGTGGGGCCCAATAATTTGTGACCTTGGCCCATTTTTACATTGGGGCCCAAAGCCCGAGCCGAGGAGGGATATAGCGAAGACATATAATAAAAGTCCAAGTAATCTTGATACATAGCCGAGGATGATTCTGTCCTCGGCATCCCCGAGGCCCTCTAGAAAGAAAGAGCAAGAACGATATAGGAACAGTTTTGGGAAAAACCTAAAATATCTATGTTAATAGAGAAAGGACCGCTGGACAATATGATGACCAAGGAAAAAGGGAAAGCTGCCATTACTGCCATTGAATACTCTGCACCTGACAGAACCATACTCTTCAGCTTTTACAACCACCCCCAACCACTTTGGGTATGGGCTGATGGGACAAGTATCAGTCTTGGAAAGTCGAACCTACACGTGGACGTTGGATAAGGGATACAAGCTAATATAAAAAGAGAAGTAAGCAACCCAGAGAAGGGGCTGGGAAAAAAGGCCAAGAACTAGAGCCTTCCAGACCATATCGAGGAGAATGACTCCTTGAGCGAACATGGCTTACTTTTGTATGAACACCACGACTAACCACCGTTCGGTGACCAAGGCCTAGCCTTTCAAACCCACACTCTACAAATTATATTGTTTGGGCCTTTTAACGTACGAACCCAATATCATTTTGTGGTCATTACAAATTGAGTCTTTACAATTGACGCCATCTGTGAGGAAGGCTTGTGTGTTGGCACAGGCGGTGGGTCGAGAAAGTCTCCCTGTCACTTACAATGGCCCGTTATAGTGCTCTAGCACAAAGTTCCATTAGGGGCTATGCTTTTTCATTAGGGGCTACGCTTCGAAGCGCTAGTAGAACGGATGGTTTTAGGGGCTTGGCCGAGGGGCTAATTCCCACCAAACCAATGTCCCACACCTTGGCCGAGGGGCTAATCTCCCCAAACTTAAAAAATCAAGTTTTGGACAAAACCAAGGTATTGCATGGTCCTCGGACTCAAACCTATGGGGAAACCAACTACTTAAAAAATCAAGTTTTGAACAGAACCAAGGTATTGCATGGTCCTTGGACTCAAACCTATGGGGAAACCAACTACTTAAAAATCAACTTTTGGACAGAACCAAGATATTGCATGGTTCTCGGACTCAAACCTATGGGGAAACCAACTACTTAAAAAATCGAGTTTTGGACAGAACCAAGGTATTGCATGGTCCTCGGACTCAAACCTATGGGGAAACCAACTACTTAAAAAATCGAGTTTTGGACAGAACCAAGGTATTGCATGGTCCTCGGACTCAAACCTATGGGGAAACCAACTACTTAAAAAATCAATTTTTGGACAAAACCAAGGTATTGCATGGTCTTCGGACTCAAACTTATGGGGAAACCAACTACTTAAAAAATCAAGTTTTGGACAGAACCAAGGTATTGCATGGTCCTCGGACTCAAATTTATGGGGAAACCAACTACTTTAAAAATCAAGTTTTGGACAGAACCAAGGTATTGCATGGTCCTCGGACTCAAACCTACGAAGAAATCAACCACTTAAGGAGAATTCTAGATTGCTCAGACCAACGGGATGATTATATACTAAAAGTCGGATTAAGTCCTAGACGGAATGAAGATCCCGACCTGTCCTCGGATCCTCAGTTTTTAAGGGAACTGATGCAAATGAGCGTTTAAGCTCAGTACGATCGTACTTCAATCCTCGAACCGGATGCCAAAAATGGCTAAAGCTAGGGAGGATATTAAGAAGGTGGCAAAGCACCCAAGTACTTAGCGACCCGCATGGGCAGCTCATTTTGGGTTACCCCTCCTCGGATGGTTACCTCCTACATAGTGCCGAGCATTCAGTTATCATCTTGGCTAATCTTGGGTATGTAACCTTTTTTTTCAGGTTGGCATTATTATGCCGGATAATTTCTATAAGCTCGGAATAATATCTTTTTCTTAGCAAGGGCCTCGGCCCTAAGTATCATCTTTCCAGGTCGGCATTATTGTGCCGTATAGTTTTAATAACCTCGGAATAATGTCTTTTTCTTAACAAGGGCCTCGGCCCTAAGTATCGTTTTTTCAGGTCGGCATTATTGCGCCGAATAGTTTTAATAAGTTCATAAAGATATCTTTTCCTTAACAGGAGTTTCGGCCCTAAGTATCGTTCTGAATAATAATAATAAAAAGTCATATAATGGCACATCCATTCATAGCATAACTATTGCAGAGAATAAAGAATACATAGAATAAAATAATGTCAACTTTTATTAATGTAAAGAGGTAGTACAGCGTACAATAAGGGGCTTAAACAATCCTATACAAGAAGCTAATTACAAAAGCAAAACTAAAAAGGTACAATGAAACGACAGATCTTTCTAAACTCTGCTCCAGTGGCGATTATGTATAAGAGGGTGACCTCCTTTGATGGATGAGGAGAAGAAGAGGAAGAAGTAAAAGCACCAAGATGGATCTAGTGATGAGAAAGAAGAAGAAAAGGAGGCAAAAGGAGACACCAGTGAAGGAAGAGAGGAAGAAGCAGGGATACTAAGTCCTTGCGTCAGCCCTGACTCCTAACACGCTGGTGCCATATTAGCTATGCTCGAAGGAGAGCGGATGGCACTGATGATGAGCAACCCCAGCTCAGTTGCATCAAAAGCTTGATGCGATTAACACCTGCTTCGGATTTTGGCTGAAGGAAGATGAGAAATATCTTGAGTCTCTGTCTACCCTGCCCTGACCGAGCCATCTTAAGATTCGGAGGGGCACGGTGCTTCTGGAAAGGATGTGGTTCCTTCACCCCCACTTTTACCCCAGACATGTCACGCTCGAAGTTTTGATTGTGCTGGTAAGGAAAACTTTGAGCATAGCTTGAGGTTTAAGGCTTTAGAAAATTTAAAGGGTCACTGTGCAAAGGAAGTACTCTCTTGTCTTGTTTCTTATATGGAAGGTAAGTTCAGTGGCATTTAATCCATACAGATTTCTAAGAAGAGCTGCAAACAAGATAATGTCCATTCAACTCCCCAACGTTATCTACAACCGTCAGATTTGATTGGCCTCGTAAGGGAAAGTTATTAAAGACGCGCCTCGTACACGGGAACGGCAGAAGCGCATCGTGAATAAATCTAAAAGAATGTCTCGTAACCCGGCGTATTTTCTAGGCAGACGAAGAGACACTGACATTAATGAGGGACAAAGCTGGGTAAGCCATGATACAGGCCCGACATCAGTAAAATCCTCCAAATCGACCAAGAGGTGGGGCAGCAGGATTTTGAGAGGCTATTGTGAGGCCCAATAAGTTGTGACCCTGGCCCATTTTTACATTGGGGCCCAAGGCCCGAGCCGAAGAGGGATATAGCCGAGGACGTATAATAAAAGTCCAAGTAATCTTGATACATAGCCGAGGATGATTCTGTCCTTGGCATCCCCGAGGCCCTCTAGAAAGAAAGGGCAAGAACGATATAGGAATAGTTTTGGGAAAAATCTAAAATATCTATGTTGATAGAGAAATGACCGCTGGACAGTATGGCGACCAATGACAAAGGGAAAGCTACCATTACTGCCATTGAATACTCTGCACCTGACACAACTATGCTCTTCAGTTTTTACAACCACCCCCAACCACTTTGAATATGGGCTGATGGGACAAGTATCAGTCCTGGAAAGTCGAACTTACACATGGACGTTGGATAAGGGATACAAGCTAATATAAAAAGAGAAGTAAGCAATCCAGAGAAGGGGCTGGGAAAAAAGGCCAAGAATTAGAGCCTCCCAGACCGTATCGAGGAGAATGACTCCTCGAGCAAACATGGCTTACTTTTGTATGAACACCACGGCTAACCACCGTCCAGTGACTAAGGCCTAACCTTTCAAACCAACGCTCTACAAATTATATTGTTTGGGCCTTTTAATATACGAACTCAATATCATTTTGTGGTCGTTACAAATTGAGTCCTTACAAGTATCATAAGGAGGATTTAAAGAAAAGTTCAAAAGATTCTATTTTCATTATGGACAAAACTCATGTACAGTACTTTATGTGTTGTTCTTTAAGTTCTCATTTTAAGATTTTACCATGTGGAGACTTAACTAAAAAATACATTTTCATCTCATGAAAAAAAAGCCATATGACAGAATCTTAAGATGAGAACCTAAGGAACATCACATAAATACTGTACCTAAGTCTTACTCTTTTATTATTACTAGTCGCTAATCCTTACAATGTGCAATAAATTTCATGAAAAAGTATTTATATAATGCATATTTTTAATTAGAGATAGGTTCAAGTTACACATTTTTTAAATCATTGGATTTAAATAGATCCAATGATAAAAAAAGACCCTCATTAATGCTAATATTTTGATTAAGATTGCATTAATTATCCCTCATTTATTATATTTTATACCTATCTTTAAACCCTAAAAAAGTGTTACTTCTGACTCTCTCTCTCAACGTTTCTCTCACTGTCTATCATAGCAAATCTTGAAGCCTCTTCATCCACAGATTCTTCAATACCCTGTGAAATTTCAGATAGAGATGTAGAGCTCTTGTCACTCTCAGGACCACTAACACAGCTTGTAGTCACTCCAAAATCAGCATCAAAACTTCCAAAACTCAACTTGGTTCTTTCAAACTCAGGGACATGGATATGGTTTAGAAGAATAACAAGCTGACGTTGTGGAAGATGTAACTCCTCCAACAAGAAGATTGACAAAAACACATGCCTACAATGGCAATAATTCATTCAAAAGAGAATCAACTAGGCAATAGAGACAGAAAATGACAAAATCTATAGTTTTCAAGTAGCAAAACACATATACAATGTTCAGAAAACATCAGATAATTATTACAACCATAACTTAGCTTACAAATAAGCAAACTCTTCTTTTTTCTTTTCTTTTATTATTATTATTTTTTAAATTAATTAGATAACCAAATCAACAAACTCTTATTTAAAAGTACACATGCCCCAAATAAGAATAAAAATCATCTACCCTAGATTACATACGGACTGACTTACCAATTCAAGGAATACAGGCAGCAACAACCAACTTTAGCATCCATGGAGAGTCTGAAATAACCAAGTTGAATTTTGGAAGTTTTGGTGCTAATTTTGGAGTGACTGTAAGCTATGTCAGTGGTCTTGTGAGTGACAAGAACTCTACATCTCTATCTGAAATTTCATAGGGTATTGAAGAATCTATGGATAAACAGGCTTCAAGGTTTGTTATGATAGACAGTGAGAGAAACGTAGAGAGAGAGTCAAATATAACACTTTTTTTGGGTTTAGAGATAGATATAAAATATAATAAATGAGGGATAATTAATAAGATCTTAATCAAAATATTAGCATTAATTAAGGCCTTTATTTGACCGTTGGATCTACTTAAATTCAATAATTTAAAAAAGATGTAACTCTTTAGAGTTACACCAGGTGTAACTTGAACCCATCTCTTTTAATTAATATATTAAGAAAAACTCCAAATAAGAGAATTGTAAAAAAGACTATACATAGAATTTGTTTATTGTTGGATTCATTTAATCCTATAAAAGGGTGAGTTATAATTGGTTTTGAGTAACATATAATAATTTAATACTCTTTATAACTTTGAAAATTAAAGAATATTTATTTTTTTATTTTATTATTATTATTATTATTAAGATATATTACAAAAATCTTCCATAATATTTGAAGGAATGATACTTCACTCCAAAACTTAAGGGAAATAACATTCCATTTCCTTGCGATTTGAAGAAAATCTACGCATTAATTAATCATTCTATTGTAAATTAATAACTAAATATTCCAAAATTTGAAAACATTCCTTGACCAAGCCCTATAGTTATATATGATCCATAAGAGTTTTTTGGGCTAAATATTACCATTCCTTATCAACAAACTTACCCACAAAAAATACTTCTACTAGTAAATTATTTGCACAACACGAGTAATAAGCAACTCTAGGCATTTATGGTGAACAGTAACCGAATGAAGCTTTTGAAAAAAATAGAAAAATCAGAGAAAATACTCAAATTTATTAAATAAGTCGGGAAAAAAAAAAGCATAAAACACCCGCTAATTCCTAATGGAATAAACCAAAAAAAAAAAAAAAAAATTACACTAGTGTATAAACTTTAAACCCAAAGCAGTTGTTCACCATACCTGCTTGGAGTTGCTTGCTACTAGTACTGGGATTGTGCAAAATAAATTTTCATTTTTTTTTAATATAGAATTTTGGAGAAAAGGAATTGAAATATTTAATCCAAAAAGCTTTCACTAACCATGGTAATTAGGGCTTGATCAATTTTTTTTTTTTCTTAAACTTGGAATATTCTGTTACTGTTGTTAACTGAGTGACTAATTAATTTGTCGAATTTCTTCAAATCTCAAATAAGGAAAGTGTCATTCCCTTTAAATTTTGGGAAAAAGTTTCATTCCTTTAAATTCCGAGAGAAGTAATTATTGTTATTGTTATTATCATAACATATGTTATATCTATATATAGATATAAATATATAGTTTTATAAAGTGAGTTTTGTCCTCTTTCATACTCTGCTTAACGAAACGATCGAAAGGCCAAGTAATTCAAGTACAGATATATAGATACGACTTTAATTTGCTCTGAGAAGTCAAATTCCTTTGGGAGAAGCTGGAGGCGCCAGTCCACTAGGTCAAGAGATCCTTTGGCTGTTTGGCATGCAAGTGTGTGTGTACACTTTAAAGACTATGTTTTCTCATTAAAAAAAAAAAAAAAACAAACAAATAAATAAAGACTATATTACCGTACCTATTTAAATTTTATTAGAGTTTCTATCAAGCCCTGGTCCTATAAAAGAAAAAAGTTGAATCAAGCCAGTGCCAATCTAATTGGACAGCCATTAGAGTAGTTTAGTCATTCTGCTGTTTCAGGGATAAAAAATAAAAACCTTTGTGAAAATCGCTATCGATTAAATATATATGCACAATGCGAGCGGTTCGGATTATCTTTAGCCATTTCTGATTATGTCGCGAGGCAATAAGAAATTGCTGTGGCATTCAGAATAAAATCTTTAAGCATTTGATGTACATATTTGCTCTTTATGAAATTCATTCATAATTATGTGACACATGTACATCTTCTGACTCTGCTTGTTCCAGCGATGATGTAAAGCATGCACATCTTTATGAGTCATTTTTCAAAAAATATTTCCTATAAAACTATCTTATTTTCTTATGTTTGGTAGTAACCTTAAATGAATTGAAAAACAATTTCATAACTTCCCTTATTTAGCTTATTATAAATTTTATTAGAGTTTCTATCAAGCCCTGGTCCTATAAAAGAAAAAAGTTGAATCAAGCCAGTGCCAATCTAATTGGACAGCCATTAGAGTAGTTTAGTCATTCTGCTGTTTCAGGGATAAAAAATAAAAACCTTTGTGAAAATCGCTATCGATTAAATATATATGCACAATGCGAGCGGTTCGGATTATCTTTAGCCATTTCTGATTATGTCGCGAGGCAATAAGAAATTGCTGTGGCATTCAGAATAAAATCTTTAAGCATTTGATGTACATATTTGCTCTTTATGAAATTCATTCATAATTATGTGACACATGTACATCTTCTGACTCTGCTTGTTCCAGCGATGATGTAAAGCATGCACATCTTTATGAGTCATTTTTCAAAAAATATTTCCTATAAAACTATCTTATTTTCTTATGTTTGGTAGTAACCTTAAATGAATTGAAAAACAATTTCATAACTTCCCTTATTTAGCTTATTATAAGATAAAGTTGTTTAAAAAAAAAAAAAACTGCAGAAAACAATCTGTAAAAAAAAAATATATATATATATATATATATATTTTTTTAAAGAGAGTTTCAATTTATATGGCGTGATCCGCTCCTTATGAACTCCAAATCTCTTATATAACCATAAGAGACTTTACCAGTTGAGATAACTAGAACCCACAATCTCTAAATATAATTTATGATGCTATTAAACACTATAAAATACAAAAAAAAAAAAAAAAAAAAAAAAAAAAAAAACCTACCTTTATACAAGATTTTCAATTAAAACAATCGGAGCAGGTCCAAAGTTATATAGGTGAATTCTTGAACGATGCTTCTTACTTATTTTTTATGTTGCTTTTCAATCATGGTGTTATCACTTCCTGGTTTTTAACATTTGGGTCATTATCAGAGAGAAAACTGACGAAGCTGCCTCTAATTAGTGATAGGCTAAATCCATCATTTTCTCTCTAAATAAAACAAAGTTTGCCTAGTCGGATGAAAAAGACACATGGAAGTTGCAGTGACTTTTGTGGATTGGCGGTTCATGTGAGTGATAAAGCAATGCCAAACTTATATTATAGTATATTCTCAAGGTCATAGGAGTCGCATTCTTGTTAGAACTGTTTTCTGAAAACAAATCAGCTTCTTGTCCAATTAAGACAAATAAAATGTTAATTTTCAAGTGATGGGACCATTAATCAAGGTGCAGTCTCTTATTTTTTTCGTTGCTTCTTGACATCAATATTATATTAGGATAACTTTAACCAATACAAGGTAATCATTTCATAGTAAGTTGATGATAATTCTGCATGAGTCATGACAAAGACGTGGATATTTGTGTTATGAGAAGTGTATTGTGGAATCTGCTTGTGTCCAATGCTCTTATGTATTATATCCGTTGAGATATGAAAAAGTTATCTCATGTCCATATCTCAACGGATCCAGTATGCACGAGTTTTGGACCGATCTCTGCCAAGTTTATTACTGAAAGTAACCTTTCATTAAACAATTAGTGTCGTATCTACACTCTTTCACCATTTCTTTTTAGAGGGGTTGGTCAGATACTCTTCCACTTGATTCTAGTACAGCAAGTTGACACTGCCAGACTAAACCTATCTCATCTTCCTTCTTCTCTTTTCTTTATTTATTTATTTATTTATTTATTTATTTATTATATATATATAAATTAGAAATTCTACTCTCTTCTACTCTAACCTAATCTAAATATACATGTGTGTAAAACTCCTTTATAAATACTTGAATTCCGACCCTTACTTCCTACACTTTACAAGAACTTTGTACTTATAGAGTGACTATCAGTCCATCACGCCAAGGATGCGCGGTAGTAGCCTATCTCATCTTTAATTAGCCACAGAAGGCAAACATGGTGTGCATACCAAACTAAAAAAACTATATTAATTAAACTTAGGACAGAATACAAAAGATAGTATAGCTGTATAGGTGAAAAAAATAGTATACAAACGAGGAGCATATATGATAAATTTAACAGAAACAGAAAAACTAGCTTGTTATTGGAGTCGATCAACAAATATGAAAATTAACTATCAATCTGTCATATATGAGATCTTCCTATATATTTGGAGTACTAATCATACCTACCAAATTGACTTTTGTTCTTGATTGTTTTAACTCTATATTGCTAGTTAAACTTAAAATCCAATTGTTTATGTCGATATTTGAGCGTTTCAAAAATTGAAATATTAAGACAGGCTTTTAGACCTTGATCATAATTCTGGAAAAACTCTTATATATATTCTTTTAATAACAACATGAAAAATATTTTACTATAAGAAGTGTTGGGAGAGTGTCTATAAAAGGAACTTGTTGATGAGTTTGGGCCTTTGGGGACCCAAGTTGGTGGACTAGAAAACAATATTTAATTTGATCAAGAATAGCAATGAACTCATAAGCTTTTATTTCCACGTGAAAAGATGAAACGTGAAGTTTTTAGTTTTTACACGGTTGAAGATTTCTGTTTATGATGTTGATTGATTTGGTTTTTGGACCATTTAATCTTCAAGCAACTTTATTTGTAGAAAAAGCCAGTTTGCTTTCAAAACATAGCATCTCTCTCTCTCTCTCTCTCTTAGCCAGAAGACAAAATTCAACTAAAAATTTAAGGGTTACTTTTACAAGGTTTCATCCAATTAATGATCATAAAGGGCTACTTCTGAGGATGTGTGTCTAGTATAAGTAGATAAATTATCTTAATTTTTTTAAGCTAAACTAAGCATTAATCTATGTATCACTTGGCTTATTTGATCAGTTTTAAATTTTCAAGTTTTATGTACAGTTTATTAAAACCTCACAGTATAAGGCATCCACTAATATATATTATATTCATTTATTATAAAATAATAATAATTAGTTTCTTTTGATTGAAACTAACTGAAGCTGCAAGTTAGTAAATAAAGCCTTCCGTTGTAAGTTTTCATTTTTTTTTTGATAAATTTTAGCTGCAAGTTGATGGCACTTTTATCCCCCTCACAATCAAAGCAGAATAGCAACTTGAGGTAAGTGCATGAAGAAGACCAATAGTGTTGCATAAAGGTTGTATATAATCCTATTCGAATGTATAAATGTTGAGTTGTAACATCAATAGAGCCTGTCTTTTCTTATTAAACTAGTATTTGCAGGTCCATTATTACCAATTTTTGTTTTCCTCTTAATTTAATCAAATAAAAATTTCATTGTGGCCTTGATGGAGATTATCTTAGCTGTGAAGATAAGTGACTGTGGTTGGAAGAACAAATAATAGTCCCCTGTTGGTTCTTGAAGCACCTTTTTATTTATTCCCTTTTCTTTTGTACGGAAAATGGAAAGTTATGCAAATTTCAAAGTCAAATATGCTAACACAATATATATATATATATATATATATATATATCACTTGAACATATTTTGTTGTATTAAATTAATTAAGTCCATGCAAATGAAACGGGCTTATCCTTTCATGGGTTGAAAAGGTAGCCCTAATGTTCTTTTTGAGAGATTTTATTATTATTATTCAATAGTTATAATAAGTGGGAATGAAGATTTTTAACTTTAATTCTCTCTGTACAAGAGACTAAAAAAATAAAATATACATAAATTGAATTGCAAAAATGCCCTTAAAAGGAACTATATCCGTACAATTTGTTAGATTTTAATTAGCATGAAGTGAAGGAAATTGTAATACAACAAAAATGCACCTATTAGGTCGCATTTAACATACATATATACGTAGTTGTTTTGACACAACGAAAATTTAACATGCATGTGGAGCCCATTATAAGCTCTTTATTCCTATAATTTGCTTAGTTCACAATACATGATTGATGATTCTTTCCAACACTACCACACTAGAAGCTAATTCCAAAAAAAGGCCTCCTTTTTGGTGTTTCTGTTACCTTTTTCCTCACAGTCCCACCAAAAAACACCAAATCCTTCACTTCTCACTCTCTGCCCATTCATGTCAACATAATGGGTAACGGACAGTTCAAAATTATCATTTTGTGTTTTCTTGGATACCCTTGTGATGATGATTCTGTTGAAGCCAGTTTGAGAAAGCATCAAGGGTTTTCATGTCGGCCCGGTAATGTTTCTGCGTGAATTCGAGAAAAGTCGGCCATGTAAAGTCTGGATATGCTCTTGGATTTTCAGCATTGACCAAGCTTCCTGGTGGAGTCACAACTTGGTCCCTCCTTGGGCATAAAAAGAACGCAAGAGATTTCCTAACACTTCTGTTGTTTACCACTGCTCTGTGCAAGCAACTCTTGTAAATCCCATTTGAAAGGGCCTGAAAGTTTGCACATTTAACCTTTATTACTCCCTATCTCAACTTTTAAGTTGTCAAGGCTCAAAGTTGCAATACACATAGATTGTCATTTTATTTTTTAATAGAAATTATAAGATCGGTAATGATTTTCTCACACAATTTATTTCACATCTTTCATACATTTTTTTTTACACACACACACATATATATATATATATAGATGAGAATTTTTACCTGTTTTTATAAATAACAATCTTCCTAAAATACCCTTAGGTGGGTAAAAAAGGGTGCATCTATATTTGATGATAATATGAAAAGATAAATAGATAAATCCTTTCATTTTTAGAAATGCATATATATTGGGACAATCCAGAAAAAAAACAAGAAGCATCTAATCTATTTTGGAACAAAATGATATTTATAACCTTTCGGTTATGAAAGTATGTGGTACGTACAAACTGGCCCTTAGGTGGAGAATTTTTTATTAAAAATGAAAGGCTAGGGAACATGAATCACATAATCAAAAGTAGTCAACTAAGAGCGACTTTATATACCCAAACTTTTTACCATCGCTGTTCTCTTGATTCGCTCCTATTAACTCACAACATGTTCTTGATGCATGCAAAACACAGGCATCACAAAATTTAATTTTTCATGGAACATGCAAACTATATGTAATTTAACTTCAAAAATTAACTTGATAATCTCACCATAAATGTGTCACCAATGTTGACAACAAAAGCATCTGGGTTGGGACCAATATAGTGCCATTTGTCATCTACGAACACTTGAAGTCCGCCAACTTGATCTTCGTGAAGGACTGTTAAAGATGTGGGATCGCAATGTGGACCCGTTCCTAGGGTTAGATCTGGCTTTTGGCATAGTGGGTAATAGTTCAATCTCATTATTGAATCATGTCCTTCAAAGTATTCTCTGAAGTACTTTTGGCCAACTCCAAGACTCATTCCCAGAAGCTCCATGATCTCCAGAGATAGAGTACTCATGGCTTCACAATATTCCTGGTACACCCTCCTAAAACAAAACAAACCGATAGTTTAACGAAAAAGCAAAATAGGTAGATAACTTAATTAACCGAATAAAAATCATCTGTACCCCTCTGCTTGTTCCCATAGATGAGGAAAACTCATGGGATAATAGATACGTAGAAAATGTATTTAGTTGTAATTAGAGTAAAAAAAAAAAGTCATGAAAACTCATGATGTGAAAATGGGTCCAAGAAAAGTGCAAGATGCTTTTCACTTTTCCTGGGAAATGAAAACCATAATTGAAATCGAGAAAACATTTTTGATAACGAATCAAACATGTTCTTGTATTCTATATAATATAATTCTTTTTTTTTTTCTTTTTCTTACCCGAACTGTCTGAAATCTTCTCCCATCACATTCAATAAATAGTCTTGGACAATTTTGGAGGAGTGATCACTGTCACAATATCGGAAAGAAAGTGTCTCCTTCCATGGAAGCTTGGAGGAGAACCTGCCAGTAAAGCTACTAGCGTAACCACAGTGTTCACCATGCTTTCTTTGAGCTCTTTGCTTTTCTGAGAGTTTTATGCCAAAAAAGTTGTCCGTGTACTCGTGTGCTTTAAGTAATAGACTTGAATCTACGCCATGATTTGTAACTAGAAAGAACCCGTGCTTCTTGCATGCCTCGTTGACTAGCCGAGAAGCATTTGAGACTGCTAGTGGGTCTCCAGAGAGGAAGGCCTTCAAGTCTATAGGGGGAACTAGAAGTTCTGGCAACTCAGCGCATGGTTTTTCATGGTCAGGCCATATGAAATGTGATGGTATGTTCGATTCATATTGAAGAACCGATGAATCAAAAACCAGAGCTTTTTTTTTATCATTTTCATTATTTGTTTCGTTTGCTGGTGAGGGAAGCTTACTAGGAAGCATTAATGGCATGTTTGAAGTGCAACAAGTTTATGATCCAAGAATTGGATAACTATTTTGGTTGAGAGAGGGGTAATGGAGGAGGAAAGAGGAAAAGAGAGTTTAAAAAAGGAAGGTTTTTTAGGGGGGGGGGGGCAGCAAGAGGAGAGAAAAGCCGAGGCCGTTCAAGGGGAAGCTCAGTAATTAAACAGCCATGGAAACTACTTGTTTTATTGTATGAATCCACCTATCGCCTTAATATATATTAGATTTATGGGGGCATGCTTGTCAAAATTCCCCTAAGAGAGAGAAGAAAAAGAAAAAAATTGTGGATGGAAAGAAAGTAAAGTACTTTCAGAATATGGTAACGTGATACTTATTCTCTTATACTTATGGCCGATCTCACTAATTAAATTCATGATATGAACTATCATAAATATAAAAGAAGAAAGTATCATGTTACTGTATTATAGAATTATCTAATAATTTTTTCGGGAGAAGAATAAATGAAAGCATCACGTTACTATATATATATATATATATATTTTTATATATATATAAAATAGAATTTCTACTCTAACTTAATCTAAGTGTATATGTATGTAAAGCTCCATCCTAGAGACTTGAACCCCAACACTTACCTCCCATATCCCACAAGCATTTATATATATTTATGGAGTGACCACCGCACCAAGGGTGCGCGATGGTTCACGTTACTATATTCTAGAATTACCTAATAATTTTTCGGGAGAAGAATAAATGAGAAGAGTAATTAAAGTTAGAGAATATTGTTTAGAAAGACAATTTTTGTGTTACAACTTTTATCACTCAATTTTTTTCTTTAGCAATACTATAGATACAAAAAATTTCCCAACAGCTTAGATGGAAAGCTTTAATTAGTTCATCTTTTTTTTTTTTTTTCTTTTTTTTAATTGGTGGTGGGTTCCAATTATATGTAGTTTACATATACTTTACTTTTCTGACATTTTATATTAAAAACTGTTGATCGATGATTTCATTACACAAGTCCATAATAATAGGATTTTTTTTTTAAGTCGTGCCAAAAAAAAATGGTGATTGAAAACTAAAGAAGATTTTTTTTTTTTTTAAATAATCTATAATAGTTAATATGACTACAAAAAGGAGAAACAACAACAAAAAATAGTCTCAAAAAAAGAAAAAGAAAAATAGTGTATATATATATATATATATATATATATATATATGCAAGCTGTATAATAGGATATATAATGTTGGTTAAAATTTGTGGGAGACCTATAAATTATACAAATCCTCCGAACAAGATTGATCTTTTTCTTGGATGCCAAAGCCTAAGAACAAGATTATGACTATCAATGACCAGAGTCTTAAAGGAGTAACAATACAATATTATCAAAGTACAATAATGACATATTTCCTCCTATCACATGATTAAATAATTATCTAATCGTGATCAAAGCATTATCAAACGATCTCGAATTAGTACAAAAGCCATGTCATCGAAAAGATATTGAGATGAGCATCAATTTGGTGGGCCCAGAGCACGGGAATTCTAAATGAGGAAAGAGAACTAACAAGTAGCAAAACACAAAAAGTGGAATTTATACCAAAACAAGCTATAAGTGACATGGTCTCACCTCTATTTGTGCCCTTCGGCCACCCTGTCAAGTAGGCAAGATACATGAATCGCTCAATCTCTCTCTACGGGTTGAGCTCATTATCTACAACGAACTCCTTATTAGTACACTGATGCCTCTAAGACAAAAGTATGAAATAAATCACCACCTGATTATAGATTTATGAATCATCTTGAACTCCATTAAGAGATTGAATATGTATGTATAGTAAAGTTAAATATTTTTTTAATAGTACGTATAGTTTTTTTTTTTTTAGAGAGTTTCAACTTATGTCATCCACTCTTAATGATAACTCATTATCATAAGACCAAAATATCAATCAGTTTTTTATGTAAGCGGGGATTGAACCCCAGATCTCTTATACAACTATCAGAGATTTTATCAATTAAACTAACTGGAGCCCACTAATAGTACATATAGTTAAAATTAAAAGTTTAGAGTTTCAAATATACATCATTCCCTCTCAAAAATTAAGTTAATCCAAAGATATCAACAAAATAAAAGGACCAACTAACACACACTTGTGACCCGCTCATTAAAGAAATAAAAAAATAAAATAAAATAAAAATTATTTAAAAAATACCTAAACCTAAGTGGTGATACCTAATTGAAGACGTAAACCACCTCAAAAAGTGTTCTAACTCAACCATGGATCACCAATACCTCGAGGTACCTCATCCCTCCACACCCTCTTTGGAATTAATTTATATTCATGTATATATGTGGAGGAAGGGGAGGCACGATCTTATTAATAATTTTGTTTTCTTATCTACTATATGCTTAAACTTTGTGATTAGAAAAAAAAATCCTTTATTTTTATTTTCTTTATATTTTCCTAGTTATATTACCATTTTCAGTTATAAGAATCAAATAAAAAAATAAAGCAAGTGGTGGCTAACTATATACACACACACATATACATATGTGGGTGTTGATCTAGTTAAAAAAAAAAAAGGATAACAACTTGCTCTATCATTTTTTTTTTCTTTGTGGTTTTGGTGAATTAAACAAAATATTGAGTATTTGGATATAGCCGAATTGAAATCTTTATTTTTCATGTTAAATTGCTCTGTTTTTACATTTTTCTCAAAATTATATTTTTCTTTCATCTTCATATCAACAATTCATCATTTTTTTTTCGTTCTAAAAGTTTATTTTTCTTAACTTTTTGTGTTTGGAATTAGGTGCTAGATTGGATATGATATAATTTTATTTTTATAGGAGAATTTAGGGTAATTTTTAACTTTCAAGTAAAGGAAAATTATTAAGAAATTTAGTAAAAAATTAATCATAAAGAATTTTTAGGATTTAAAAGAATTTCAAGTTACATTTTCATAGATGATTAAGTTGAAATATGTTAAGAAATAATTATTGTATCTTTTCTGTCATTTATATGCTTTTTTAACACTAAATAAATGTTGATTTTATTTTTCACTCATTAATTTAATCTTGAATTTTTGTATTCTACATTAACTACTTGAATTTCAAACAATATTACTCTTAAAATCCTCTGTATTGACTTGCATTGCTCTATTTATTTTTGTTTTTGAATCAATGCACATAAGGTTCTTAATTAATTTTTGTCGTTGAATTTTTTTTTTTTTTTTTTTTTTTTTTTGAGGAAGTTTTAGTCGTTGATTTGATATGAATAAATTTTATTTATTGTTATTATGTTAAGTTACCAAAATGTACCTAAACGAGGAAACACTAAGCCCACTAGAATAAGGACCACACTTCTAAAGAAAATTTGGTAAAAGTAAAACAGTAGGTAGAGACTATAACTTTAGAAAACAAAAATCAGTCAAAAACTGAATATGACTTAAATTGTGGGAATCAGATGGAGTGGATATTGTAGATTAAGGGAATCTGTCAAATCTGTTTGCCATGTTCAACTTTCAATAATGTATTGTTAGCATGTAAAAAGAACTTAAACTATATTTGGAATTTGCCTTTCTAGTTAAAGACGGTTTCAGCATATATATATATATAGAAACTATAACTTTATTTGTAATTTGCCCTTTTTGTTAAATATGGCTTCGGCATATTTAGAAACTAGAAACTCGATTGGGAAAATTAAACCTAATTTGCTGGCCGTATACGACTTTGACCTATGCTGTTGCACTAATGAGATTTGGCATGGGAGTCCCCTAGGGGTGTCAATGTTTGACCTAACCCGTGAACACGATACAAACCTGACACGGGTTTTTTCGGGTTAGGGTTAGGCCTTAATGGATTTGGGTCATAAATGGGTCGACCCGAAAGCGACACGATAAGAAACGTGTCATAAGCAGGTCAACTCACATAACCTGCAATAAACACGTTTGACACGTCAATTTATTTGTGTAAACCCAAAATGACCTACTTAACAGAACCCGTTTAACTCGTATAACAAATAAATATTTATTTTATTTTAGATTTGTCAAATACCTTTTATATCCAACATATATTTTAAATTTGAAAAGAAAAGTGAGTAATTACAAAAATTTATAAAGGATATAATTGGAAATTGAAACTTTACAAACCCTAGAGCTACTAATACTTTTTTTTTTTTTTTTGACATAGAACTTGCACAAATGAAATTGGATGAGCTTGTGGAAGATGTTATGAATTTGGACATCAACAAAGAATCTATAGATGATAATTGTGGTCATAGTCAGGATTAGTCTACTGTTTGCTCAAATTCTTTCAATATAGATACTTAGCATTTGGCAAGTTCTAAGAATATTATATTTTTGTTAAACTATGTTATTTTATTTTTGTTAAACTTTGATATTTTGAATTTGGTTTAAAGTGTATGCGCTTCTTTGGAGTGTAAAGAACTTATTTCTAGATGAATGTTATATTTTTGTTGAACTATATTATTTTGAATGTGGGTTGAAAACTTGAAGTGTATGCACTGTTTTTTGGGATGTAAAAAAAAAATTTCTAAATAGATGTTATATTTAATATTATGCAGGTTGAAATGGGTTGTGTTACATTCATGTCAACCTAACACGACTCATTTATTAAGCATGTCAAATGCATTGGGTCAGGTCAACTCGCCTTATTAACAGGTCGGGTTAGGGTTGAAAGATCATGACACGATTATTAAATGGATCGGGTTAGGGTTGAGTCATTTAGTCGAATACTTCTACCTCGACACGACACGAACCCGACACGCTAAATCGAATTGACACCCCTAGAGTCCCCCCACACACACACACACACACACACCAAAAAAAAAAAAAAAAAAAAAGTTGCACTATGTACGGGCAATCAAGGTTTTGAAACCTGGACCAAACCGTATGGTCCGACCAAGAAAACCTCGAATCGCTCATTTTTGTAGTTCTTTTAGCCTCAAGAATCTCTCTATGGGAAAAAAAACAGGGACCCATGCAAATCGTGGTCGGACCTTACGGTTCTGAGAACCATGATCAGACCACTTCTCACGGTTCTCTGATTCCCTTTGAATTTGAACCTTTAAAAAGCACACACACACACACACAGAGAAAAACAAAAGAAAAATAAACACAACTGCTGGGAGTCTAGAAAGCACGGGTGCGGCTCCAAGGCCGTTGCACTTGCACCAAACTCACAGCAACACTCCTCCGACCGGCCGACTCGCCTTTTTTTTTTTTTTTTTTTTTCCTGATCCTCAAAGCCACTGTCTCTCCTTTAACTTTATCCTTGTCTCTGAAAGTTTCTGGAAGAAGCCTTTATCGACTTCTTTGACGAGAAGCAGGGCGAGCTGGACACCCACCTAGAGTGGAGCCCGGAACAAACAGACAAAGAGGAAATCGAATTTATAGATAGCGTTGAGCAAGGTATACAAGAACTCGGCCCCGACTCTAACTATATGAGAGAGATCTTAGGGGATGATGGGTAAAAATTCTACAACACAAGTAGAGGTACTCTTTGGAGCTGACTATAACATGTTCTGGGAAGTTGGAGTGACGGAAGAAATGAAGATTAGAAGACGAAAGAAGAAATTTTTTTTAAAGGTGTGGTGTAGATTAAACCTTGGGAAATGGAAGCCTTGGGGAAATAAAATAAATAAATAAATAAAAGGTAAAGTTGATGTACTGATCAAACCCTGATGTGTTGCTGTGGAGCGGCAGGTGAATGGAGGGAATAAAAAGAAAAAAGATTTTAAATTTGTATTGGGTTAGAAATAGAAAAATTATGCCTACGATATTTTCACAATAAATTTGAAGTGGTGGGTTGTTACTGGTTGTTATTATTAAAACAAAAAAGTAATCTCAATGATACGATCAAATTTGAACCTACCTATAATTTGTTGTAAAAATATTGTGGACGTAGATATTTTAAATTAGAAATTAACGTAATGATATTTTTACTTAATATTTTTATAATATTTATACAATAAATTCTTGTATTAAATTAATATTTAAAGTAATGTTAATTCTCTAAATGAATTACACTATTTTAGTTAATTTTTCTATTTTTTTTTATTAATTTAATGTTTTTATATATATTTAAAATAATTATTAAATTAATTATGACGTCATCACGATTCGACTCCGGTTCATCTCAAAAACCTTGAACCTCTCCCTTTTACGGTTCAATGAATGGTTCGAGTCTGAAAACCTTACGGGCAGTATATAAGTGTACAACATGAAAGTCAACAAAAGACCTTGCTTTTTTTTGGGTAAATAAAATTAGGTCTGGTTAATTTATGCCCTTAAGGCATACAATAACAATCAATTTTAAGAAAATTTTTATTGGAAATTGAAAAAGCTATCAAACTTTTTTTATAGTTTTTTTAATTCCCGATAAAAATTTTCCAGAAATTGCTTACTAACATATGCCCTAAGGGCATACGTTAGTAAAACCCAATAAATTTAAACTCATATATTTAGAGTTTAAGTTCTTACAAACTTACAAAGTTATCAAACTCCTTTAAAAATAATACATAATAAGAAGGGGTTCTTTATACAAAATAGAGTCAGCCATTTGAGAATAGTCTCTCTTGGCAAAACCATTAGCACATTTGTTGGATTCTTTGAAAATATGCTTGACTTCCTAACTATAAAAAGCTTGGTTCATATTTCTACAAGCAGTTATAATACTCAGGATCAGTAAATTAGGTGAGTGCTCATTTTTTAGGAGCAAAACAAACTCTTGTGCATCCAATTCCACCATAAGATGTGTAATTCCTAAGTCTCTATATAGCTAGGCCAAGGCCATCTCTTAAAGTCAATTTGGCAAGCATGCTAGTTGCTTTGCCAATGGACCTAAAGAAAGCCTTTCCTTTACCTAGTTACCACTATCATCGCGAGTAATCCCTTTACATCTAACTGAACTAGGATTTTTCATAGAAGATCCGTCGGTATTAAGTTTGAACCAACCCATCGGTGATTTATGCCGCTTATATATTATGAATTGTTGATCTAGCGGGAGGGGAATGAGAACTTGATAGGATGGCAAACAATTCCACCGCCTTAGTTGAACAATGTTGATGAGTCGAGAGTTGAGAGTTTTATTGCCAAATCTTTGTGAGAAATTATAGAACATTAGGAAGAAGAACAAAATATGTATTCTATCATCTCACATAATAGTAGATCCTAATAATTAAATAAGTAATGCTTGAATTTTTTTTTTATAGTGATGTTAGATATACTACAATTTTACTACACATAACTTACTAATCGATATGTATCAACAATTACAAATAAAAAAAAATATATATATATATATATATATATTTATATATATAAAATTCAAACTGTTTGGGTTGGGTCTCTATCTGAGACAGTTAATTTACAAGAGATGGATTTTTGGGCTAAAAATTAAGAAATATAAAAAAGCTTAAGTAAAGAAAAAGAACTTTAGGACTAAGATAGATTATTACCAAATGATAACTTTTGGTTATTGACTGTCCCTCGGGATATTAGAGGAAGGCTACTATTATGGCGTGAATACAAGATAATACTCTCTTTAGTGTTTACAATGATTTTTTTTTTTTTTTTTCAAACGATCCCACAACATGTGGGGTCTTTTCCTATTTTTAGCTCTAGTGCTTCCATCTTAGCCATCCACCTGTAGAGTGGATGATTCTTCAGACAAGATATTTGTCACATCCTTCCCCTACCCTCCTTTTGAGGCTGAGTTGAGTAGGTAACAAGCTATTGAGACAATATTTAGAGGGGTCATTCAACCATTAATGCAGTATGCTTGGTTGGTACAGTGCATTTAATACGGCGGGGGCAATGGCTTCACCAAAAAGCTTCCTCCAAATCTTGTTCGAACAAGTTACTGTTTCTTTCACCAGTCATCATCCCTAAGCATGGCTTGACAATCCCCAGTCCTCTTCTTGATGTCCTGAGCTTCTTTCCTTCCTTGGCTTAATCCTCTGATTTATACTATTCTCGCATTTCTTGGGACCGAACCTTCTTTAGTAACACTTCTATGGGCCCCTTCTGACTCTAATCCAAGCCCAGTCTTCTTTAGTTCATCTTGGACCACACCCAAACATTCATTAATTAGATGGTTAAGACTCACCAATCATTATCATTATCAAGTCAATTTGTAAATTATGTATAGTTTTGTTTTTTGATGGTAAAGGACATCAAATAAAAAGGCTAAGGCAGCACCATCACTTCAGGATAAAGCCTGTTAAAATACATCCCAGCATAATCATTACAAAAGATCTCTACCATGAAAGGCAGAGGAGAGTTATAGAAAACTACATCAGTATCTTGAGAGACACTAGCATTTGCCAATGCATCAGCACATCTATTCACCTCTTGAAACAATGCAAAATCTTCAAATGAAGAATCTAGGAAGCCAACAATCTACAGTCATCAAGGGACTATTAATGAATTTAGAGTTAGAAATAAGATCTATAACTGATTTAGTATCCAAATCAATTTCAACAAAATCAACATTAAGGTTCTTGCAACGTAAAAAGACTATCACAAAGACCACATAAACTCCACAAATAACCTAGGTGACACCAATGTTTCTAAAGTAGCCATGAACCTATTATTAAGGTGAGAGTAAAAAGAGCTTTATTGGACTTGCTGAATATTCCGTAATCTTCAATTCAGCAAAAAAAGAATATTCCGTAATCTTCCTGGTGGATGAAAGATACGTTCGAGATTTGTTCGAACAGGCGGCAGGTTAAATATCACAAATATGGAGGCCCACAATTTTGTGGCCAGTAATTTTTGACTTTTGCCACTTGTGGCATAGGGAAGTGAAGTTGTCAATTTTGCTTCGAGCACAAATCGTACGAGGTTGAACCTCAGCAGGTTTAAAGCATTTTGGTCCGTTGGAAATCATTTCAGTTTATGTCTTTTCATTTTTCGAGCTTTGTATGTAAAATTGTTTCACCAACTTAATGTATGCACTATATCATATATATACCATAAGGTTGGTGAAAAAAAAAAACCTTTTATAGATGCACTTTTTAGTTTTCACAATCCAAAAAAAAGCCATATCTTGTTATATTCTTCTTATTACTGATTACCGACTGTGAATTGGAATTCAGAACTAACAACGTTAAGCAAAAATCTTTTACATCCATGCGTCTATGAGTGGAGCAATTATACGTACTATAGAATAATAATTCAAGGGTTGATTTATTTTGTTCATTTCTTCTTACTCAGTAAGGTAGCTTTAAAAATTTATTCGTTATAATATAATAATCATAAAATATATAAATATATTTTGTAATTAATTTTTGTTATATATATGTAAGTTAGAATCAATTATATATAACTCATTGTTTTATTAGCTCTACCAAAATAAAACAATTCAAAACTAAAAAAGTTTCAATTATATTATACTTGATCTTCTCTAACAAATTATAATTACTTAATAAAGTTCCAGTTTTCTCTCTCATAATTATTTTTTTACTTTTTATTAATTAAGATATTTAAATTTCTTTCTATTGGAATACTTGCTTTTCTTTTTTTTCTATGTATCAAATAGAAATATTTTTTTATAAAATGAATAGATGACTCACTAGTCACTAGGCCATTTATAAAGATAAAAAATAAAATAAAATAAATTCTTGAAAAAAAAAATCTTTTTTTAGTAAGGAAGTGTGAGTTAATTCAAGTCAAAAGAATGGGAAAAAAAAAAGGTAAAAGAAAAAAGTAGCTGATTTTTTTATAACTTTTTATATTTCTCATAAAAGTTATTTCAAGATTTTCTTAAAATAGTCAATTAACAAATGTCTTAAGAGCATCTATTAATCGGACCCATTTTAAAAAAAGACATGTAACAAAAAGTGTAGATTCGAATAGAATAGAATGACATTAAAAAAACAATTTGTGTAACCAATCTCATCTATTGAGGATAAATAACCCCAATCCCAAAACTGTGGGACTAAGATTTGTTTTTCGTTGTTGATTTATTTCCTTTACAATATGGTCCAATGTTGTTGAAAGTGGAAATGTATACCACTAATTACAAAAATGGCAAGTTTAAAAGAGCACCAATTTGTTGGGATACGTGGAGCCAACTGGTTTTATGCTCGATTTGGTTTAAACCCAACCCGAGTTCATTTGAAGTGTTACAGCTTTAAATGGGATTTTTTTTTTTTTTTTTTTTGGTGAGGCATAATTCATGGAGCAAAGGCTTAAACCCAAGCTAAAGTGAGATGACAACAGTGACCAAAATGACAATAATTATAAAAATATAATGACAAAAATGAAAACTCTGAAAACTTGAGAACCAAATTAAAAAGATGACCACCAAAAAGATGTTTTTGCCAACCTTGAAGAACAAAAACAACTTTCACATATATTTTCACACTAATTAAAATTAGTTAAAACATGTGCTCAACTCAGTGCTAGTTCTTGTCATCATCGAAAACAGAAACAGGAGTGTCACAAACAGCACAATGCATGAGAATTAAGCACTATAAGAGATCGACATTTATGCAGCTACAGTCCACATTTGAAGAAAGAATACGTTCAGGAATTCTTCAAGCAGAAGGCAAGGCAATTATCATGCATGTACAGACTTGAGGGAGGCCCACATTAAAACATCGATTCTCGCCACTTATTAAGAGAGAGTAGTGGTAAATTTGCTTTCAGGGAGAACCATAATGACTCTCCCAATTTGTACGAGGTCGAACTTCAGCTTCACAGCTTCTTGTTTGTATAATTTTGGTCCATGTGTTGTCATTCCCACATACTTCTCAGCCTGTTTAGCCGTTTAGGCTGGTTAAATTGTTTTATCGTCTTTAATTAGAGCATTAAACTAATTCATAATTCAAAAGGTTGGGGTTTAAACTTATTAATTAGTGTTATGACCTGTCTTATGTTAGGATAAGTAGTGAAAGTTGGCTTGGTCCTGTAGTCTAATTAGTTATAGGAATTATCAATAAAAACTCTTCTTATTATGTAAGAAGAGATAGGATTAAATTTGTTTAGTTGCTATTCAATTAATTTGTAATTTGAATTAGCTTGTATTTTGAAGGAATATATATATATATATATATATAAAATAGGCAAAACTCAGAAAAAGTTTAATTAGAATCCAATTTTGTATCATATGTCTAAATTTATGTAGGGACCACACCATAATTATCTACTTAAGTTTATGTCATGTATCCACTTATGTTTTTTAATCTTTGTATCAAGTGAGTTAATGAGTGCAAAATATTAAGTGTAGGTGCTCAAAAAATAAAGGCCCAAGCCCACTTAGAATGGTGATGTCTTGTCCTTCAAATCAAGCCTAACAATAGAATTTCTTTAGAAAGCAAGCAAACAATTCAAGTGCAATTCTAATCTAAGTATAAGTCAAAGATTGAAGAGCCTAGGATAATAGAAAGGAATGAAATAAGTATACGATGAGAAATATAGCTTTCCTTGGGTGTGTTTGAGGATTAAGTTCTTATGTATAATGTTTGAGTTTTGCACCAGATAAAGCATTGTTCACTTTCTCTTTTTCCTATTTCATAAGCAAGCATCTCCTCTCCCTTTTTCTGGGAGACTCCCCTCCTTTTATATCCCCCTTCTTTGTATCCTATCCCTCCATCTGTATGCCTCTAGGCGTTCCTAAGGATACTTGTCCCATCAACACTCTGCTGAAGGTGGTGGAAAAGGCTGCTAGCTGTGAAGTTACTGTTCAAGGGTCATCTCCTCATTAATGCAGCTGATAAGGTTGGTGCAAGGCATTCAATGCGGATGAGGAAATTGTTCCTTCTAGGAAACTTCCTCCCCTCTTCTCTGCTTTCGTCGCTACCCTTTTTCCTTACCCTAGAACATCACAAGGTGCCCATTGTCTTGACTATGCTTCCATCCTCAGGTGGGTGGAATCTTTGGAACGCATTTGTCTCCTCGAGTGTGGGTTGAGCAATCTAATCCCTAATCCATTCCTCTTCGGTCCTCGGACCCCTAACAATAACCCCCTAAAACCTTGCTATCAAGAGCTACTCTGAGAGTAAGGTTTTAGTAATAAGGGGGAGACTAGTACATGCTTAGCGCATTCCAACGTGGAGACATCACTTCGTATGCCCTCTGAACGTTCCTAATGCTTCGGTATCCACGTTCCTGCAGTTATTGCACCAAGCAACTACTTGTTCCCCACATTCTATGGTGCGATGGTGACCCTACGGTCCCATTTTTATGGAATTTATGAGTGGGAAAATTACCGCTCTTTTTCAACCCCTATATAAAAAGAGATTGGGGGTAATTTTTCCCATTTACACACCTTCTACAAGCTTTCTTTGACGTAGCAGTCCGAGGAAAATTCCTTCTAATGCTCGTAAATGCCTTTGGCCCTTCATCCCACATTTAAAGAAATCGTGCCTTCTTCTTCTTCTTCTTCTTTCTTTTTTTTTTTTTTTTTTTTTCCCCTCGATAAGACAATATGGGTAGATTTGCCAAACTAGTTGATACCCCCGAGGGCATGGCCGCTTTTAAGGCTAAGTATAGAATTCTAAAAAATGTTGAACTTCAACATTGTGAACTAGGGGAGTGATTGGTTACAAACAAACCACTTGGGGTAGTAATCATTCCTATGATTGCCTTTATTGAAGGAGGAATGGAGATTCTTATGGGTAGGGTAACTAGAGATTTTCTCATTAACTTTAGGTTATCTCCAACCCAATGTTCTCCCAACTTTTTTAGGGTCCTTGGTAGTGTAGATATGATAAACCATAAAAAGGGGACTAACCTTACATGTCATAACGTGAACTGGGTATATAATTGCCAGAAAGGGAAAGATACGGATTATTATTTTACATGTAGAGTACCCTCTGTTAGGTTAATCTCTTGTATTCCTGAGTCGAATAAAGGTATGGACGAAGACTTCCTCATTGTCTCAGGTCAATGACATGATGGTTTGCATTGCACTACCTAAGATGGGGAACTAGGTGGGATACCCGAGAACCTAGAATAACTTAGATTACCCTCTTTCCCTATCTGGTTATATTTACTCATAAAGAGGATTTTATCTATTTTTCAATATTTTTTTTTTAGAACTAACTCCTTTCTTCTCCATTTCCTCGGCAGACGAATTTCACACTACTCTGAACAAAAACTTGGTGAACTTCGTAGACCTCAATCGAATCTTCAATCAGAGATCTTCCTCCATCGAGATGGACAACTTCGAGTAGTGCACATGATCCTAGGGTTCAAACCTATCTCCACTCACTTTCAATCTCCCAAATACATGATTAAAGCAAAGGACCCGAGGCTAGCCTTGATCGATGTAGCTATCTTCGAATTTTTGAACAAACCTCCACCCTCTGGTACACAGGACGCTCAGCTACCCGCCCCACTTGTAGCCAAGCTCCTTTACTCCCACGAGCAACATTTTCCCTCTGAAGATGAAAGGGAAGAGTCAAGTAACGAATCAACTCGGGAGGTACAAGATTAAGATTTTGAAGTTTTTTTCCAAGAATATCCCGAGGACTCTCCAATGCTCACCCATCGCCATCTCGTTGCTGCACAAGTCAGTACTAGCCAAGAAGCAACAAACATTCTTGAAGCCATGGTGCTGGAAGAGAAAACACTCAACCTGCTCGCACTGCTCTCCGCCCATGTAGGGGGAGATGCCCTCGTAGTACCCATTGAACCACGACCACCTACCCTTGCTCCATCCCACGTTCCAACTACTGATGCCCCCGAGAAGAAGAGGAAAAGGGGAAAACAAACTGAGGATTCTGAAGAATGAGAGATACCTCAGCCTATACAACAACCTTCTTCTAAGGAGCTTAGGGACACAAAGGCTCAACAAAAGAAAGGCACTTCTTTTGGGGTTGGCAAGGGCATTGAGAGTAAGCAACGGTCCAAGGCCACTACATGGAATCCTGCCTTTGTGCTCAGCTCAGGGTACCCTGTTACCTCTGAAGCATCTCTCAAGGATGCTCAGAAAGGTAGATCTGGGCTAGTGTCCGAGTGCCTCAAGAAGGCACTGCTCCTTCCTGATGAAATGCAGGAGTTAAAGGGGCTGAGGAAACGTGAAGTGTTCCTCTCGCTAAAAGAGGGACCTCGCAAAGGTTAGTTAGGCATCTCTTCTTTTCTTAAAATCCTCTCGTATTAATTAACAAGATTATAACTTATGTAAGTAATTTCTTTGAAAATAGGCGGAGCAAGCAGCCTTTGTAGCCAAGGAGTGGGTTGACCACACTCTTTCCAAGTCTTGAGAGGCAGAGAACTAGCTGGTACAATCGGACAAGGTCTTAGCTGACTCTGAGAAAAAGTATAAGGATTCGCTTTTTCACCTAGCTGAGGCCGAGAAAGGGCATAAGAACGCCGAGGCTGCCCTAGCTGGGTTTGAAAGACAAGTTGAAGAGCTGTGGGCATCTCTAAAGAGGAGCAAAACACAGCTGGCCTTGGCCAATGAATAGATTAAATGCTAGCAAAAACAGCTCGAGGGCAAAAATGCTAAAATGGTGAAGGCCGAGCAAGCGGCCTATAACATTAGTATGACTAAGACTACTTAAAGTCTTACTGCCTAGTTTAGAGACGTAGCTTAGGCCTTCTGCCTAGAAGTTTGGGGCAAAGCCCTCAATGCTGCTAGGGTTGATGCTGATGCTAAACTGAGAGGGACTAATAAGGTCTATTACCCTCCAGCTCTTCGCATTGCTCCAAGCTCTGCCTCTCCTCCTCTTGATCTAAGCTCTACTTCCTCAGCATTGAAGTCCACAACAGTCCCGACCCCTACGCCTTCTGCTGGAAAGGAGAAGGAACAACAACCTTCAACCCTAGTGGTAGAGTTAGAGCTTGAAGTCGTTGTAGAAGTTGAGTAGTTGAAAAGGAAAAAAAAAAAAAAAGGAGAAAGAGAAGGAGGTTGATGCCTGGTCATTCCTTGCTTAGCACTTAGGCTATTTTGTAACGGGCCAGGTTTAAATAACGCCCTTTTTTTTTATTATTCTACTATAATCAACTTGTTGGACTGAATGAATATATCCCCTTTTTGTGCCAACTCTGTTCTACATGATTTTCAAATCTCTATTTTATCAAGTATAACGCATGTTCTTTTGAATTTAACGCATAACCTTAAGTAAGTTACACCACCTTAAATTCTACTTAACCTTAACAGCACATTCCCCAAGCTCGGTTGGAGTTTTAACCGAACCTATGGGATTGAACTTTACTTATGTTAAGGTTAAGTCTTTTTGACATCTATTTATTCTCTTAATTTACCCAAGGCTCAAAAACTGGAGATGCAATTAAGACCAGGGTTTAATTCACCCAAGGTTTATAACTAAGGAGTTGAACAAAGTCAAGATGTTGTATAACACTTAGCCAAATTTACATAAGAGTTAATTTACCCAAGGCTTTTGACCCAAGGAGTTGAACAAGACCGAGGTTCTATTTAACACTTAACCAATTTTACATAAGAGTTAATTTACCCAAGACTTATGACCCGAGGAGTCGAACAAGACCGAGATTCTATTTAACACTTAATATCAGAGTTAGTTTTAGTGCAAAACAACTTGTAAACCAAACATCAATCAATGAATAGATGAGAGCTGAATAGAATCCACTGTATTATTAATAATAATACCTACATAGGTTATTTACATTCCATGGATGCAGAACAGTATTTTCATCTAAATCCTCTAGATAATAAGTCTCAATTCCTGCTATTGAAGTTATCCTATACGGGTCTTCCCAATTAAGACCTAACTTTCCCCATGAAGGGTTCTTTGCTATTCCCACTACTTTCCTTAAGACCAAATCTCTAGAAGTCAATGGCCTCAGCTTTACTCCCTTGTTGTACCCTTGCCTGAGTTTCTGCTGATAATGTGTCATTTTAACCATGGCTACTTCTCTTCTTTCATTGATTAACTCTAAGCTCGCTGAAAGTAAACAGCCATTCTCTTCTACATTGAACTAATCAGTTTTCAAGGTCAGGAACCTTGCCTCAAGAGGTATGACTGCTACAGACTCATAGGTCATTGAGAATGGAGTCTCTCCTATTTATCTTTAGGGTGTGGTGTGATATTTCCACAGCACATAGGGTAACTCATTCACCCATCTTCCTTTCACGTCATCCAACCTTTTCTTCAACCCAGATACTATGGCCTTATTAACCGCTTCTGCCTGCCCATTTCCCTATGGGTAGGTCGGGGTAGAATACTTATTTCTGATACCTAACTCCTCATAATACCTTCTAAAAGCCTTATTGTCAAATTGGAATCCATTATCCGAGATCAGCATATGGGGAACCTCGAATCTGGTAATGATGTTCCTCCAAATGAACCTCTTTGTATTCACGTCTCTAATATTAGTAAGTGGCTCGGCTTCAACCCACTTTATGAAGTAAACAGTCCCAACGAGAAGCCATCTTCGGTTTCTAGTAGCTTTGGGAAATGGTTCCACTCTGTCCAAGCCCCACTGGGCAAATGGTTAAGGACTAGAGAGTGGATTCAAGACCCCTCCAAACTGATGAATATTCAGGGCATACTATTGACACTGATCACACTTCTTAACATAATCTTAGGCAGTTTTTTGTGTACTTGGCCACAAATATTCCTAGGTGAGAGCTCTATGCGATAAAGACCTTCCCCCAGTGTGGCTCCCATAAATCCCTTCATGTAGTTCCTCCAACAAGGGTTCTACAGTTTCTGGATGAACACACAGTAGATATGGTCCCAAGTAGGAGTGTTTATACAATTTGTACTCCTCAGAAAGCCAATATCATGGGGCCTTTCTACATATCTTTTTAGCTTCATTTTTATCCTCGGGCAGTAGTCCTCTCTTTAAGAATGAAACTAAAGGGTTCATCCAACTTGGTCTAACTTGTATGCTATGCACTCCAACTAGTAGCTGATCAACATTGCTGGGAGCTACCAAATCTTCTACAATTATGACTCAAGGCAGGCCTAGTCCCGAATGGGTGGCTAACATAGCCAACGAATCTGCATGGGAGTTCTGCCCTCTCGGCATTTGCTTGAGAAAGAAACTTTTAAAGCGAGATTGGGCATGCCTAAATTTGATGAGATACCCTTGCATTCATTGATCTCTGGCCTTAAATTCTCCATTTAATTACCCAACCACTAACCATAAGTCTGAATAAACTTCTGTAACTTCCCCCCCCCCCCAAGCTTGCCAACCATTGCCATCTCGGCCAATAAAGTTTTATACTCAACTTCATTATTGGTGGTCGGGAAGCCCAACCGTAAGGACTTTCCTACAACTAGCTTCTCGGGGGATCCCAGAACAATTCCCACTCTGGAGCCCTTTTAGTTCGTCGCTTCGTCAGTGTACACCTCTTAGGTTGCAGGAGAATAGGTTGAAACCACCAAGACACTCGGTCTTACCCCCTTGTTCCCCGCAGCATCCACAGTAAACTTTGCAACTAAATCCGCCAAAACTTGCCCCATTATAACAATATGAGTCAAGTATTTAATATCAAAGGCCCCAAGCATGGTCCCCCATTTAGCAATCCTTCCAGTATAGTCAGACTTTCGTAGCAACGCCTGCAAAGGGAGTTGCATGAGCACCACGACAATATGTGCCTGGAAATAATGAGGAAGCTTCCTCATAGCAGGTATAATGGCCAAAACTGCTTTTACCAAAGGTAGATAGCGAGTCTTTGCCTCTTGCAAGGATTTGCTAACATAATAGACAAGCCTTTGCACTCCATTCTCTATTCTAACAAAAACCAAACTTATTGCATGATCAGTAACTGTTATATAGGCATATAATACCTCTTCCCCCTCGGGTCGGGAGAGAATAGGAGGATGTGACAAATACTGCTTCAACACTTCAAAAGTCGTTACACATTCCTCGAACCATTCGAAATCTTTCCACTTATGAAGAAGCTGGAAAAATGGCTGGCATCGATCTACTGACCAATAAATAAACCTATTTAAGGCAGCCGTCATTCCTGTCAGCTTTTGCACTTCTTTGGGATTTCGAGGTGGATGCAAACCATTTATGGCCTTGATTTGGTCGGGATTAACATAAATTCCCCGGTGAGTTATCATGTATCCTAGAAATTTTCCCAAGCTGATGCCAAAAAAGCATTTAGAGGCATTATGATGCAGCCTATGTTTGCTAAGAACTGAAAACACATCCCTCAAGTCCTTCAAATGCTTCGATGTCTATTTACTCTTTACAACCATGTCATCAATATATGCCTCAACGGTTTGCCCAATTTGAGACTCAAACATCCAGGTCATCATCCTCTGATACATAGATCCAGCATTCTTCAAGCTGAAGGGCATTACTCGGTAGTGGAAATTCCATGTTGGAGCTCGGAAAGCTATTTTCTCTTGGTCAGGGAGGGCTAAAGGTATCTAGTGATATCTTTGGAAGGCATCCAAAAAACTCATCCGAGAATGTGCAACCATTGCATCTACCAATTGATCAATTCGAGGGACGGGAAATGAATCCTTCAGACATGCCTTGTTTAGATCCATGAAATCAACGCAAACACGCCACTTCCCGTCCTTCTTCTTTACTACCACAGTGTTTACCAACCACTCAAGGTAAAAAACTTCCTTGATTGCCCCTGCTTGCTTGAGCTTTACCGCCTCTTCCTTTACTGCCTCAACATGCTCCTTTGAAGAGCATTGGGGGGGGGGGGGGGGGGTTGCCTCCAACACTCGGATTTATGTTCAGGTGATGGCACATGAATTCCAAATCAATCCTTGATGCCTCGTAAGTATTCCATGCAAAAACATCCACGTTACTCTTCAAAAAGCCTATTAGTTCCTCCTTGTCAACAAAGGGTAACTGAGCCCCAACTTGAAAATACTTATCCCCCTCTGACTCTATTACCACTTTTTCCAGTTCCTCTGACATCAACCCTTTCGAGTTAGCCTGAAGTTCATCCTCGAGGTTAGTTAATTGCTATGGACCTTCTTCCAACGCAGTAAAAGCCTCCTGCAATGATTGCTGCTCAATAACAGCCACTAAACATTGTCTTGTCACTACCTGGCTTCCAACCAATTCCCCTACTTGCCCCCTTAGTGGGATACTTAACCTTCAAATGCATGGTAGATAATACTGCTCCGAACGCATGCAACCAGGGTCTAGCCAAGATAGCTATATATGGTGGATAAGCCTCAACTACAATAAAGTTCACTGCACCACCTTATTCCTTGCCTGTACAGGTAGCCTAATCATTCCTCGAGGGATGAAAGTTCTCCCATCGAGGCCGACCAACGGTGAATCATATTTCTCTAGATCCTCAGGCTTGAGATTTAACCCCTTAAATAGATCTAGATACATAATCTCAGCTCCACTTCCCTGGTCCACAAGGACCCTCTTCACATCGTATCTTCTGATCCGAAAGGTCACCACCAAAGCATCATCATGGGTGTTAGGGACATATTTTATATAATTGGCTAATCTTTTGACAAAATGCACTTTACTTTTAATTGGGTAGATCTAAGATGGGTTTAGTACTTCAAAAAACATGTTGTTTAAGCCAAGTATTAAAGCCATGAAGATTGGACCAAGAAACAAGTGAAGAAGAGTTCATCATTAAAACTTGATAGATACCTCGATAGAAATAGTATCTATTGAGACTTAATGAAGAAAGCTCGACAGAAGCTGAATCTGTCGAGATCTACGAAATCAGAATTTCCAGATCTAATTTTCGGCTCATGCTGACATGTATGTGTAGGTTTTTTTTTTTTTTTTTTTTTTTTCCACAACCCTAGACATATATATAAGGCTTATTTTAAAGGCCGTTATACATGGAGAACATATGTAGAAAGTGACCTAGTGCCTTATTCTCTCTGAAAGAAGTTACTGCGTCTTTTACACCTTAGGGTTTTGTAACCAAGTGCCTCTTGATCTTCATTATTGATGAAGTGAAGAACTTTGCAGCCAACAACATCTTCTTCAAGTTGCTGGAGTTAGTCATTTACTGGGATCTGTGCATCATTAGTTAGTCACATACTAGGATTCGTGCAAAAGGGTGGCATTCATATATTGAAGAGTTTAGATGTTTTGAAGCAGTAGAAGGTTTCTACTGTAAATTCATCTACAGGGATTGTAGAGTCTAAGGACAAAGATTTTGTATTAGATTTGAAACTTCTCTTTACTATAGTGAATTACTTTTCGGGAAGGTTTCCCCTCAAGTTTTTTACTATGAAACTAGTTTGTTTCATTGGTTTTCCTGGGTCATCATATCTTGTCTTATTTACTATTCCGTTATGCATGATATTGGGTTTAAAACTTGTTAATTCTATCAACTAGGGTCTAAATTTCCCAACAAGTGGTATCAGAGCAGATACACTCTAATTGGTTTAATTTCCTGAGTGTGATCCTTAACCCCCGATGTCATGGATCATAGACAATCTCTTTTGATTCCTCCTTTATTTGATGGCACTAATTATGCGTACTGGAAAGTTTGTATGAAAGTTTTTTTGCATGCTCTAGGTGAAAAAGTATGACAAGCTAATGAAGTTGGTTGGATTCAACCAAAGGAAGCGCCAATGGATTGGGATGTAGCCACAATCAAAGTGGCAAATTTCAACAGTAGGGCCTTGAATGCTTTATTTTGTGAGGTGACCAATGAAGAATTCAAGAAAATATCATCCACGGTGTTAGAACATATGTGATTCAATGTTAGGAACATATATCAACTTTTTATATAATTGGCTAATCTTTTAACGAAACGCACTTTACTTGTAATTGGGTAGATCTATAATGTGTTTAATGTTTAAGAAACAAGGTTTCAAGTTCAAGTGTTAAAGCCATGCAAGTCTGTCCAAAAATCAAGTAAGAAAGTGCAGGTTTTTAAAGCTCAACAGCTGCTCGACAGATAGGGTATCTATCGAGATTTATGAAGTTCAGTTTTTCAAACTGATTTTCATCCAATTCATGAATATATGTTTGGGCTTTCTTTTCTCACAATCCTAAACATATATAAGGATTTTTTTAAGAGCCGTCACAACTGATGCAGTTGCATTAGAGCACAATTCCACAAGTGTGAAGAAAAGTGTGACCAGAAATCTAGTTTGCTCTAGTTCTTGAAGAAGCTACTGTGTTTGTGCACCATAGGGTTTTGTGACCAAGCAACTTCATGATCTTCATCGTGTGATGAACTGAAGAACTTTGCAGCCAACATCCTTCTTAAGTTGGTGATCAAGTCGCGTACTAGGATCTACGCAATTGATTAGTCACGTACTGAGAGCCGTGCATTGAAAGGAAAGATTGTCACTACAGAACAAGTCCAATTGGATATTGAGGTAAGGGTTCATCTGTAGGCTGGTATAAGGTACTGTGATTCCTTTACTTGTAACCGCTTGTTTTGATAATAGTGGATTCTCGGGAGTGGTGACCTTAAAATCACCCGATAGGGTTTTCGCTGTGTAGGTTTTCCCTATTCTTAAACAAATCACCGTATCAATTTATTTTCCGCTACATACTTTAGTTAATTGGTGATTTTTTTTGTGCTGTCACGTACAATTGCATGTTAATTTGATTAATTAATAAACTTGGCTAATTAATCAATTAATTCATCACAATGGGTCAATACGTTTTTGGCCTATCACACGAAAGTTGCCAATGAAGCATAGACCATTCTTGAGACCACCTATAAAGATACCAAGGCAATAAAGACTGTGAAGTTTCAAAGACTCACTAGTAGTTTTGAAGAAATAAGGATAGAGGGGGATGAGACATATGATGAGTTCTATGCTAAATTCAAGGATATTGTGAATTCTGTCTTCAATCTTGGAGAATTTATAACAGAATCCAAAATTGTGAGGAAAATCCAAAATTGTTAGGTCCTTACTTAAAGACTGTGAAGTTTCAAAGACTCACTAGTAGTTTTGAAGAAATAAGGATGGAGGGGGATGAGACCTTTGATGAGTTCTATGCTAAATTCAAGGATATTGTGAATTCTACCTTCAATCTTGGAGAATTTATAACAGAATCCAAAATTGTTAGGAAAATCCAAAATTGTTAGGTCCTTACTTAAAAAATTCCATGCCAAGATCACTGTCATTGAAGAAGTGAAGGACATTAATCAAATTCTTTTGACTGAGCTTGTAGGGAACCTTCAAACCTATGAGATGTGATTAGGTTTAATGGGAAAAGGTGGAAAGAGTAAAAACTTGGCTCTTAAGGGTATAGATGAAGAGATTGATGACTCTGAAGATGAAGATGAAATTAAAGATGAAGATGAAGATAATGATGAGGATGAGAATCAAACCTTCATAGCTAATGAGATTATCAAGCTCCTTCAATTTAGGAAAAATGAATAGGAAAAAGGATAAGGACAAACCTCTTAGAAAATCTAAATCCTCTAGGAATGGCAAGAATGAGAAACCCCTCATCCAGTGCCATGAGTGCAAAGGTTTTGGTCATATGAGGATAGAGTGCTCAAACTACCTTATGAAGGAAAGACCAAGAAGTCAAAAGATTAAGGGTTGGTTGCTACCTGGAGTGATATGAGAATAACTCTTCTGATGAGTATGTGGATGAATGTGGTCACCTTATGGTTTTTGCTGCCACAACCGATAAGATGATTGTGGAGAGTGCTAGTGACAGTGGGGATTCTTCTAATGATGAAGTACCCAAAAATTGACCCTTCAGGAAGCCTATGATAAGCTATGCACTAAATTTATAAAATCTGAAAAGACTTCTCATCTTTGTAGAAAAAAGCTTAATAAGGTAAAAACTAAATAAATAAATAAATAAAAAATGAATTGTTAGTCAAATTAGATGAGACTACAAGGTTAGTTGAGACTCTTTTTGTAGATAACAACTCATTAGAAGATAAGGTCAAGAATCTCGAGGCTGAGCTTAGTCAAGCTAGAACTCAAATAGAGAGAATGTCTAGTGTAAAGCTTGATGAGGTATTGAGTGCTCAAAATCCTAGCAATGATAAGACTAGCTTAGGATATGCTGTTTCCTCTGACCCCTTCTCTTCCACAGCTTCTAGATCAAAGATTGTTTTTGTGCCCCAATTTAAGAAAGGTGATAAAGGTACGAAATTCATAACTGATTTGTATAATTCTAAATCCTTTGTTAGACCTCAATCTAGGAAGTCTATTAATCCTAAAACTGCTCATGTTTGTCACCACTGTAGTGTTTCTAGACACATTTGTCCTAATTGTTTTATATTGTATCCTCAAAAGCATGTGTCCAAACGGTCACAGGTTTTCTCTCAAGGAACAAAACCTTTGTTTGGAGAGTTATTAAAAGCTTTAAGCTTTTTAACTCAATTTCAGGACAATTCTAATTCTTCTATGTCCTTTAGTAGACATACTAGGACATGTGTTTTTTCATCTTCACAGCCAAAGACTCGTGCTGTGTGGGTGAGAAAGGAGCTTAAGACTTAATTTTCTTTTCTATTTGTCCTCTATTTTAATTCTTTCTATCTAAAGTAGGACTTTCTTGCTTGATTTCTTATCTGTTTTTGGAATCATGCTTTCATGCATCTGCATCTTTCTTTCATGTTTTCATGTTGTTGTCTGTTTTTGTTTTGTTGTTTAGTTTTTATTTTGTTTTGTTTTCGAAAAAAAAAAGGGAAAAAAATTAGAAAAATACAAAAATAGTGTGTGTTTGTGTATGTTGGTACTTGTGTACCTTTGATGGCCATTGAAATAAAGTTTCTAAACTTTGTATCTTTCGTAGCTTAGATGAGCATCTCTATGCACAACTAAGCAAGTGAACTTTGTGGCTAATGTTTGTGATAAGTACGATTAAGATGATATCTTTTATACTTAATACTCATATCACTCTTTTTCTAGAAAATCCTAAGAGAAAGGCATAAATAACCACCTCACCACTAAAGCCCGCCAATCATGTATAACATCTTTGTGCTTCGGCATAGCAAAATTGTGATGTTTTAGCTTACATAATTGGGTATTTCTTTTCTCTCTTATATGCCCGTGCATGCTATGCTTAAAAGAAAAATATGCAAAGAAAAATAAAAACAAAAATAATCAAAATGCTTTTAAAATGATTGTAGGCGTGTTTCTAGGAGATGTGGGAGTTATATGATATATCTCAAAGGAGATAATCCCCATCAAACGGTTATGATTGTGTGTGAGTGTATTAGATGTTCTCATATCTCAAATTGTCATAATATGAGAAACTTGTGCACACTTGTTATGTTTTCACACACAACACACAAACTCTTTGCTACTTTTGATACATGTGTAAGTACAATGTGATTTGGCCAACATAAGGAATACATGTGTTAATATATGTTCACTAAACTGGCTTAACTTGTTTTTGAAATATAAAGTTGGTTAGACTTGTTGTGTGTGTGTATGTGTGTGTGTGTGTGTGTGTGTGTGTTTGGATCTATGGATACTTTGCTTATATGTTGAGAGATGTTTTAAGAGCTTAATATGTCGTTTGGATCTATGTTTGAGTAGCTTGCTTGTTGCATTCATCTCTATGTGTTTTTCCCTTCTTGAAAAACCTTCTTTTCTTTAAGCTCGACAGCTCGTCGACACATCCTCGACAAATGTCCTTTCTATTGAGCCTTCTTCTTGTGATCTCGACAAATCCTCGACAGCTTCTCAATCCATCGAGGAATTTTTTTGAGCTCTCTATCTATCTGATAGATTCTCGACAAATCCTCGATCCATCAAGAATTCTGGGTTTTCTCTCGATAGAAGCTCGACAGCTTTCCAATTTGTCAAGACCCACTTGCATGCATTGTTTTTCACATGTTTTGCATCTTTCTTTTATCTTGTCATCCATAGCATATTGTTTCATTACATTCATGCACTTATATGGATTCCTTGTGTCCCTTGATCATCTTAGATCATCTTTATATTTCTCAGGTGAAGCTTTATAGTTTCTTGTACCCTTTGTCAATCATGACAAAACGGGGGAGAAAATGTGGTTTCTTTTTAAAATTCTACATGTTAGGGGGAGAAATACATGCCTTTGTAAGGGGGAGTTGTGTTTCATCTTGTTAGGGGGAGTGTTTACCTTCTTGTTGTCAAGACCCACTTGCATGCATTGTTTTTCACATGTTTTGCATCTTTCTTTTATCTTGTCATCCATAGCATATTGTTTCATTACATTCATCCACTTATATGGATTCCTTGTGTCCCTTGATCATCTTAGATCATCTTTATATTTCTCAGGTGAAGCTTTATAGTTTCTTGTACCCTTTGTCAATCATGACAAAACGGGGGAGAAAATGTGGTTTCTTTTTAAAATTCTACATGTTAGGGGGAGAAATACATGCCTTTGTAAGGGGGAGTTGTGTTTCATCTTGTTAGGGGGAGTTGTGCTTCTTTTAGCTTCTTGTACATTGGTCTTGTGACCATTTTTACATACATTGTTCTTATCTTTGATATATATATATGATGTATGTCTTCTTCACCTATTTTTACATGTATTGTTTCTTTTACCTCTCTTTATACACATGTTTCTTTATGTACGCAATCTTTATTTCTATTTCACACATGATGCCTTGATGAGTTTTGTTTCAGTGTTTCAGAAAGATAGGTTGTGAAAGTCTACCATGCCATGAACTCTCTTCTTACAAAATTTTTCAAGAGTTTGTAGTGGGGTTAGAATTGTTTTGTAATCCAACAAGTGGCTATGAGTCTAGTGATTTAATACTTCTCTCATGATTCATTTGTTTGTTGTGGTTTTATCACGAATTGCCAAAGGGGAAAATTTTTAGGGACATATTTTATGTAATTGGCTAATCCTTTGACAAAATGCACTTTACTTGTAATTAGGTAGATCTAGAATGGGTTTAGTACTTCAAGAAACATGTTGTTCAAGTCAAGTATTAAAGCCATAAATATTGGACCAAAAAAAAAGTGAAGAAAAGTTGTTCATTAAAACTCGACAGATACCTTGACAGAAACAGTATCTATCGAGACTTAATGAAGAAAGCTCGACAGAAGCTCGAAAGATGTTGAATCTGTCGAGATCTATGAAATCAAAATTTCTAAATCTGATTTTTGTCTCATGCTGACATGTATGTGTAGGGTTTCTTTTCTCACAACCCTAGACATATATAAGGCTTATTTTAAAGGCCGTTATACATAGAGAACACATGTAGAAAGTGACCTAGTGCCTTATTCTCTCTGAAGTAGAAAGTGACCTAGTACCTTATTCTCTCTGAAAGAAGTTATTGTGTCTTTTGTGCCTTAGGGTTTTGTAACCAAGTGCTTCTTAATCTTCATTGTTAATGAAGTGAAGAACTTTGCAGCCAACAACATCTTCTTCAAGTTGCTAGAGTTAGTCACGTACTGAGATCCATACATCATTGGTTAGTCACGTACTAAGATTCGTGCAAAAGGGTGGCATTCATATATTGAAGAGTTCATTGGTTCTAAAGCGGTAGAAGGTTTCTGCTGTAAGTTCATCCACGGGAATTGTCAAGTCTATGGACAAATGTTTTGTACTAGATCTGAAACTTCTTTTTACTATAGTGAATTACTTTTCAAAAAAGGTTTCCCCCCAGGTTTTTTACTGTGAAACTAATTTGTTTCATTGGTTTTCCTAAATCATTATATCTTGCCTTATTTACTATTTCGCTATGCATGATATTGACATGATATTGATTTTTTTTTTAAACAAGGTTTATTCATAATAAATTTAATTAACAACTTGGGTTTAAAACTTGTTAATTTTATTAATCAGGATCTAAATTTCCCAACAATGGAGTTGAAAAGTTCCCACTTTATCCTCTTTCAAGAAGCCTAAGATTGGCGTCGACTCCAATCTAACCCTTTTGGACTCTTGGTCCTGTTCCCACAGCTCTTGCTTCGTAGCTACAGACATAATTCCTAAACATGAGCCGACATCACATCTAGGCATGGCAAAAATTACATTGATTATTCCCAAGGATGGCCGAGCAATAGCATCCCTTTGATACCTAGATCTGGCTTGATCTAATTGTCCTGCAAGCTGGTGTAGGAACTGTTTCAACTTCCCCGCCTTTACCAGTTGACCCAAGTGATCGCGCAATGTTCTACAATCCTCGGTCATATGTCCCCTATCCTGGTGGTAATGGCAATTCAGACTCTGATTTTTCTTGGTCGGATCTCCCCCTATCTTATTAGGTCATTTGAAGTATGACTCCTTTTTTATTTTCTTAAGAATTTGATACATTGGCTCCTTAAACATCGAGTTGACCAATTGTGTGTTAGCCCCAGATGACTAATTAGCGAAATCCCTCTTAAGTCAATTTTGATTATACCCTCCTACCCGAGGATCTCTCTTCTCTGGGAATACTTTGGTCTTGCCCTTTCCTTGGGTCTGATCTTTCTCACCCTACTTATGCTCGTCAATGTGGTCTATAAGTTAACGCATACTACAAGCAGGTTTCATCGTCAAAGATTTCCTCAAATCATGCTCCATTGGAAGCCCAGCCTTAAAGGTCCTTATAGCTACATTCTCAAAATCGCCATCTATGTCATTGAACATTTCCCAATACCTATTAGAATAGGTCTTTAAAGTCTCCCCTTCCCTCATCACCATGGACAACAGGGAATCTAAGGGCCTAGGGACTCTTCTACACATCACAAACCTTGCTCCGAACGCTCTAGTAAGTTCCTCAAAAGATCTTATGGAGCCTTCCTCCAACCCATCAAACCACCTCATGGCAACAAGCCCAGGGTTAAAAGGGAAAACCTTGCACATAAGAGCCTTGTTCCTTGAGTGGATAGCCATCCTCTGAATGAAGTGGCTTACATGCTCCACAGGATCGGTTCTTCCATTATAAATAGTAAACGTAGGCTATGTAAAGCGATGAGGAAGCTTGGCCCTATCAATTCTCCGCGTAAAGGGTGACTTTGAAATTTGGCGAAGGGCCTTGCTCATTGCATCATTCCCCATATTCCTGGGAGATGAGCTTTCTCCTTGCCTTCTCCCTCGCTTCTTTAGCTTATCTAAGCGTGATAGTGCGAAGAAAGATTCACTGGGGGGTGTCTTAGACCTTCGTCTATAAGTTCAGTCCCTTTCTTCATCATATCCTTCACTTGATGGGGGTATTGGATCACTCATGTCACGCTCCTTCCGACACAACTTTTTACGTAAATGGTCAATCTCCAGCCTAAGATTCCAAGTCTCTTGCTCGTGCAAAACATGGCTTCCAGTTCTTGAGTGACTCCAGTCAGTATGCTCAGTAAACTGTGCCTCCTCCCTATCTCTCCTCCTTTCCAAATTAACAAACTAATCCTCACACTAAGAGTGTACAGACTCATCTCTATCATGCCTAGAACTTACCATAACTTAGGAAAAGTGAATTACAAATGCTTCCCATAGACAGTGCCAATTATAGTTTGCTCAAAAAATAAAGGCCCAAGCCCACTTAGAATGGTGATGCCTTATCCTTCAAATCAAGCCCAACAATAGAATTTCTTTAGAGAATGGGCAAACAATTCAAGTGCAATTCTAATCTAAGTCCAAGTCAAAGACTGAAGAGCCTAAGATAATAGAAAGGAATAAAATAAGTAGACAATGAGAAATATAGCTTTCCTTGGGTGTGTTCGAGGATTAAGTTCTTATGTATAATGTTTGAGTTCTACACCAGATAAAGTACTGTTCACTTTCTCTTTTTCCTATTTCATAAACAAGTATCTCCTCTCCCTTTTTCTGGGAGACTCCCCTCCTTTTATATCCCCCTTCTTTGTATCCTATCCCTCAGCCTGTATGCCTCTAGACATTCCTAAGGATACTTGTCCCATCAACACTCTACTGAAGGTGGTGGAAAGGGCTGCTAGATGTGACGTTACTGTTCAGGGGTTATTTCCTCATTAATGCAACTGATAAGGTTTATGCAGGGCATTCAATGCGAATGAGGAAATTGTTCCTTCCAGGAAACTTCCTCCCCTCTTCTCTGCCTTCGTCGCTACCCCTTTTCCTTACCCTAGAACATCACAAGGTGCCCATTGTCTTGACTATGCTTCCATCCTTAGGTGGGTGGAATCTTCGAAACGCGTTTGTCTCCTCGAATGTGGGTTAAGCAATTTAATCCCTAGTCCATTCCTCTTCGATCCTCGAACCCCTCACACTAAGAATCTAATATTAATGAACTATGAAATTAAAATTTTAAAATTTAAAATAAAAAATAATAATAATTATAAAAAAAATAAAAATAAAAACCAATCACATATACTCAATAAAAATCATCACACAACAAAAATCACCACACATTCTATCTTATTAAAAATTAGAAGAAAAAAAAAATATGATCATAAGTAGTATTAAATTTAGGTAAGAATTTTAATATGTGACTAATTATGTTTACTTTTAAAAAAAAAAAAATTGACTAATTATTTATATTTTTATGATAAAAATTGTGTTTAATTTTAAATGTATCCATTCGTATGCATGTGTTATGTGCTATTTTTTTTTAATAATTTGACTAATAATTTATATTTTTATAATAAAAATTGTGTTTAATTTTAAATGCATCCATACATTTGCATGAATTACACGCTACTAAGTAATAAGAGACAAGCAAAAAATTAACTCTCAAATGTCTCTCTCCCTGTTAATTATGTTCAGGAGGCTAGTCACCTCATATTGACTAGTCTATCATTTTTTTTTCTAGTTCATAACATTTGGTAGAGATCCTTTTAATGGATTCTCAAGGTCAATGAATTATTTGTTATCTAGCGACATCTCATTTCATCAAAACACATGATTTTAATTGCTTCTCCTTAGTTGGAAGTAGAGGCTTGTGGATGGTTTCAAACCGCAAAGGCTTCAAGATTATTGATAGAATCAGCTTAGGGAAAGGTGATTGTGTTCAAGGGTTTTTTTAAGGAAACTAGCCTCCAAGGAAAGAGAATAGAGAATAGGAAGATCAGAGAGAGATTGAGAGATTAGGAAGAATGAGTCAAGGAAAATTGGTATTATTTCTGCTTAAACTTCTCATACACCCTTCTCTACCTTATATATAGCTTAGTACAATACAATCTGGTAGTTACAATCAATTAAACTCATCAACCCACCCTTAACCCCTTACAGCTGGCATAGTAACTAACTTCCTATAACTAAATTCCAATTAATATGCTCAACACTAACATACATGTATATCCACACACAGAAGCTCAATACACACACACACACACACACACACACTCTCACCACATACTTCTATCAAGTCAATAAAACTCCTATCAATCCACCCCCCTTAAAAAACCTTGTCCTCAAGGTCAGAGATCAAGGTTAGACAACTCAACAAAGTTCCCACCCCCCCCCCCCCCCCCCCCCCCCCCCCCCCCAATTCAAAGAACCTTACCCACAATGTGAGGAAATCTGTTGAGAAGAACATAAAGAGACTCTTAGGTTGCATCTTCAGCAGATTGCCCTTGCCATTGAATCAATACCTTAGTAATGACACGGCTCCTCAATTGCTTAGACCTCTGCTGCAGAATTGCAATAGGTTCAGGCTGAAGTAAACTAGCTGAATCCATGGGAGGAAGAGAAAGAATTGGTGTAACCTAAGCCCCCAATTTCTGTCTCAAACAAGAAACATGGAACACAGGGTGGATAGGATAGCCCTCTGGCAAATCCACCTCACCAATGCGTTGAACAATATGAAATGGACCAAAGAACCTTGGAGAGAACTTGTTATACCTTTTCACTCGCAGAGAAGATTGTCTATAAGGTTGGAGCTTAATGTAAACCCAATCACCAACACTAAAGGACTTATCAGACCTGTGTTAATCAGCCAAAAGCTTCATTCTAGCCTGTGCTGAAGTCAGATTCTGTTTCAAAAAAGGAAGAAGCTCCTGTCTAGTACGTAAGAAGTTATCCACTACCTCCACTTTAGTTACACCAGAAACATAATCCAATAGTCTAGGAGGGGGGTAACCATACAGTGCCTCAAAGGGGGGTCATTTTGGTAGAAGTGTGGTAATTAGAATTGAACCAATATTCTACCAAATGCAACCAATCAGTCCACTCATGAAGTCTGTCATTCAAAAATGCCCTCAAGTACTACTCCAAGCTTCTATTAATAAGCTCAATCTGACCATCAGACTGTGGATGATAAGTAGAGGTCATGGCCAATTTAGTGCCTTGCAACCTAAACAACTCCTTCCAAAAAGCAGCAGTAAAGACAGCCTCCCTATCATTGACAACTGACTTGGGCATGCCATGTAGTTTGAAGACACCTTGCATGAACACAACAACAACTTTGGAAGCAATGAAAGGATGATGAAGAGAGAAGAAGTGCACAAACTTGGTGAGTCTGTCAACCACTACCAAGATAACATCCTGACCATGAGATTTAGGCAACCCTTCAATGAAATCCATGCTAATATCCAGTCAAGGCCTATTAGGAATAGGAAGAGGCTGCAACAGGCCAACTGGTTTAGAAGTATCACTTTTGATTCTTTGACAAACCTCACAACACCTGATATGATCCTTAATAGCAGACTTCATGCCTTGCCAATAAAAATCTTGTTTAACCCTGTGAAGAGTCTTAAGGTAACTTGAATGACCACTAATTGGGCTGTCATGCATTTGTTGAAGGATCAATGGAATCAAGGAAGATGTAGGGAATCTTATTCTTGTAAAGAACAAGTCCATTCTATAAAGAATAACTAGCTGGAGGAAGATTGTTGGGATCAACAAGCTTAGAAAGCAAGTCTTGGTAAACCACATCAGAATTGTAACTAGCCTTAAGTAAATCCAACCACATTGAACAAGGGAATGAAATGAGATAAAGTGAAGCATCTTGGGCAAGGCTATTAGCAGAAGGTTGCACTCTAGAAAGAGCATCAACAGCTCTATTTTATCTCCCTTTTTTGTACTCCACCACAAAAGAATAACCCAACAGCTTTGTGATCCACTTCTATTGAGTAGGAGTGCCAATTCTCTGTTCAAGGATGTATTTGAGACTATGCTAATCAGTTCTAATGAAAAAAAGGATTGCCAACCAAGTAAGGCCTCCATTTCTTAACAGCCTTCACTAATGCCAATAGCTCATTTTCATAAGTAGATAGATGCAAGCACCTACCTTTAAGTGCCTCATTATAATAAGCTAAAGGTCTATTGTCTTGCATCAAAACAACACCCAATCCATAACCAAAAGCATCACATTCAATCACAAAAGGCTTCAAGAAATCAGGTAAAGCCAAGACTAGTGGATTAGAAATAGCTTGCTTAAGAGCATTGAAAGCCAATTCAGCATCAGAGGACCAATGAAAAGAGTCCTTTTTAAGTAAAGCAATTAGTGGGGCAGCAATGACTCCATAATTTTTTATAAACTTCCTATAATACCCAGTTAACCCAAGAAACCCCCTTAAAGCCTTAACAGAAGTGGGAGTAGGCCAATTCTGCATAGCCTCAGTCTTTTAGGATCAGTTCTAACCCCCTCACCTGAAATTAAATGTCACAAATACTCCACTTCTTGGCACCCAAAAACACATTTGCTTATTTTAGCAAACAATTAGTTCTGAAGTAGCACCTCCAAGACCAATTTTAAATGAAAAACATGTTCATCTAAGGTCCTGCTAAAGACTAAAATATCATCAAAGAACACCAAAACAAATTCCTTAAGAAAGGTTTAAAGATGTCATTCATTAAAGATTGGAAAGTGGAGGGTGCATTTGTTAGGCCAAAGGGCATGACTAGGAACTCATAGTGGCCCTCATGAGTCCTAAATGTAGTTTTTGGAATGTCACTTTCTTTCATTCTAATTTGATGGTAACTAGACCTAAGATCCAATTTAGAAAAGATTATTGCTTCACACAACTCATCAAGTAATTCATCTACCATTGGAATTGGATACTTATCCTTAATAGTGGCCTTATTAAGTGACCTATAGTCAATGCACATATGCCAGCTACCATCTGCCTTTCTCACTAACAACACAGGTGAAGAAAATGGACTTTGGCTAGCTCTAATAGATGCTACCTCAAGCAATTCTTTAAAAATCTTTTCAATCTTATATTTTTGATAGAAAGGATACCTGTAAGGCCTTTCACAGATGGGTTGACTATCCTCCTTCAAAATGACGGAATGTTCATGATTCTTGAGTGGTGGCAGACTAGTAGGTACTCAAAGAACTTGCTGAAGTCCTGAAGTAATTGGGCTAAAGTAAGATGTGGCTACACTGTTGAAGCTGCTGGAGGAGTAGCTACAATCTACAACAACAACCCCTTCTTGACAGCAGGTGTCAAAAACTTCTCACCCTCTTGCAAGGAAGGCTTTGAGGGTTGTAAACCCTTGAGTAGAACATAAATGCCTTCATACCAAAATTGCATAGTGAGATGCTTGAAGTCCCATTGAATCAATACCAAGGAATACAACCATTGTGTACCCAAGACTACTGCACAATCACCAAAGGGCAATATGTTCAAATCCACCTTAAAGATATGCCCTTGAACTCTAAGTGGAACCCCATAAGTAATCCCTTTAGCCTTGATTAAAGCACCATTAGCAATCTAGACTTCAAATGTATCCTGACAAAGGTAAACTCAAGGCCTTCCACATACCTTCATCCAAAAAAATTTGTGTGCTACCATTATCAATCAAAATAACCATTTCGTGTTGCTTGATCCTTGCCAAACCCTCATTGTACCTGGGGAAGGGCTACCAAGTAATGCATAAAGGGTGATTTCAACTACACTGCTCTTCAATTCTGCAGTACCTTCAATGCCACTGCCTTTGAACCCTGCCATATCCTCCTCCACACCTTGCTCCAACCCACCATATACATCAGAAACCATTTCTTTCAATTGGACATCAAAATGAAATTCTGACAAACCTTCCATAAGGAAAATTTTTGAAGTCTTCCATTGATGTCCTGCATGCCACTTTTCCTCACAATGAAAGCAAATTCCCTTCTTCCTTCTTTCTTCAATCTATGTAGCAAGAAGTCTCTGAATAGGTAATTTGGAAGTTTTACTGTACATCTTTTCATTCTTAATTGGTGGTGGTGGTCCAAGAATAGAGGGTTTAGGCACATCTATCCAAGGCTTAGTGGTTTTCTTGTTACTAAGGAGATATTCTTCTTGTATTTTAGCAAGGCCAAAGGCTGAATTAAGGTTTTGTGGATTAAACATCCTAACAGGTAAACGAATTTCATCCCTTAAACCACTCAAAAAGTAGCTAAGTTTATGCTTTTCAAACAATTCCTTGATCCTATTTGATAAAGCTTCAAACTGAGCCTTGTAGGAAGAAACAGAACTGACCAGCCTTAACTTTGTTAATGCTTCCATCGGATCATCATAGGCCAAAGCTCCAAATCTGATATGTAAAGCTCTCACAAAGGCTTCCCAACTAGTAAATTGCCCCATTTCCTCAACTTCTTGAAACCAGATCAAAGCTTCATCCTCCATGTGATAAGAAGCTAGAAGAATCCTTTGATTGATGGGAGTGTTGTACAATTGGAAGAACTGGTAAGCCTTATAGACCCAACCCGAGGGGTTTTCTCCTCTGAACCTTGGGAATTCCAATCTCACTGTCTTTGGAATTGCTGTGAGTGAGTCCAACAATGTTGTGGTAGTTGCCAAAGATGAAGGTGCAGTCCCATGTTGCCATTGATTCCCAACTTCAATGAGTCCTTGCACAGTTTCTGTCAATGTCTGTAACACCAAGGTCATAGCATCTAATTTCTGATGAATGCCTCAAATTTCTTGTTCATGTTGGTCATAAGTGGATGAAAGAGTATTGTATTTCTCATTTAGAGCAGTCAAGGATCGTGTTTCTGCCATGAAGACAAAGTAGGCTCTGAAACCAAATTGATAGAATCAGCTTAAGGAAAGGTGATTGTGTTCAAGGGTTGTCTCAAGGAAACCAACCTCCAAGGAAAGAGAATAGAGAATAGGAAGATCAGAGAGAGATTGAGAAATTAGGAAGAATGAGTCAAGGAAAATTGATATTATTTCTGCTTAAACTTCTCATACACCCTTCTTTACCTTATATACAGCTTAGTGCAATACAATCTAGTAGTTACAATCAGTTAAACTCATCAGCCCACCCTTAGCTAGCACATACAGCTGGCATAGTAACTAACTTCCTATAACTAACTTCCAATTAATATGCTCAGCACTAACATACATGTATATGCACACATAGAAGCTCAATACACACACACTCTCACCACATACTTCTATCAAGTCAATACAACTCCTATCAATGCACCAAGTGGATGGAGTTCCTATGCGCACTATAATATCAATTTCGAACACCAATTAATGAAGCACCAATGGAAGCTCCCACTCAAGAGTCAAAGATGCAAGAACCTGTGAATTAGAGCAACCGCATCAGTCTATGGATAATCTTGCAAAATACAAAAAGTAACCCATTTTACACATTTTGACCCTAAAAAACACCAACATCAGTGGGTGTAAAATTGTGCATAAATACACAAGTGCTACAGTAACCGTGCATTATGCACAGTTACTATAGCTCTTCTATACATTATTTTAATAATTTCTAATTTTGCTCCTTTTTTTCTCTCTCTTCTCCATCTACAAAACTAATGCCCTCATCATCTTCTTCTTCCTCTGATACACACACTCTCACAGACACAAAATCAAAAATCAACCACAAAAATCAAAATCAACCACAGACACCACAAAACCAAACATACCCACACACGAACACACCAATAGAGACAGAGAGAGTGGATCGGTGCTTGGATCTGCGAGTGGATCAGCAAGAAGAACAAGGTGTTGAAGAAGAAGAAGTAGCAGTATGAGCAGTCAATGGAGAGCCCCAAAATTACCATCCATGTAGTGGAAAAATCTGCGCAAAATCACCACCAAAATTGCGTACCCAAAATCACTAGCCATAATCAAACTCAAATAGAAAAAGAAAAAGAAGAAGAGTGAGAATGAGAAGAAGAAGATGAAGATGCCGAAGATGTAAGAAGGAGAAGGAAAAGAAAAAAAGAAGAAACAAGAAACAAGAAGAAGGTGGAAAATAAAGAGATAGAGAGTATCAAAGATATTTTGAAGAGTTTGGTGAGGTGGTGGGACCGGTGGGAAATAATAATAAAAAGTGAGAAAAATTATTATTTAAATAAAATAAATGATAGAATAGACAAACTGATGTGGGTGTTTTGTAAAAATGGGTGTATAAAATAGAAAAAATAGGTTTCTTTTGCAAAATAGACAAAAAATTTGCACAGACTGATGCGGTTGCTCTTACATGCATGCCAGAGATCCAAGAACAACCAAAGACATTAGATCCAACAAATGTCCTATCCCAAGAATAACCAACAATTAAAAAACTTTCATTCACTCGGGGCTGCTTGTCAAAAAGAAGTGCATAAACATAGTGACCAAAATGGCATTAAGGTATTGGTCCATCACCTTATAAGGAAGGGAATGTTATGACCTGGTCTTATGTTAGGATAAGTGATGAAGGTTGGCTTGGTCCAGTAGGATTATTAGTGATAGGACTTAGCAATAAAAGCTCTTCTTATCATGTAGGATGCGAAAGGATTAGATTTTCTTAGTTGTTATTTGACTCATTTGAGTATCAGTTAGTAATTTGAATTAGTTTGTATTTTGAACTTAATTTCCTAATGTGTTGCTTGTACGTATTACTATTTTAGAGGAGAAATGAATAGTAAGAGACGAGTAAAAAATTAACCTTCAAATGTCTCTCTCTCTTATGTTCAAGAAGCTAATAAGCTTGAATCGACTAAACTATCATCGTATTTTTCCAATTCAAAACAATTAGAATCTATTTATTTCTCTATTCTATTCAAATATTTCTTTTATTTCTTCCACGCCTTTTGCCATTTTAACATCTTCTCTCTCACCACTTCTAGTTTGGAAGAGGGGGGACATGCTAAATATCCACTTGGGATCATGTCTTTTTAAACCTATTATAGATGTACAATACAATTTCAGTATTTCTTCCACAAAATTAAACAATTCACAAATTACCAATCATTAATCACAAATTCACTAACAAAATTTATATTCAAAAATTACTTTTTGTTGACAAAATTTTCTATCTTCCTCAGTTTGAAAAAACTTGATTTGCCTTCCTCACCTTTCTCCTCAAAAAATAGGACCCCCTAATATTTGATCAAGGTCGATGACCAATATCAGGTGTGAGAACTTTGGGGGAGAGAGAGAGAGAGAGTGAGTGTGTGTGTGTGTGTGTGTGTTTTTGGTAAGCTACAATACCTCCCCAACCTGGGGAGATTGTAGATTTAATTTTTCTTTTAAAAAAAAAATTGGTTTGGTGGTGGCAATCCTAATGGCGTGTATTATTGGACTGGGTTAGCTAAATTTAGGATAAAAACAACATTGACATAGCTTGATGTTAATGCTCAGTGTATCTTGTTGGTTAACTATAAACAATGCTGGCTCAATATAATTTGAATTTTATCTTTCTTTCAATAAAAATAAGAGAATAAACAACAAAATAATCAAAAATAAAAGTTAAATAATATATACATAAATTTTTAAGTTTACACCAAATTTCACAAATCTTATCATCACCACACACACAACAAAAAATTTGTTGGATCATATTTAGTTATCAATCTCATCAGGTACACCTGTTGCATATAAAATAATTATAAAGTTAATTTACCTAGAAAGATAACTAAACAAACAATGTTTTAAAAATAAAACATAACAAAATAGGTAATATATATATATATATATATATGAATTGTTTCTCAATTTACGCAATGTTAGTATGTAGTAGATCCAATAGTGAAAATAATCTTACTTGAAAATTGCATCTTAAATTGATGAATAATTTTGCCAATATTTTAATCTAAAATACAAACTTCTAATATAAATTTAGAATACAATGAAAATGAGTCAATAAAGAATTAATTTTTTTTTAATTATGACAATTATATGTATTAAATATTACATTCAAAGTCATATAACTAACTTTGAGTGCAAATCAAAACTAAGTAAAGAAATGCTCAAGCTAGAGATCAAGTGCCAATAATGAAAAATTAGCAAAACGATTATAATCCTCTTTTCACCGAGAGAAATATTTCAACTTTGCATATTACTTTCAAATAAAAATTTGTTTTATTTTTTCCAAATAAGTTCCCTTCTTTAAAAAATGGGTCATGTTGGTTATAGGTTGACCCAACCTAACTGAGCATTGCATTAGAATTGGCTATAAGTTAAACCATTTTTCCTATAGATCCAAAAATATCGATTCTATATCCATTTTCAAGGTCATATTGGATTAATGGGTTTAGATCAAATTTTGCCAAGTCTATGTAAGACACCCAAACTTACTCACCTTCTTCTCTATTAATTAAAGATCAGATGTGTGGTTAATTAAGTGTACTATCATTTATAGTTATATTAAAGGCAGATCTTTTGGAAGGCAAAACTTTTGGGATGCTAAGATAGTGAGATGAGCCTTTTTGACCGTCTTATCCCAAAAGAAGTTTTGTTTTTGAAGTGTCTTATCCCAAAAGAAGTGACCCCACTTTAAGATGGTATCAAATCATGACCTTTCTCTTCTATAGTTTGTTACCGGCCTTGGGAATAATAGATTAACACACAAAAAATTGACAACCTTTTTTCACGCGTACTAAGTTAGCAATTTTTTCCTGATTTTCTTCTAGAATCACTACTGATTTTATTTTTTTTACCTACTACTTACAATTTGTCATATTAGCAGATATTAAAGTTTTTTGTGCCTCTAGACTTCCTCAGTGCCTTAGGTTCCTAAGAATATTATCATGGTTCTTAAAATGATATTTATGCATTGAACAGAACCATGAACAAATATCTTTTTCTCATTATTCAAAGTAACTTTCAAATTTCCAGTTAAGAATCCATTAATCAGTGGGGTTCTTTTATTTCTTCAAGATAACCTCGTGGAGCAGATAAATCATATCATGAAATCCCCCTTAAGAGGGTTTTAATCATCTTCATCAATCAAATCTTGTTTTGTGATTCATTAAAGGAAATTAATCTTGTATGTTTACCAAACGAATCAATTTACACAATTTGTTGATTAGATGAATTGTATTTTCGAAATAAATAGAATATCTTCCCATGAACAAAGTTCTTACACGTATCGGCATCCACTTATTGCTTATTTATGGATTCGAAGTGTCCAAAGGGATCTCAGAAGATGGCCAGCAAGCTCATGACAGTCCCACTAAAATTAACAGAAAATTAAGACAAACCAAGAAATAAGAGATTAAAAATATTCAAAACTCTCTCTCTCTCTCTCTCTCTCTCTCTCACATTTGAGTAAAAAACCCATAACTCTCTCCTTGTCTCTTCACAATCTGGATCTCTATTGGACTCTCTATCACTCTCACAAGCAGCGACACCATCAGTGAATGGCATTGCGGTGGTGCTTCTAGCCGTGGGTGGTGTTGTGGTGGTTCTGCGTAATTGAGTGGTTGGGTGGGCATAGGTTTTTTTTTTTTTTTTTTTTGGTGCAATTGCTTCTGTGCATGTAGAAAAATTATAGATAAATAATTATTTTAGATTATTTTAACATAATATATTTAAAATGAATAATGAAATGTACGTTGTATTGTAAAAGTAGATAGCTAAAGTAAATAAAGTGACCTTTTGAAGAGACAATTTAGAAGAAAAAAATGCAAAATTAAATCTAAATACTCTATAACATAATTTTGTTTATAAAAAGAGTTTGGGATGGGCTCTATCTATTTAAACAACTTCTCCTTCTTATTATTATTTTTTAAATACTCTTTTTTCTAATAAGAAATATAATTTATTTATTAACTAAGGAGCATTGTTACAAATATTGTCCATGGGCACTCACGAGAAGCGCCTATTTTCAAAATATCACATACATATTTTACATAAACAAAATTTGGATATTTATTATATTCTCTGAAACTACATTGGTGTTCCCGTCCCTTCTTTACTTGTTTATCTACCACGTCATTTGCTTCATGGAAGACATGATGTAGAAGGACAATCCATTCTTGGCTGAGCAACATCCTGCAATCCAAAATCATAATAGAAAGTTCTGATACTAGAACACCATATGTTATTAGCTAATTGAAGACAATTTGAGAGTTAATTTCTAGGTTTATATGTTTATATCCAAACTCCCAAGCCATTTTAAACCATATCTAATAGCCCATATTTCTTCCATATTATTTGTTGCAATGCCTATATGAATTAAGAAACTTTTTATCCATCTTCCCTTGCTATATCTTAATACATCTCCATCTCCTGCTTTACCAGGGTTATAATTAAAGTAACAAATAGGGTTTGTGGAGGACGCCAAGATATTATTTTAGTGACTTTTGTTCCTTTTGTTTTCCTATTGTATGCAAGATGATAAAATTTTGCAGCTAAATGTAAAGTTTTGTGCATTAGCTGGTTTAGTGTTTCAAAAGGAGGGTTGAATATCCTATTATTCCTAGCTAGCCAAAGTTGCCAAATTCCATAAGCAAATTGAATATTCCAAGGCATCATTTGAAAAGAGCTAGAAGATATATTAGTTAATTTTTCATGTAACCATTCTGCTAGAATTTATATGTGTGTGTGTATTTCTAGTTGTCCCGGGAGAGCAATCAAGAATTTCTTTACCCAAGAGTAGTCTTGAATGACATGTAAAGTGCTTTCAAGATTTAGACATCCGAGACACTCAAGGCCTTTATTGCTCACCACCAATGTGGTATTGCCAATACCACATTGGTGGTGAGCAATAAAGGAGCATGACGGTAATCTATTATGGGTGCATTTCCATATAAAAATTTAAATAATTTGTGTGGACATGGGGTTTTCCATATCCAATTCCATAAACTTTTATCAATTTTTTTTTTTCTATCTAATTCCTTCTTTATATACGGTAAAACTTGCTCTTAACTTACGAGGGTAATAAGTTTGATCGATTGTCTATGACTTGTGAAGTTTGAATGTGAGTTTTTCTTTTTTTAATGTATTAGAAGAATATTGGATATAAGATGACAAAATATTTGTAATTTTTGTTTGATATGTAGATTCTTTGAATGTGATTTTTTCATTCTTGAATTCTAAATTTTTTTTTTTTTTAATCTTTGGTGCCCCAAAAAAAAAATTGGGTTCCATCCTTGTTAAGAACCATAATGCTTTCCATTTGTTTTACTGTTTTTTAATTTTAAATTCAAGTATCTTCATATATTCTAATTTTGTGAGAGTTGCATGTATTGCATGTAAAAAGGAAGACAATTCAATTTGTTATGATATTGTATGATTTTGTTATGGTTGTAGAAGAACTATGTGTTTTACTGGGTTGCCTAATCTTATGGATTGTACAATTTTCATTTGATTGTATAGATAAATTTCACTTTGCTGTTAATTTTTAATATGAAATAAAAAAAATGTTTGATTTCATAGATTTAAATATTCAAATTAAGTTGGTTAGAGCTTTTATTAGACTAAGTCAAGTGAAACAAATCAAATCACATATAGTAAGCATATGTCTTTTGATAAATCTAACTTCAATTGAATTAAAACTTAAAAGATGATTGAAAGGAAGAGGACTCTCCATTGAACTTAAATTTTAAGAGAAATGTTACGTCCACAATATATATCTTCATAACAATTTCACAACAAATTTTAAGTGAAAAATTGTTATTAACTATTATTGGTAGATAAAAGAGTAATTTCAGTGGTAAACGACCAAGATTAGAACCCAATAATAACTTGCTATATAAAATTTATTATGAAAATATTATAAACGTAACACTACTCAAATGCCCATCAATCATGCTGCATAGTCTGTAGTCTATACTTGCTATCAAAAGGGTAATCATGCAAGGTCAGACATAAAAGATAAATTGAGTCCTCCTTCCTTTTCTCTATCTAGATATATCACCTCCCTTTAGTCATTCAAAGTTCGAGTGGCTTTAATCCTCAAAAAAAAGTTCGAGTGGCTTTGGTAAAAGAGACAAAGGAAAGAGACCAAAAGTATAACTTTGAGATAGGAGGCGTAGGGCAAAGGTGGCAGTGGTACATAAGTTTTTGTCAGCATTCTTCAGGTTCATAGTATGTAGTAAATATAAAAACGTTGTTGTTCCTCGCAAGTTGCGGTGCCCTTGCTATAAAGGTCAAAAAGGAAGTCCATTGTGTCTAACCCGATAAACTTTACGTGCCTGTGTGCCCTGTAGTGCAATGCATCCCACCAGCACAAGAAGACAGTAATGTAGCGTAGGATCTGAGTAATGTACAGTAAGCACAAAGAGACACAGCAATGTCACTTCCCAAGTTTTTTTCGTGAACAAGTTTGTCCAATGGCAATGGCAAGATGATCACAGACCTGTAGCTGACCTTAAAAAATCGTCACTGACCTATGCGTTTTCAGCTTCTCATTGGTCCGCCGCGTACCATAATCGTATATGTTAACGTGTTCCGAAGAACTTGTTTTTTAGTTATGTCGTCAATCCAAAAAGATTCAAGCTATCAATAAAATGAACACATTCTTCTAAAAAAAATGCTATGAACACATTTGCATATATAAGATATCATAAAAAATTATGTCTATTTTAATATTATTTAATTAAAATAAATATGACAACATAATTATAATGATATGAGAATTAATATAAGAAGTTAGTGAAATATTTAATCTCACATTGAAAATGAAAGACAACATTTTATTCTTTTTAATTGTAATAATTAATGGGCTAACATGTATTAGAGTAGATATTTAATTAGAAACATGCGCATTGGGGAGGTGAAAGAGGGAGGTATTGGGCTAGATATCGGTGTGTCTTCTATTGGGTAACAATAAAATTATTTTGTTTAAAAAATTTTAAAAGACATTTGTTTTGGGTAAAATTTGTTGGCTAGGATTTTTTTTTTTTATTTATTTTTTTTTTAAGTTTTTCTATTGGAAATTTTTGTTATTGGTTTAATTTTTTGAGGCTTGTATAATTTGTTTTAGATCTTAGATCTATAATTTTTTTTATGCCCTTTAAATGGAGGAAAATGTCAAAGTTACAAACTTTTTTGTTATAAATTGCTGACATGGTGAGTGTTTATTGGAGAGTTTTTTGCACCATACCTATAGGGTGTGGTACCACACCTCACCTATGAATGGTATGACACCAATCTACACAAGGTGCGGTGCACCATACTGGTTCAGTGCGGTTAGTTCGATTAATTCCTCCATTTTCTTAGGAATCAAACACAAACACAATTAACAACCTAAACCCCATCATAATCATTCAAAAACCCAATTATTCCACAAAAAGAAAAATAAAACACACAAATACAAACAAATTCACAATCTTTCTCCCAAAAATATCTCATTTCAAATCACAAAAAAAACCCATTTTAAAAAAAATATTAAAATAAAAAAAATGAAAAAAAAAACTAAACCGAATCTATAAAAGATAAAACAAAACCATTGAAAATAAAATACATAAACAAACCTCAAAGAAAGCATTGTAAGGAGGAGCATTAAAATTCAAAACCTAACCTTCTATAAAACTTCCTGAGAATAGCAAAAAGGAGAGAGCAAAGAGTGAAACTCCAAGAATTGTGGTATCAAGCGGCTGAAAACAGTGGTAGCAAGCAGCGGAGGCAAAGAAGTGAGGAGAGAGAGAGAAAGAGAGGTGAGGAGGAGACGTTTATGGGAGAGGGAGGGTGGGCAACTAATGAGAGAATGAAAGAGGTGGGTATCTAATAATTCTAGAGTTTAAAATTTAAACGCTGTCATTTTTATTTACTTTTTTTTTTTTTTTAGGCTGATACCAAAACAACGTAGTTTTGGAACTAATATTAAAATTAATGTCAGGTTCAAAACGGCATCATTTTAGTATTAGATTATACAAAATAAATTTTTGTAAAAACCCTAATGTTCTTAACCCATATATACAACTCTAGTTTCTCTAGTGCCATATTTCCTTTTTTCTTGCATCTCTCAAACCCTCTATTTTGCCTTCTCTCTACTGAAACATATAATTCTATATATAAAATACATCATACATATGTTAAATTATAGTGTATATATATATATACACACACACATACATACATACTCAATGCGGTGTGGTTTCTCATTAGAGTGTAAAATAGTCACCAATTGCCGCACTGGCCATTGTCGGTATGCCCAAATCTCCTCCGACCACCGTGTCGGACACCTACGATGGAGCATTGTAACGGTCAGATCAAATCCTAAACTGGCCTAGTTATAACATTACTCTTAAAAGAATCAATGATATTGTTAAGGGAACAAAGTGTAATTTTATAGAATAAAATTTCTAACATTAATACCTATATATGTATTAATTTTTTTATAAAAAAATTGGGGGGGCCATTGCCTCCCATAGTCCAAGCTTGGCTCCGTCCCTGCATCCATTCTCTTCCTTTATTTTCGAAATACGTAACCAAAAAAAAAAACAAAAACAAAAACAAAATAAATAGCATCAATGTAAATTTACATGATTACTATAGTAATAATGTATTTTTACCAAACTCTTCATGGTTTAATGCAAGTGAATTTTGAATTTGGTTGACTAAATGTGGTCCTTTTTTTATTATTTATTATATAAGCACTAATGCAAGTGTTCTAATATTTGTTATTTTGAAAAATATTTTAAAAACTTTTTGAAAATGCTATTTTCTAGTGAACCCCCCAAAAATACAAACTGATTAGGATCATATTTGGATTTCTGAAATATATGAATTTTAATTATATATATCAAAAACTTTAAATCAATATAACAGTATTAATTAGTATTGAAATATTTTATTCCACTTATTTTTGATAATTTGGTAGTTTGGGAGGGAGTATTTTGAATCATGGAGGGAAGTTGTTGTTTGAAACTCCAGAAAGTATCGTGAGTTGCAACTTGCAAAACTTTTGACTTGAGTACTTTGAATTTGGTTCTCCTTGTAAAGTATTTTCCATTCACGATTTCATGTAAAAAGACTTTAAGATTTGCAGTGAAATGTTTTTAGAAATGTAGTATATAATTTGACATTTTTAAAAGTGTGAGATTAATTTAAATCACTTCTAAATTGTGAGATTTAAAATATAATTTATTTTATCCCGAGGTGGTATTATGTATTATGGAGTTATACATATCACCCCACTCACATAGGAGTGGAATAAAAGTATCTAACATTTTACTATCATTCCAAATTTTAACCCTTCCCTTCTCTCTGTTACTTTTTCTTTTCCTTTTTCTAGTTTTCAAAGAACAGTTCCATCATCAATTAATCCGCAGAATCTGTCTCTTATGTCTAGCCTCTTTCTCGGGAATGGGGAGCAAAATGATCCTGATATGATTTTGGTTTGGAAGATGCAGAAAGAAAAAGGAGAGGCTTGTTGAAGTGGGTTAAAAAGAAAAAGGCTGATCTTTGTGCTAGGAAGATTAGATAATTAGAATAAAGAGACAGTTCAGCAGAAACAATAAGGAGATACAAGATCACAACACCTCCAAGGAAAGCTAAGATTAATTGGTAGTCATAAAGGGCTGGTCCAACAGCTTAAGTACTGCTTAGAAAGCAAGAGCCCACAAAATACAGGTACTACTTGGAAAGCAACCTGAAGAGGGCAAAATTTATGTACTGTATTTTCTTTAGGTACAGGACTTAGATTCTTTAATCAAATTCAAACATTTCATTGTATTGATCAATAAAGTATAAAAACTGTTGTCAATTTTAAGGATAAATAAAATAAATGAAAAAAAGCAATTCCTTCCCTTTATCTATGGAGTAGTTTACAATTTTCTCCCTAAACTATAAAATAGAGCAATGTTTTCCCTTAACTATTGAAAATAAGCAAACACCCTTGTTAAATCATGATAGAATCTTTTCACTCCAGGAATATATTACAATGAAACTACTAAAATACCCTTGAGAGGGGAAATGCAACTGACACAATATTTAAGAGGGGGTAGTTCAAATGACCCAATAATTAAGGGGGTAAAGTACAAATAATCCAATACTAAAGACAAATTGATCTGAAAAAAATATATATATATATATATTAACAGAAGAAAAAATCACTTAGATTATTAAGAAAAATATTTTATTAGCATAAAAAGATAATGAAAATGTAAGTTATAATTATTATTATTATTTTCAATGCTCAATTTCAATTTATTTTTCTGAAACCTAGTATTAGAGTTAGTATGATCATTGTTTTTTGACAGGTAGTATAATCATTGTTACACTTAGGATGTGTTTGGATACCACTTATTTTGCTAAAAACTGAAAATATTGTAGCAAAATAATTTTTAAATATGTGAACAGTGCCGTGAAACCCCTTTTTAATGAAAGTTTTGCTGAAAAAAAGAGGTTTATGAGTCCCGTGAACAGTGCACGGGACCCACTAAAAAAGCCACCACAACCACATAAACGCGCTTCACAAAAAAAAAAAAAAAAAAAAAAAAAAAAAAAAGAAGAAGAAGGTAGACACAGACGCTAATAATCAATATCCAAACAGGTACTTAAGGTTCTTCAAAAATTAAGTTGAATGTAAATACATATATCAAATAAGTAAAATAAACCATTAAATAATCAATAAATAAATAGTTATTAATTTATGAAGTTTAAAGATTGATCTAAATATATAAAATTCCAAAAATAAAATCTAAGTTAGAAAAAACAAACATTAATACTTTTAAGGGTCTGTTTGAGATTAGCTTATTTTGCTAAAAATGAAAACTTTTTGCTGAAAGTACGGTAGATAAAAGTAAAAATTAGCTAAAATAATATAGTAGGACTCATAAATAATACCAAAAAGTGTAGTGGAACCCATGCAAATAATAGCAAAAATAAGTTGGCAAATTAATCATGTCAAACGGACACTAAGTTACTTCAAAATAAAAACGTCAGGCAACATCTTTGAAAAACCAAGGCATATATAGAACATTTTAAAATTTAAATCTTCAAGTATACGATCATATTGTTAATAATTCTAAGTTAATTTTATTTTTTCATTTTAACTTTGTGTTTTCAAATGAGTTTTTGAAATATTTTAAACGAAGCACATCCAAAATGAGATTTTATTTCTGAAAGGCCCACATGACCATGCTTGGATTTTATTTAGGCCCATGATAAGAAAGGGTAGGTGATGCTTCATTTTTGCCTCATCTAGATGTGGCAACCCATTGCATGATTTGTTTCTTCACACATCGAGTATCACTGTCACCCCTTTATGTATCTTTAGTCAAATCATCCAAACCCGAACCCAGTCTATCAAACTTCAAAAGTTATTTAACAGAAAGTAAATTGAAGTCTCTATCTTTCCTTTAAATTGAGGTTAGAGTTGCTAATAACGAGTCCCACAAAAAGATTTTGAATTACAACTTAACCCCCAAGCCTTTATTTTAGCCAATATAATACAACCTTTGGTACTGTAGCAAATGTATTTGGATAAGCTTATTTTCTATGACTTATTTTTATTTTAAGAAAATAAATAGTATATAACTGTACCTAAAAAAAAATTATATTTTAAAATCCTTAAAATTGAGAATACAAAAAGTCGAATATAAGTTGACAGACCCTTAGGTAAGTTTGTCAACTTAAGTTTAGTTGTAAACTTACACTAGATACTATCCTGATCATTGGTCATTTTTAACACAACTACAGCTATTCAACAAAGCTTATTTGCTTAGTAAATCAGTATATGTAGCCTGAAGCAAATACCTTTTCTACCATACATTGACATTCTATACCTAATAATTCATTTGGTAAAAGTCCATTCATAATTTATATTTATTCAATAATTTAAAACACAGCCAAAGAGAGTTGTTCAATTTGGTTAGTTTATAAAGAGAGGATATCAGAACCAATACACGTTGAATTCTTCAAAGCGAGCAAGTTGCAGCTCAAACATTAGCAAATGGTACTGAATTCCTATTTCTGTCCATATCGCACGTAGCTCCAAAATGAGATACAGTAAAGAGTTTTTACAGGTAAACAAGGCATAGAATTTGTTACCTTGTTCCAATGGGTGAGGGATGATGGGAACAAATTGAAAGAATTACAGAGAAGAATAAACAATGTGGAAAAGATAACAAAATAGGGAAAATACCCCAAAGAAAAACAAATCTTATCCCTCTCTGCCTAAACTTACTAAAGTGACGTCTTAGTTAGAAATAACGACCCTACCAGCAAGAGAGATAGAGAAGATCTCACCATATGACAAAGCCCTCGATAATGAGTTCATTCACTTAATTTGCACCTGTGAAGGTAGGGATGATCATATTTAATGTACTTAGTCCAGTAAGAACGATATCTTGTCATTGCCAACTCCAGCCAGGGTTTCATGTTGCCATTATAGTGTATCACTGCAGCATTATCAATCTCTGTACGATCAACGCTTGGATTGTAACCCAAACCAAGCACATGCCATGACTTCTCAAGAGGATGTGTCAGCCCATAAAATGTAATTAATCCCGGAGGTAATGTCCCAAGCTTCCAAAGTACCCTATCTTCATTCTAAATCCGCCACAGAAAACAAAAAGGTCAATGATTAAATAATTATGGTAATGTAGATTTTATATATATATATATATATATATATAAGTAAATAGTGGGGGAAGGGGAGGTGGGTTCAAACCAATTATTATATGCAGAATTTTACAGTGGAAAAAAAAATTAAAAACAGTTTTCATGAAATAGGCCAAGGGAATGAAGTTCTTTTTAAAGGAATTATATTTACACCCCTTAAGCTTGGGATGACTTCTAAATTGGTCCAATAACTATAAAAGCTTGCAATTTCTGTCAACATCCATTAGAATTTTCTTGTTAAACCACCAAGAAATGATATTTTTGTGAAGAAAAAAAGGGGTTGGGGGGGGGGGGGGGTTCATTTTTACACGATAACGGAAGAATTGTGACCGACCATTACGAAAGGAGCACATTAATATTGTTATAATAGTTGAGGGTGAAAATTGCAAGATTTAAAATTCGGGGAACATATCAAAAAGCAACCCTAAACTTAGAGGGTGTAAAGTGCTTTTTAATAAGCAAGTATGAATATCATTAAGTGCAAAAATGGTCGCAGCCTTACTACATGGAATTTATACGAGTAAGCCTAAGAGAATAAAGTTACCAGTGATGAAAATAAACTTGCAGAGATTTATGACAAGTTATAAGTAATGCATAAAACTTGTTTGTACACGGAACAAGGAAACAAAACACATGCAAAAAAATGTAAGGGTTAAAAGGCTCACCATGTTCTGCCACTTGTGATATATGCCAGTAATATCCCTCTTTTTCCACTCCTCAAGATCAAAAATGTTCATCCCATACGCCCACCCGCATGCATTTGGATCAAAGTTTCTTGAAATATGAGGATTTGTAAAGTTAAGGTACTTGTCAAAACGGTGAAAGCTCTCACCACAGGTCTCCACCGCCCCATTAACCTTGCCTTGGAGATTCACAGACCACAGTCCAGTCAAGTCTTTCTGGACAACAATGTCATCGTCAAGAAACAGGATCTTATCTAACTTTGGATAAACCTGTGGTAGATAGAACCTCAGATGGTTAAGCATTGATAGATACTTCGGGTTCCTGTACTTTAGATTAGCAGCACCAGATGAAAGAGTGGTTGGATGGCCAGCCTTGAAATAATACTCTTTCATTGCAGCAGACTCAAGTTGACGAAGAACAGGGCAATAAGATGAATTAAGCCACTTAAATTCATCAACATTTTCAACATGGATTGTGGCTTTTCCAGGAGGATTCAACAGAAACCACATATTCATGGCTCCAAAATTGAGTTTATCAGTGACAAGATGGAAAACATGTTTTGAAGAGTCCTGCAGTGCAGCCAAGAAGCATGTTTTAGTCAAACACAAGAAAGCAAGCAACTTTTATTGAACATTAATTTAATAGCATAAGTTCCCCATTACGTGGAGGAGGTATCTCAAGGAGCAGCTCCATAAGATCCTCCTCTCACAGCATGAGAGACCCACAGATGTGTGGGTCACATATGTTGCGACAGTGGCTTCATGGAGCCTCTCTATAAGATAATATTCCCATTACGCGTCCATATGAAGTGGGTTCTGTCAAAAGAGAGGTCCCACTTAAAAGAATTTCAATATAAAAAAATTATTATCAAACAACTTTAAGTGCCTGTTGAATGTTGCATTTCAGCATCCCAAACAGGCATATAGAGCCCTATGGCAGTTTGACAGACATTTCCTTTACAATCACATTTATAGTCCTGATAATTATGTCATTATTAACTCACAATCAACCACCTCGTCAATTTCTCTCCTTCCTCCCTAACCACCATTTTTCACACACACCCAATGGGTCTTGACTCTTAAACCCACGACTTCACCCTCCATCCCATTATTATGGGAGAAGGAAGTACCAATTAAGCTATAGTTCATTGATTCATCCCTCCTTACCACCATTATCCACAAACCCTTGCAGGAAACAATTTCAATACTCAAATACTCCCTCCGACCCATTTTGTTAGGCCTGTTTTAAAAATCCAACTTTTTAAAGGAATATCATTTAATGCATTGTCTTTTATATAAAAAGGTACAAGTTTTCAAAACTACCCTCCGTAATTTAAAAGTTTAGTGAAAAGAGGGGATATTGAATTTTTAAATAAAGTGAAGGATATGTTAGGAAATTTATTTATTGACTTTTCAAAGAGGACTTTATTTTGGGACATCCCAAAATGGAATGGAGGAAAAACAATTTGGGTTTCAGAGAGTAGATTTGTAAGGAAAATCTTGAAAAATGTTAAAAATGATATAAAAATAAAAACACCATAGGCGCCACCTCTAATTCATTCCCAAACTCCCTCACATCTTGTCTTTCAAAGCACTCAGACCAAATATCTGCAACAATCAGAAACCCAAATACCAACTCCAATGAAATGGACTTTTATGTGTTGATCCTACAGATTTGAGTAAAATGGAGCCATTGCAGACATCAATAGGCCTCTTCTTCTTTCCACTTCAAGCTGGCCTCAGGTATATGTACATTTCAGGGATTGTAATAATTGGGGGTGTTACTGTCACCAATGGCATGCATATGGAACCAGAATGGTCTGGTGGTACCACCAAAGCACTCATAAAAAACTGATTACGAAAGTTCGCAGCAAACAATTTCAATACTCAAATACTCCCTCCAACCCATTTTGTTAGGCCTATTTAAAAAATCCAACTTTTTAAAGGAATATCATTTAATGCATTGTCTTTTCTATAAAAAGGTACAAGTTTTCAAAACTACCCTCCGTAATTTAAAAGTTTAGTGAAAAAGGGGGGGGGGGGTATTGAATTTTTAAATAAAGTGAAGGATATGTTAGGAAATTTATACGTTGACTTTTCAAAGAGGACTTTATTTTGGGACATCCCAAAATGGAATGGAGGAAAAACAATTTGGGTTTCAGAGAGTAGATTTGTAAGGAAAATCTTGAAAAATGTTAAAAATGATATAAAAATATAAACACCATAGGCACCACCTCTAATTCATTCCCAAACTCCCTCACATCTTGTCTTTCAAAGCACTCAGACCAAATATCTGCAACAATCAGAAACCCAAATACCAACTCCAATGAAATGGACTTTTATGTGTTGATCCTACAGATTTGAGTAAAATGGAGCCATTGCGGACATCAATAGGCCTCTTCTTCTTTCCACTTCAAGCTGGCCTAAGGTAAATGTACATTTCAAGGATTTTAATAATTGGGGGTGTCACTGTCACCAATGGCATGCATACGGAACCATAATGGTCTGGTGGTACCACCAAAGCACTCATAAAAAACTGATTACGAAAGTTCGCAGCAATACCCAACAGGCCCAGATTGATCTGATTCAAAAGCTATACCTAACATCTTTTTCAATAGTTATGTTAGTGGTACTGCCTGATCAACCTATGGAGAAAACCTGAGTTCAAGTCCCTCCTCACTTTTTCTAAGCAAAAAAGAAAGGGGGGAGGGGAGGGGAGGGAACTAACTATTAGTTAATGTATATATATATCCAGCGCATTTAGCAAGAAATTATACGTCTGAAGTGAAACCAACTGGAGATCTTCTAATTTCAAACCACAAGTACCAGAAATTTTTTTTGCTGGGTAATTGTTTATGCAGGGGATAGAACCCCTGAGCTGGCAGTCACCAAGTGAACCGGGTACCACTTAGGCCAGAAGGCCCGGTGGTAAACCACAAGTACCAGAAATTGCAAGTACAAATAAGGCAACAGGGACAAAAAAATATTCAGAGCATCAACAAGGGTTTTCAGTCTTTTGGAAAGACGCACTTTAAGCTAGTGGAATAGAATAAGACAGCGTACATCACCTTGGCATTCATAATAGTTGAGTTGACAACAACCGATGCAGCCAAGACATTGTCTGAGAAGAGGGCATAATGATAAAGATTTGGATTCTCCAAATTCTCACTTCTGGGGAACTTCCGCTTTTCTGGAGGAAGGAGGTTGTAATCTATGGTTAAGCGCAGAGATAAGCAGTGGATTGCATTTGGAAGGGTCTTGGCAGCTAACTGACTCAAGAATGTACTCTGCTTTTTCAAGCTTCTAACTTGTTCATCTGCTGACTGAAGCATTGCTCTCAGCTTCTTAGTCACCAACTTGCAGTCATACAGTTGCTCTCTTGCTTTTGACAGAAGTTGGCCCATATCTTTGATTTTCGCAGGTGCACTAGAAACAAGTTGAACATGATATAAGGTAAAAATTGCCAAAGTTATCAATATAAAGAACATGAACAAATGCAGATATTGAAACATAATGGATCACATTACATGCCCAATATTCTGTTACCTGCTATGTAGATCAGCATCAGCATTGGCGTCTCCTAAAGCCCGCTGGCTCTGTTTAAGGTGAGCCTCTAGTTGTTGGTACAAGTCACCCTTCTTCTTCATCTTCGCAATGCTTAAATAGACCTTTGCCATTATGATTTGATCCCGCATCAAGCGTACTGTTGAATCAGAGTTCTCATTTTCGTTTTCTTTCCTCCATATGCTGTATTTTCCCAGAACAGCAGAGTCAACTGATTTGGAACGTTCAATGGCTGCATTTTCAAACTTTACAATTGCTTCATCATCCTGTTTTACCAATTCAGATGCACGCTTTTCACGTCTTTTCTCACGCAATTGCTGCAAAAGAGCTTAAAGAGGTATATATCAACGGTCAAGAAGTAAAGCAGCTAATAATCTGGTAAAATCCATGAAGAGCAAATGCTAGTATAAAGATGTAATTTGTTCCTTAATATTATGTGTTGAAAATATTAAATTTTCAAGGTCAAAAGAAACTTTGAACAACATGGTGACTAGAACATGCAAGCATCCAAGGATGATGATTACCCTCCGGGCTAGGTCTGCAGGTTTAGCGATAAATTGAGCACGATCATCTGCACAGGACAACAATTAGAAAACATCGCCCATATTCAGATTCCACTACGGAAAACATTGCAATCTCAATATCAAAAGTCATGTAAAAGAGTATCAGCCATATTCTGATGCTAATACAAAATATGTTATCACCTGAAAATTTGTGCCTTTTGCCTTTAGGTGTTTCTTTTCTAACATCTGCAGCCTCTCGGTTTGGCTTTGAACAGAACCACAAAACATAACACATCAATAAGCCAGCCACAATTAATTAACAAGCTTTCTGCAACACTAAAAGTGTAAGAGGAACAACAAGGAATTCAAGCAGAAACATAATAGTCATCCTAACCTCATAAGAGTCACTGTCAACAACTGAAGTCTTTGCACCAATGACTTTCCATGAAGCAGACAAGTTGTTTTTCTTAAAAATATCAAGACTCAGAGGCCCCATGTCACTTGTGCGGGAAGCGATAACATCCATGGCCTAAATGCAGACACGGTCAGTGTGTTAGCTATAAGAAAAACTCCAACACTAAGAGACTGCCACTACTTATGTTAACTAAGACATGTATAACCCAATAAAATTTTCATCAACATGCACTTGCCTTCTTTGTGAAAAGAGATTTTACATTTTGCAGTGCCAACCTTTCTCTCCAATCCACATTCTGCACACACAACCAAATTCTTCATCATTTTAAGATAAAGAAGCAGACAGAATACAATACAGAAAATATAAGAAAATAAGCCGAAGAAAAGGACAAATGTCTGAAAAAGGGCACCTGTTTAATTGGATCAGTTGAAAGATCATCTCGATCTGCATGATTAATAACAATATTAATCATTTTAACTAACACTGATGAAAGCACGAATGCGTACATACATAATGCATTAATTTGTGAGTGTATAGATCTCCACACAAGAACTACTGGTATTTCATATAATGCTGGACTTCATTTCAACCTCATCAGAAAAAATAATAATAATCATAAAGTGCCCATCAGCTTTACCGCAAACAGCATCTCCTCTCCCTGTAAGATCAAGGAGAGTGAGGTCCTAGGTTCTAGACGTATTGGGTGTGCGTGTAAGAAAGAAAAAAAAAAAAATTGATCATAAGGTTTTCATCGCATTTAGGCTGGCTACAAGACTCATTGCCTCCATTTTTACTGTAACCACTCCGGTGAGTAGCATATAATGGATTATAACCTAAATGTCACCATCCCCCATGAGTCCATGACATCTAATAGCAACTAGTATACATGCATCATTGTCATTTCAAAAGTTCAGATCCCTATCCACAATTTTGTCAAAACTCAATTGGTCCAAGTACAAAGAACCATCAAATTTCCTAAGGTAAACAATCTCCAACCAAGAATTGCAGGAAAGGTTGCAAAGTAGGATATGATATTAATCAAAGAAATCCGACTCTGATTAGAATAACGTATCGTGCAAATTGAAGGTACCGCGCAAGTGGCATTGCACAAAGAACAAAGTACACTACTTCTGTACTATCTTTCCATTGAAAATTTGAAAGCACTTCCAGATAAAGGTACTTCCAAAATAAAAAACGTTAACATAAATGATTTGCCAAAGCCATTTTTCAGAAATATCCAAGCTCTAAGTTTCCATCAATGATCATTCATTGTCATCAAGATTCACAAAATAAAATAAAATAAATAAAATCCCAAATCTCCATCCACAATCCCAATCAATGTTTCAAGAATCACTTAGTACAACAAAAATTATTATATATTTTCTTCTCAACTCAAATATCTAGGGCATCACGTCCACATTTTCCAAGTAAAAAATAACTATAAAAAAAAAAAAATTTAAAAAAAATTGCTTTTTAAAGAATTGATTAAAGTGAGATCTAAGAAATTAAGTTTCCACATTGAGAAACTGGATAAAGAAAGTTTACCAGTGGCGTGGAGACCTCGTCGAACAAAGAAAATGAAAGGGACGAGGACCGCGAAGAAGAGGAGAATTGCTAAAGGGAATCCAGATCCACCGCCTCTGTTCCTGTGGACGCTCGCACCTGACAGTCCTCGCTTCATCGCCATCAACGCCGACGAAAATCAAAACCTAAAAGTCATACTCCAAAACAAGAAAAACTAACAACTCAGAGAGTGCGAGAGCGAGAGTGTGTGTGTGTGTGTGTGTTTTGAAAGTAGAATTGCGACGAGATTTGGAAGCGCTTTAAGCGCTTATCGCTGAAGTCGAAAGAGAAAGACGTGCGGGACAAGGAAAATGCACAGAGAGAGAGAGAGACAGTGGAGTGTGATTCGGAGCCTAATTGTTCAAAAGTTCACGAAGCTCGCAATGTATGAGAGAGAAAGAGAGAGAGATATTCTCCGATTGCGTTAATTTCGTTGCCCTAAGCCCCACACACACATGGATAGAGAAAGAGGAACACCGATCTTTACTTTCGGGGGTTTTGATTTTCCGTCTATTTTTTTTTTTTTAAAATTTATCTGCGGGCAATAATTGATTTTGATATTTGATTTTGATATTTATGGGTTACTTTCTAGTTTCTACAATAACGGCACGGAGGGCTACTACGACGTCGTTGTCATTGTGGGAAGTCAGTGTGGCCGCTTACTTAAGAGCTAAGCGCGTCACCAAAGCCTCCCCCCAATCAAATATAGCCTCTTCTTTTTTTCTTTCTTTTATCCTTCCTTCCTTTCCTTTTCTCTTTTCTATTACTAGTTCTCTCAAAAAATCTTCTTTTTAAAAAAAAAAAAAATTTAAATCTTCCAATTCATTACGTCGTCGTTGTCATTGTGTTCATGGATTCTAGATGCATAACATATAATAATGAGTATACATGTGTAATTGTAATTACGAAGGGTTGAATTTATGGAAGGGCGTTGGGGATTTGGTAAGCTATCCATGGGCCCCATTCAATTATTATTATTATTATTATTATTATTATTATTATTATAGCCTCTTAATACGACGACTTTGGTTATTTTTGTCTCAAAACTTGTACTTAGATGCTATTTCTTAGATTCTCATTTTTTAAAATTTTGTTATATAAATTTTTTCTTATAGAATAAAAGTGTTTTTTTAATTAAATAGATATATGACTAAATTTTAAAAGAAAACCTAAAAAACAACAACTAAAATACTATACCTAAATTTTATCCTCCCACAGTGATATATAATCTGGCATCAATATCATAGTAGATTTCAAAGTCATGCCTAATAATAATATCTTGCCGACAAAGTATTTCAAATCCTCTCTCTTTCTATTAAGGCATTTATTAACATTTGTCCACATGCATTAATAAACTATTTTAAGAAATTTTTTACGTAAAAATAAAAAATAATAATTCACTATTTTGACAGTTTTTTTATTTTTCCATAAAAACTTTCCAATGGCACACATTAACCGAATCCTTAATCTAATCATTCAATGAAAATATCCTCAAAGCCATGAGCTTTTTTTTAACAATCCTCACTACACTTAACCAAAAAGATAAATAAAACAACAAACTACTACAACCCAAATTGATTCCACCTGTGTGTAATTCCATCTTCAATCAGCTCCATCCTTCTATTTTTAATGGCCATCAAAAAGATCGAATATGACCACTGATATCTATTATTAACCTGGTACCGACCTTATTTATTCTCACATCAACCAATCTCTACCGCCATGGATATCTATCAACCTTCTGACCTTATTTATTCACACATCAACCAATCTCGACCAGTGTTATTAGTGCGCACTTAATCAACAGTTCAGAGCAGCTATCATACAGAGGATTGCAAGAATAAAGCACTGGTGTAACAATACAAAAACCCATAAAATATATATATATCAATAATGGTATAGCAATCACATATTATATATTTCCCGAACTCGCAAAAGGTTTCAATTTTTACATAGGAGTATTACCATCCACATCATTTTAACACTTCATAACTAGCCACATATGTACCCGCATATAAGGAGGCATAAACTCGCATCAAAAATCCTGTAAACAGTGTTACAAGACCCTCCCTAGACAAACTGATTATGAGCAACCTAAATCATATGCCAAATGAAGCGAACTTCTCTAGAGAATAGCAACATCCAAGTAATCTCCAATCTGCAATTGAGAAAAACATATGTTTTTAAGTGACAATTTGGAAATATAACTAAGAAATCTAAGATACACGGAACCCAAAAAGCATATCATTTTACCTGAAAGCGAAGTTCAGCCAATGTCTTGCTGTCATCCAATCTTCCATTTCCATAAGAATACGTCATTCCCACCTTCATGAATCAATGGGGAATTCCACAATCAGAACCTCATTATAAGTATTGCTCATTAATCAACCAGTAAAGCGTACTTGCCACTACAAATATAACATATATTTCCCATGAAAACACATGTTTAGAGCTAAGCTGTCAATCCACACTACCAATTAAAATATTTGAGTTAGGGGTGTGCAGAAAACCCACCGACCCGCCAAACCCGACCCGACCCAACCCGACCCGCCGGGTTGGGTCGGTTTTTAAGGCTTGGTGGGTTGGGTTGGGTTACAAAAAAAATTTTATGGCGGGTTGGGTTGGGTCTGGGTCATAAAATTACAAACCCGCCAAACCCAACCCGACCCACCCATATATAATATATATTTAAAATATATTTTTATATTTAATAATTTTTTTTAAAATCAATTGTAAGGAACTTTTATATATATATATATAAATATATATATATATACATTTAAATATATATTATATATTTAATAATTTAAAAAAAAAAAACAGTTGTAGAACAGTATTTCCTCAGTTCCTTCTACTAATACTAATTTAATATATATATATATAATATATTATATAATTAATAAATTTTTTTAAATAGTCAGTTCTTCCTATCCTATATAAAAGTCAATTAGTTCACACAAATCCTAATAAATTATTATTGTTGTTTAGTCATTAGTGTTGTTTGCTTTTAAAGAGTTACCTTGATACTAATCTTTAGGTTTTTTTAATATTTTAATTTTTTTTATACTCAATTTAATAATAATAATAAAAAATTTCAAACCCATGGGTTCAACCCGACCCAACCCGACCCATGTGGGTTGGGTTGGGTTGGGTTGGACTTATGTGATGGGTTGGGTTGGGTTGGGTTTTTTTTGACCCGCCATGGTGGGTTGGGTCAAAAAATCCCCTCAACCCGACCCATGCACACCCCTAATTTGAGTTCTGAGGGACATATCATAGCCATTGCAGCCCTAACATTCACCATAACACTACAATGTAAAAACACCTTTTTCCAGCCAAGAGAAGAGTGAAACATAGAAAAATTTTAGCAACATTGTGAAGAAGGATGTCTGTCGTAACCATAAAATTTAGTTAACTGAAAAAAAACACTCCCAAGAAATTCTGGAAGAGGAGGGGAAAGTTTGATATGGATGTCCCACCCAACTTGCCGTCCCCCCCCCCCCCCCCCCAAAAAAAACCCCCCCCCCCCCCCCCCCCCCCCCCCCCAAAAACAAAAAACCCCAAAATAGCTTTTTCTCAACTAGTAAAAGACCAAGTAGACCCAATGTTTGACAACTTTTATAAACTATACAAGAAATGATAAATTGAATAATGTTGCATACACAGTGGAAACAGGGAGGAAAATGCAATTAGCCCAGCAATTTCTCCCACTACTTAAGTTTTTTGGTCACACTGTTCACAATCCTTTTGGCATAAAACATTAAAAAAAAAAATCATCTGATGGATACAATAAAGAATAGGAATTTATTTGTGCTAGCTAGTCTTTTCTAAACTAGTGCACAGGGGGTTAGAACCCTGGGTGATTTCAAGTACCATCCTAAGGCCTAAGCATGCTGCCTCAAAACATTTTTTTTTTAATATTGATATGTAACACACACATTTAATGGGTCTTGAACCCACAACCTCACCCTCCACCTAGCACGGGGAGGAGGTGCCAACCGAGCTAGAGCTCATTGACAAAAGGACTAAAATGCGCTTGTGATTTGCTGATTATTTCAGGGGTTTTTTGGGAGCTGATATTCAATCAGCATGGGTAGCTCAAGAAGCCTTGGATTCCACCAAAATAAAATAAAAAATAAAAATAAAAACCTCTCAAGTTTGAGGACTAACCCTACCAAGAGTGAAGTTTTTCTTGCCACTGTTCCTTTGAGGCTTACGCAGCAAATTCTTACGCAGCAAATTCTAGACCTTCTTCTATTAAATTTTCAGAGAAGGATTGCAAACCACTCATTGAGAATATCACAGCAAGGATTGATTCATGGTCCTCCAAGTTTCTATCCTTTCCAGCTTCAACTGATAAAAATCGATTTTGTTTAGCCATCATGCATATTGGACCAGAATCTTTCTTTGTTTTTTTAATTGATAAGTTATTACACACACCCAATGGGTCTTAAACCCATGACCTCCCCCTCGCCCTAGAACTTATAAGAGGAGGAGCTGCCAGTTAAGCTGGTGCTCATAGGCCATATAGGACCAGAATGTTTATTCTCTCAAAAAAGGTTATCAAGGTTGTGAAGAAGTTAAATAGTTTATTATGGAGCGGTCCAAGCACTCCTGCATTTGCAGTAAGTGTTAACTGAAATTTGGTTAGTAAGTCAAGGTCTAAAGGGGGATTACGCTTGAGAAAACTAGAACAGTCGAATAAAGCTGAAATTATGGGATTTATCTGGAATTGTTTTGTGCTCCATTTGGGTTCCTTGGGCTCAAATGAATCTTCTCAAAGGTAAGATCCTTTGGGTGGTGAAAACTCCTCAAGATTGCCCCTATGACTAAAATTTTTAAGATGAGAGAACCCACTAGGCCTTCAATAGGATTTGCGATTGGCAATAGTAAAGCTATTCCTTCTGGCACAATTGGTGGCATCCAGATCGCACTATGTACCCTAAATATGGCTACAGAGATATAGATCATGTAGCCAGGTCTTTTGATGCAAAATTATCTACTGTATTGAGGGGATGGCAATTGAATCTGGAAGTCTGCTAGATCTGAAGCCCTGGTGAACATTCAACAGAAGTTGAATAAGGGAGGATAGACCTATATGGATCTCAGCAAAATCAAGGAACTATTCTTGTGCAGAAGCCTGGAAGTCTGCTAGTGCTAGATCTATCCTTTGAGTGGGCAGGGAATATATGGAGGACCATTATGAATTGGCGTTTAATAAAGAATCCTAAGTTCTACTAGGATGACATTATAGCTTGGGGCGTAGATCAGTTGAGATGCAAAAGCTTCAAATCCATAGTATGCAGACTTGCTTTGGGGTCTGCTGTCTATCATATCTAGCAGCGTAGAAATGTGATAATTCAATCAAGGGAAGATCAGTTCTAAGGATAGCATTGAGAGAATGATTAGATGGGAAATCAAGTACAATAGAGCATAATGGAAGTTTCTGTAATTCTGTCCAGAACAGGGCAGTGTGCTCCATGTGGGGCATTTCCAATTCTGTACTAAAAGCTATATTCCTTTAAATAGCTCTGCTTCTTTTATGATTTAATACCAGGGTTCTATGCTCTGGTTTGTGCTGCATCAGGTGTTGGTTTATCAGTTAAATTGTGTTGTTTTTTTTTGTATTGTCCCTATTGAAGTGAATGTTCTTGTTAATTAAAAAAAAAAATTAAAGGAAATTATTAATTGAAAAGGATATATCTGATCAAATATGTTCTTATAATATGGAAGACCAATATCATTCATCTACACATAACTCATCAAAACATGCACAGGTTAGAAGAATTTGCAAAGTCACTCTCATATAAATGATAACATGTCAATGGACAGACACTGGATGATGGCTATTTATTAAAGCATGGGGAAGAGAGGGAGAGATACTAACTTCTTTCACTTTAAAACGGCCGTTGTTATCAGGATATACAAAAGCAAATGATAATCTTGCACTTTTTCTCCTTGCAGCTGGAGCTACCTCTTTGACCTGTAAAAGAAACACAATAAACCATGAACGGATGACCCATAAAAAATAAACATAAATTGATTCTTGCAAAGAAAGAGACAAAAGTATGACAGTTAAAATTTCAAACCAAGATAGAAAGACACTCATCTAGAGAAAAGTTCATTATAATCAGTTACCTTTGCATTCATACATTGTGCACAGATGCATAAACGATATTACCCCATGTATACTTTTTCAGTGGCAGTGGAATGGTGCATGTTCCTTATACCTTTTTAGGCTCGTATTTCACGTTTCTTATTTTATTTATTCATTTATTATATAAAAGTATCAAGTGAATAACAGCTTAAGTAATCAGTACGCATGTTAATCCAACAGAAACTCGTTTCAACAAACACTCCCATCTGATATTTTTCTGGAAAAAACAGAGTGCATCCTAGGCATGTTCTTTCATAACAAGCATATCCCTCTATAGGCCAAGTTGATGATTGCAAAGATAGCCCACTATTTATCAACCACCAAACACCCAGGGGCTGTTTGGATTTGCAAGTTTTTGTCACCCATCACTCTATTTTCATCACCCATAACTCAAAACTGATGGGTCCCACAGAGAGAGTCTGTTTGGCTGTGTTTTCAAGTTTTGTTTCCATCACTCAATTCTCTGATTTTTGAGTGATGAGTTGGCAAAACTGAAAACAACTTTTGAGTGTTTTTGAGTTATGGAAACTGAGTTATAATGGCATTTTTGTAATTCTGCTGAACTTAGTGGGTCCCACCCACATGTTAGGTCCCACCCACATGTTAAGTCCCATCCGTGGCAGAGCAATAATGCCCAGCCAACAGCTACAGCACTCTTCATTCTCAACCTCCATTGTTGTTATTTCCAAAAGGTGATATTGCTCTCTAAAAGCCATTCTCAGCCTCCAGATTCTGCTGAAACAAGCCGTGAGTGTTTTTTTTTTTTTTTTTCTTCCTTTCTTCACATCTATTGCTTCTTCAACTGAAACACCATCTTCCTTTAAATTCACCAAGTCCTCGGTCACCATAACGTCCTTCCAAAGATTCACAAAACCCCAAACGCAACCCATGGATTGCTTGATCTTGGTTAGCTAATAATCTGGCCTTTGAATATTACTGTAGTTATGGTGATGTGGTCTATGAATTCTCAATAAAACTATGAAGAGAGATTTTTTCTTGCAGATTTTCTCTCTCTGCTTTTAAAGTGTTTCCCTAAAATCTTTCTTTTTCATCCCAACTGCAACCCAGTTCCCCGACTCAAACTCCACCAACACCTCCATTCCAAATCTAACCCACTATGACTCACCAAAATGGGGCTTAAATATGCAGTTCACTAATCCAAGAAAGCAAAAATCTCACAATTCACAATGTACAAGTTTCAGTGGTAACAACTAATAACATCCTTCGTGGTTCAAATCAACCCCCACTCCTACTATCTATAATAATAATAAATAATAAATAATAAAAACAAAAGACCCATGGATTGGAATTAATTACATCCCTAATTCCATATTCCTTAACATCTTTTCTTTTGTACTGAAAATTTTCAGTGAGGATGCCAAGGGTCTTTGGCAACCTTTTCTATTCACTGCTCAGCCTGACTTGGATTCAATAAAAAAAAATGATTTAAAGCTTAGACTGCACACCATTTTAGATGAAGATGGTGACCGAGGACTTGGTGAATTTAAAGGAAGACGGTGTTTCAGCTGAAGAAGCAATAGATGTGAAGAAAAAAAAAAAAAAACTCTCACCTGAACTGTGGCCACTCTCAAAGAAGAAGACACTGACAGAGAGAAAAAGTCAATTTTTTATTTATTAAAAAAAATGAATAAAGAAGAAGACATACCTGTGGAACAATGGTAGCATGGTTAGAGTCAGAGGGTGGGTTCCACGTTTTTGAGTTTTTAAAGTTGAAAACAGAACTCAGTTTTAGGTGCCAAACTGGGTTTTGGAAATATTTGGGGATTATAGTTATAGGAAATAAGTTATAAAGTGATGAGTGATGATATTTGAGTGATGAGTGATGAGTGATGAGTGAGCATTTTTTTCACCCAAACAGCCCCCTAGCCATTTTCTAGTGCAATACCACCGTTTCCCTAGATTTAACCTCACTCATTGTCATCCAGTTCAAACCAAAACTAAAATGTTTAGTGGTCACCCAGGTAACAGAATCGAATGACAATCCCAACACAACTATTTGTCCATTGAGAAAACTGTTGGTGCCTTATAGATTGTCAATCGGCCAATCACACACTTATAAACCATCATATAGTGAACCGTGGCTGCCACGGCAGCTAGCGCCATTCGTCATTAATAGAAATAGCAAAAAAGGACTTGTCAATTACGCAAATACCAATGAGTATGATTTCAGACAAAATTAGAACCACAGAAAAGAATACATGTAACTGACCCTAACTAGTTTGTAAAGGATCCATAACTAACCCTAAAATTTTGGGACTACAGCTTTAAATGCAAATTCATACAAATTGAAAACATAAATGCGTACAAATACAAAAATATACACAGAAGCTTGTAGAGAGAGAGATAGAGGCATACCAAATCAGTTAGCTCGCGAAGAGTCGCATCCTTCCAGGTATAGATTTGAACTTCATCCTTGGGCTCCTTGCCTCTCACTGCAAAGTCTTCATCACCATGATGACCCCCAATCTTCACAAAATTCAACAAAAAAGTTATAGCAGCATTTACACATAAGAGAATCCAATTGAATTTATCAAAACTGCACAAATAATTTACTTCACAGCTTTGAACAACGAGAATACCTTGGTGAAAACGCGAAGCAACAATGGACAAGTCTGCAAGCAAAGCAATTCAAAGAGAATCAAAGAAAGATTTTCAGGGAACAAAATCAGAAACCCTAGGAAAAGTAAGAAAACCATACAAACCTTTTCGCGATCAACGGGTTCGAAGCGAGGGCGAGGAGGAAACTGGGCCCTTGGAGGTGGGCCCTGTGGTCTCCCTCCTTGTCTCCTTTGTCCTTCTCCTATTCCTGCCATCTCTCTCTCTCTCTCTCTCTCTCTCTCTCTCAAGCTTCTGCTTCTCTCTTCTGTTTTTTCTGTTTTTTGCTTTTAGCAAAGTGGTTTTATTGGTGGGCATGGGCCTGGACATGAGGGATTTGGGCCCAGCCCAGATAGATAAGTCATTGGGCCTTTTGGATTCACTAGTCTTTATGCTACGGCCCAATATAGGCCCAAAAATATTAGAAGCATTTCCAACTACCCATTTGTGGGCTAATTATCATTTCATCACACACGGAATTAACTGAACGTTCGTATTTTACATAAGATGTTTACATTTTACACATGATGTACATTCTAATCTAATAATAATAGAATGAAAGTATTGGATTTTTCTTACAAGTCTCACAACTTTTTACATGGTAACATTGCGTTTCAATATTTAGAGGGTTAAATTGTTACTCGCCAATTAAAACCAGTTATAAATCACCTATCATGAGTTCCATTAGATTAAAGCAATTTTTTTTTTTTTCATTTGCATAATAGATTAAGCAATTTAACATTAAAAAATTTATAATTAAATGACGTTTGATTGTTTTCTATTTATTATTTGGTTTGAATTTTTATTTATTAATTAAGTGTTTATTATTTATTAATACTTTTTTCTCTTCTGTTTTTTTTTTTGGAGGAAATTCTCAAAACTTTCTTCTGTATAACGTCGGTTAATATTTTTATTTTGATATATAGCAACATGAAAGTGTTTAACTTGGAATTAAAAAAAAAAAAAGTGTTTAGACTTTTTTTTTCAAGACTTCCTCTTGTGGTATCGTATCAAAATTAACTAAAACTTACATATCACAAGTTTTATTGGGTTGAAAGCAATATAACACTTTTAAGAAAAAAAAAAAGTCTCAAAAACTAAGTTCGAGTTCTCGCAAAGACTACAATTGCAATTTCTGGTAAGTTCCAGAAACCAATAGAGTCTGGGGTGTGTGTGATTTCGGGGTCTCCGAGCTCCGGTTCGAGCTCGTGATATTCATAGGCTTACCCAAATGTACTGTAGGGCGTGGGACAACGACTACCACATGCAAGTCCCCTTTTTTGTTTCTCAAAAAAAAAAAAAAAAAGTAAGTGAGTTCCAATTAACTCAACTGGTAAAATCTCTGATAGTTAAATAAAAGATCTAAAGTTTAATCCCCACTTACACCAAAAACCGATTAGTGTTTTAGTCTGATTCAACCATAGATTGAAACTTTCTCTCTAAAAAAAAAAATACTATATATGTTTTATCTTTCCACTCTCTCCTCTTATCCTCTCTTTTCTCTTCCAATCATATTATTAAAATCTCTTTCATCTCATGAATCATGATGCATTTGAATCACCAATTTACCACCTTTTTTTTTTCTTTTTCTTTTTCTTTTTTTTATAAAATTCGAATCTTAGTCTAAGACTCTAAGGCTTATTGGCACTTGGTTCTTGACTCATCTTACTTTTAAGTTATTACAATCAAAAAAAAATATGGAGCTTTGATATAGTTTCTTTGTGCCGCTTTTAGTCTAAATCAAAAGCAATGCTGCCCTATTAAGTTGGTCAACACAATGATGCTATGTTATCTTTTTTTTCTTTCCTAGAATATGTATTCCAAATTCCATTGAAATTAACAAAAATATAAAATTTCTGGACATCATGCATTAGCCAACCTACAAAAAAAGACCAACAATCTTCAATTCCTTGAGGGATATTTGAATTATTCAATATTCGGGTCATTAGTTAACATTTTCCAGCATATTAATTCGACTATTCATTAATATCATCAATTTGATTCGGACAGCATCAGCATGTTCAATTCCAAACCTTACCAGTTTTACAAAACAATCCAGCATATTTGTGAAACCGCAAATATGGTGAATTCCATTTCCACCCACACTGATTTCTGGTGCCATGAAAGCAAACTTCTTTTTAAGTTGTTGGACCTACTTTCCTGGCAAAATAGTTCCATGATGTTACATTACATTACATTACATTATTCTTACCAAATTATATGTACTACCACATAATTTAGGAAAACCCATATATAATTTTGATTTCTGAAAATGACAAAAGAAAAGACAATCCCATGACCTTACCTCCTTTCCCTCAAAAAAATAAAAAAAATCCCATGACATATAGTACCAATTGACTGGGATTCTTTGTTCCCTCTTCATTACAAGGAAACAAGGACAGCGTGCTTACTGCTTAGTGAAAGGACTTGAAAGCTCAGCGGATAGTGAAGGGTATAGCAAAAAAGGGAAATTCACATTAAAGAAGCTTGACACTGCTATCAAAGCATTCCTAAAAAGGTAAGACCCATTGGGTTCACCATCTCACCAGTCATCACACACTAGTTCCTTCTTGGATTAGACCCCAAAGATGGCCAGTAAATTATACAGAGTTGATGGACCTCACTAAGGAAAATTATGTGGAACTTATTAAAAGAAAAAGGGAAAGGCTTTTCTGCATAATAGTTCATGTGGCAGTAAAATAAAAAAGTAATATGTGAATTTAAAATTTTTTTTTAACAAAGTTTTAAAGCATCTACTTTTGATGATGGTTCTTTATTATTAGATCAAAATATCAATCAATTTTTGGTGTAAGCGAGAATTGAAACTTAGATTTATTATTCAACCATAAAAAACTTTACCAATTGGACTAATTGAAACCCACACCTTAGAAACTTGATTATGCAGAAATTGCTACATATAAATATGTGAACAAAACCTTAAAGGAACTTAATTGCTATTGTGCTACAAGGACCATTCATTTTGCTTTTTACCATTTTTCTCTTTCAAAGTTTTTTTCTAGTTGCAGCTCTTTGTGGTAACCTTTTTGTATGGAGGGGTTTATTTATGGGTGAAAAAAAAAGGCTATGTTGTATACTTGTATGTACATTATCATTTATCATACCAATTAAGTTAATTTGTTAGCAATGCTATCCTACCTTGTGATACCCCTGTATAGGAAAATGTCAAAAAGGGAATGACTTTGAGTCTTTCAGCATGCCCGACTGGGTCTGAGCTAGCCTATGGGCTGAACCTAGGCCACAATCATTGGTCTGAGTTAGAATTACATACATATTGACCTACACTCCTACTGGCCTAAACTCAAACTTGGCCGAACAGGTCTGAAAATTGGTGCTCTTGCTTGGACACTTTACCAGTGAAAAAGAAGGAAATTTACAGAACTTCTTGGAGTTTGTATTTGGTAATTTAGATCTCTTTTACATGAAAGAGGGGGGACACTACGCAATTGGGAGACTATCTGTATTAGTATAGAATTTCTCATAATACTTGATTTTTATTTAAAATATATTCACTTTTTAACATATTTTTTTTATTCTCCTCTTTTCGTCTTTATCTTAACATAGTGGGACAAAGCCAAATCATAGGTGCCCTACCTCATAGAGGCATTGTTCCATCAATGATACCCTACACATCTATTTTCAAATTCAATTTTATAATTTATCAATTTGTGTAATTCTAAGTAGTCAATAAAAAGTGTGGGTCTCACAAGTGGCAAAAAATATCAACCATTTATAAGTGCAGAATTTATCAAATTATGATATTAAGGACCCGTTTAATATATATGTTTAAAAACTGAAAATTATTATTTAAAAATATTTATGAAAATACGTGTAAGTAAAAAAATCTGAAAAAATACGTGTAATATTATTTAAAAACTAAAAATAATTGTTTGAAAATACAAACCAAACACTTTCTAAGTGTGATTGGAAATGTCTCTAAAATTATTCAAACTCCATCCTATTTTCTTCCATTTCTATCTCTCAAAAGCCTACCTTGCCTTGCCTAGTCTAAAAGAAAAAGTGTCACACTAATAGTCATAATAAATGTTAGCATCAAGAAGACAAATACACTAGGATTTAGGACCGAACACCATCTCAATCGGTCAAATCATAATAGAGCATATTGTACTAAAGTTGTTCTAATGGATCAAATGCCACTTAAAAAAAAAAAAAAAAAACTTTGCCTCACAAAATTCCTTTACATGACAGCCAAAAAAGCTGAAATTGCAAATGGAGCTGACAGTGTGCGATTGCAGCGTGAGGAGAAAGACCACGACATGTTGTGGGGCTCCAAGTGGGGTCCATTCCTTGTCACACGAGAGAGAGAGTTGAACTGTTAAAACTCTGATTGGCATGTGACTCTTAAGGGCTGTCCCTATCGTAATTACAACCTAAAAATCAAACTCTTGATCTCAAATTGGCTGATTGGCTCTGAGATCAAATTTGAAGATTTTTCTTCATTACTATTTCAGATGAAAAGTAGACCATGGTGACCAAAAGGCCGTTAATTAAGGGTGCATAAGTTAACGGTAACTTTAGTACTACAATTTTTTTTTTTTTTTTTACCGGTGTAAAATAAAAATAATAATTATAATGAACTCAAATAAAAGTAATATTATTTCAATTATAACTCCGGTTATCTAGCAACCTACTAGAGCTAACCTACCTACCACCGATTGAACCGATTACTCTAACAGTCTATAGTGAGTCCGTGTCTTTAAAAACAGATGTTGACAGATTGGTTGGTGAGTTTCCTTCTCCAAAACCCGAGCCACCTGTCTCGATCTTGAAAAGCACCAAATCCAACAAATCCAAGTGATTTTTGGCAAAGATTCAACAGAAATCCACCACATCTGGTGAGATCTCACAGAATTTAGGGATTTTTTTTTTTTTTTTTTTTTTTGTGGTTGCTCTATTGTTATTGGTTTCGATAGAATTGACTACCACTTGACGCATAATCCAACTCATCCGATCCAACTCCCTCACCAATCAACAATGGGTCTGAAACTTTTCAACTTAGTCTGGTTAGGTTGGTTGCGGATTGGGCACAACTCGACCTGGACCGACCTGTAATCACACCTAAAAACAACTTTTCATCTTAACAAATTATTTATTTAAAAAAAACCTGTGTTCATAACATTGCTTATTAGTTAATAAATGATCCATTAGTTTGATCATACAAGCAACGTCCCTAAGATAATTAAGAATGGTTAAGGAATATTTGATATAACAAAAAATAACAATATTTAGAAAGAATAAAAATATCTAGATAATTGTGGGGATAGAACCCCAATACAAAAGAACAAAGAGGACCTATTTCTTTTACGTTGCTTCATGAGTTGAGCGTGATTTGCCCCCCATCATCAATTCATCATTAATTATTGCATATTTGCACTCTCACTGAAAAGACTAATTTTACTTCTTCTTTTTTCTTTTCCTTTTTTTTTTTTTTTATGGAATAAAGACTAATTTTGCTTTTAAGGTCATTTTCAGGTCCCTTGAAATCAAGACCATCGGGATAGCAATTTGGCTTCCAAACCAATGAAGTAAAAGTAGCCTCTAAGAAACAATAAATTTTTTTATTTATATATATATAAAATAAATCTACGAAGCACAAATGAAATTATGTTATAATAATTAGACAGGCACTTGTAGTGTATAGACAACTATTAGTGGCAGTGGCATAGTGATTTCTTTTCATACTTCTTATTATTCTTGCTAAAAAAGAGGGGCATAGGCCACTAGTAAACATCAAATAATTGAGTCACGAGTGGTGATACTAAGAGTTTATTTTATAGTTCATCCCCTTTTTGATTTCTTGTACGATTTGCTTACTGCTCATAAATGTAAAATTTTCCCAAATGATATTGATATTTGCTTAAACTTCAGCACATATTCTTTTTATGTTTCTTAATATGGGATTTCTTAGCTTCCCATACTTTCTTTCCAACTTCCAGTTAGTTTAATTAAGCTACTGCCAATTGCATATAATTTTGTACATATACAATTACATCTTTTTCTGGGGGGTGAGAATCCAATTACATCATTTGAATGAAAAGGACCTCTAACTTCTACCATAAATATCGAATCAAATTTGCAGGTCTATATAATTTGTATAAGCTATAACCATTCATGTCCTAGACTGGTAGCTAGCTATGACATAAGGCCATTGGTAACCGGTCATACTTTCATACTAAAGAGATAATGACACTGACACTTCAGAAACCAGCCAAATAAAACTGTGTGTGGTATTTCATAATTTCATATTACGCAAACTCTGGGGGAGGCCGATGCCATTGTTGAAAAACTAAGCCAGATTCATAAATATGCAACACTGAAAAGTTGGTCTCTGCATTGATTGTATTCCATTTATGAAGTAACCTTGTTTTATCCGAAAAGACAAAAATGAAAATCTGACATTTGAAAGTGCTGGAATAACCCACATGCTGGATTTTCTGAACTCTTTCTGAAAAGTCAAATTTATAGGTCCAAGTTGCAACATCAATGGATAATTTCACTTTCTATGGCCCTTCAAAGCTTCACTTGTATAGGTTTAAAATGTATTGGTCATTATGTTATCCCCTGCATATTTTTATCACCTGAGAATTCTTCTTACCAGAGCAAGTGCAATCTGTTAGAGACAGCTTCAATTATATAGAATATAGTGGAAAAGTATGAGAATTATCTAATAATTTAAACTTTCAGTTGTCCTGCATGAAATTTTGTACAATGTATATATATATATTATATATTATTACTTGTAGAGATTGATAAATTAATTGATTGTATAGCATGTATGTATAGTGAATACCTACCAAAAAAAGAAAAAAGAAAAGGTAAGTTAGAAAGTCCACAAGGTCACTGTTTCTTAAGTTAGCGTTTTGCCCTCTTATTTCGGAATGAGTGCAAAGATTTTTTTTTTTTTTTTATAATCCGTGTGTTACTTCAATCATGGCATAGAATTGGGATTATATGGACTATTAGTACGATTATGACTAAAATCTGTTGGTTCCTAATGTGGATTACAGTCTCGTTAGAGCGGTGATCACCTATAGAGAGAAAAGTTGTAGAGACACAAATAAGGAGTTCTAATATTTATAGACTCATTCTTGGCTCTTGGTAAGAGACGTGTTTTTACTGACTGATTGGATTTAATCAAGACACAGCTCTTATGTCAATAACTTAATAATAATTAATTAATTATTGCTACCACTAATAAGTTAATGAAAGAACACCATCTACCTAGTGAGGGTCATTATATGAGGGATGGTGCATCATATTATGATGTGATTACCTCACTATTATACACTAACAAATTCTTACTTGTTCAATCGAGTTGGGCTAATTTTGAAGTAGTGTGGCTAATCTAAGTAGATGACATGAGCACTATGCTAGTTACATTCCTTAAAAAAAACTAAAAAAATAAATAACGATTAGAGATATTCTAATTTTTTTGATTTGATAAAGATTAATGAATTAAAAGTATTATATACACATTAGACACAGAATTTGAATTTTTGTTATTCTTGAGAAATTTTTAGTAGTGTATGTTGCTGTCTTTGACTCTTTGCTACGCAATGAAGAGAAGGTAAAAGAAAGACATTATGATAAGACTTCGCACTTGGCTAGTACCTACAAAAAATTCAAAATTTAGGCTAGAAAACCATTACCTAAAGAAGAAAAACCAAAAACACTATGAAATTATTATAAAGATTTGCAACTACAAGCTTCTTTATAAAGGTGATGGAGATAAATCTACAGTACAATAAGAATACATATAAGTCAAGGTGAGGTATGGGCAAAAGAAGCAGAAACTGACTGATTTCGAAAGTCGGCTTTCGTATATCGATGGGATTCTTTGGTGGAACAAAATTTGACCATATTATTATATAAGAGTATAGTAGAAATTATTAAAAAGCCGAGTGATGACATTCACATTGGATATTTGAAGAAATGTGCGTTATATGGTAGGTTTGAGGTCTTGTCCAAAAAATAATATTAATCAGGGAAATTATTAAAAGGATTCATTGGAGGACCGGCAATTTAACAAATGCAACTCAAAAGGTTGTGGGTTGTTTTAGAAGGTTTTCTTCCCAATAAATATAGGAGGCAAAAAAATAAAAAAAACCAATTGATGTATTCCTCATTTCCTTATAGTAGGAAGAAAGTTTTAGCTCACTCCCTCATGCCCAAAAAGAGTACCAACTCAAGAATCAAGGCTGATGACCTAGGTTGAGTAGAAAAACTTCTACTTTACTCGATCATATGGATTGACTAGCTTCTATTTTGCTTGGCCAAGTTAGGGGTGTACAAAAAAAACGCTTCCACTAAACGACCGCACCTAAATTAACTGTGGTGGTTAATCACGGTGGAGGTGCAAAATTGGAATTTTGTGATAAAAGTGTGGTGCTGTCTGCGATTATGTTTTTAGAAAACTACACTGATACTTTATTTATTTTATTTTATATTTAATATAATATTTTATTATAAGCTACATGAAACAGTGTCGTTTCATTTGTGGTTGTTAGAATTCAAAAGTAACATGTGGTGCTTCTAAGAGCACTCACATTGATAGTGCTAAAAAATTTAACTTTTAGCAATTCAAAAAGTTACTTTATCTATTTTAACACTTCACTTTACAATACATTTAACATCAAAGGTTCCATTTTTTTTTTTTTTTTACCATTTCATTTAAAAAGAAAGAGAAAAAAAGGGAGAGAATACTTTTTTTTTTTTTAATGAGAAAAAAGTCACCACCACCAAATAAACCTGGAAACTGTATCTCTCCCAGAAAACCCTCTATCTCCAAGCCCCTTTACTAGGTTAGGTAAGCTTGGATGCCCCTACTCCCAACAAGTATAAATTTTTTTATATCTTTGGAGCTACAATAGACTTGCAAAGATGGCAGTTTACTATTCACAATTTGTAAAATTTTATAGATATACCACTACCAATGTAGCATGTCTTTTAGTATTTTGGGAGCTTAAATAGTATTTAAGCTATTTTAGCATCACCAATGTGAATGGTCTATACTTGTTTTAAGAAATTTTTGTGGTTGTTAGAAGTAACAAGTGGTGCTTTTAAGTAATACTTTTTCGTAAGAGAACAATATTATGCCAATGATGAGTTGGGGCATGACTGATAGCCAATTAAATCAACATTTTATTTATAAATATTAAATGATCCTTGAAAAGATTCTATATACAAGACACTTACTCTATTATAGGTGAAGTGAAAAAAAAAAAAAAACAAACAAACAGAGAACCAAACCCAAAGTTATGGATTTTAAAAGTTTTCACCTGTTATATTTTTCTCATTCTTTTTCATATGATTTTTTTAGGGTAAATTATGATTTACTCTCCTAAATTAGACTTCCTTTTATACTTATTCCCTCTAAACTATTGCTCGTGTAATACTTGCTCCCTAAATTATTTCATATGTAGCACTTCACACCCCATCTCATGGGTAATGGTTTAGGGAAGAAAATGTGCATTCTCATAATTTAAGGGATACGTATAAAAGGTTGGATAGTTTAGGGGGGTAAAAATGTACATTTAGGGGTAGGTATATGAGAATGCACACTTACACTCCTAAACTATAATCCATGTAACACCTCCCCCCTATACTATTACATGTGTAACACTTTGCACCCTCATCTGGGTCATCTCATGGGTAATAATAGTTTAAGGAAGTAAATGTGCATTCTCATAATTTATGGGATAAGTATAAAAGGAGATATAATTTAGGGAGATAAGTATAAAAAATATTATAATTTAGGGAGGTAAAGTGTAATTACTTTTTTTTTTTTTTTTCAAAGTTGTGTATCTCAAAAAATAATTAGTTATTTTTAAAAGTAATAACCTCAATCCGATGACCAAAAGTGTAAAGTTATGCTATTTTAAAGTAAAAACTTGGAGTAGTAATGATATTATTTGTGTTTTTTAATTTCTTTTTTGCTCGAACTTCACCTTTCTTTCTCCATTGTCTATCTTTAAAATTAAAAAGAAAAAAAAAAGGTACTAAATACCTTTGGTGGCAATTAAAATTGCGGACTTTTTTTCTTTTCTTTTTTTCTTTTTGAGAAAGAACACTATAATTTTATTGATGATAAGTCGAATCGACTTGAATTACAGAAAAAATGTGTGGAGGAACATCCTCCATCCACACCGAAAACTTGCTAACATGTCTTGCATGTCTAGCAATGCTATAGGCTGACTTATTGGCTTGTCTTTGCACATGATTGAACTTAACAACTTCCAACTGTGCTGTTATCTCCTTGGCTTCATCTAGCAAGTGACCATACTCAGCTAGCGAAATTTCTTTACTCTTCAAACCATCAATAGCGATCTTTGAGTCACCTTCAAGAATAATCGATGATAGTCCGAGGTCTTTGGCAAACTGAAGTGCCTTCTTTGCTACTATCTATGAGAGACCGCAAACTTGGGGTGCTCTCAAAAAAAAAAATCGGGTGCTTTTAAGGGCACCTCTCTTTTTGGGAAAGTGGTGTGGAGTTGCCACTTATTTTTTTACCAAAAAAAGAAAAGAAAAGAGAGAGAGAGAGAGAGAATTGAAAAAAAATACATGATCAAAATACTTCATTGTTATTGATTGAATAAAGATAAATACAATCTTGGTAAATTAAACCTTACAATACTTTGAGTCCTAGTTACAATCTATGTTAAAGAATACAAAACTTTTTATCCTAGTTACAATCTACTAAAAAATAAAAAATAAGACACTAATCTACCTATCCAAAACCTAAGTCCAGAGGCTAGGTTACGGACTCTAATGACCAATATACCATTTTTTGCGCATGATGTGAATGATATGTTGACAAACACTTGACCAGAACTAACTCAAGTAAATTTATCTTATGAATGTATCCCTTTTTTAAGAAAAAATCAAATTTGTTATGTGAATAAAAAAATTAAGATTTGTAATGAAAAATCAGATATGTTTTTATGTAGATAAAAAAATTAGGTTTATAAAGAAAAATCAGATCTATTTTTATGTAGATAAAAAAAAAAAAAAAAAAGATTTGTAAGGAAAAATCAGATCTGTTTTTATATAGATAAAAAATTGGATTTGTTGAAAAAAAATGTCAGGTCTGTTTTTGTGTATAAAAAATTAAGATTTTATCAAGAAAAAATCAAATCTATTTTGAATAGTAGAAAAAAAAAAGATTTTTGGTTTGTATATAATAAAAAAAAAAATCAGATCTATTATTGGACATAAAAAAAATAAAAAATAAAAAGGCTTTTTGAAAATGGACTTACACTCATAATATAAATTATTTTACATGCATCACATAAAAAGAAAAGACTTCAACCCAATTTTTAATTTCTTCTTTTAAATTCCAAAATCTGCAATTTTGTGTCAAAGAAGACTTTTTTAAAAAAAATCATACTTGTATTTAATGAAAATACAGATCAGTTTTGAATCTTAAAAATAAAAAAAATCAGATTTGCATTTAATAAAAATACATATTAGTTTTGTGTGTTAAAAAAAATCAGATCTGTATTTAATGAAAATACAAATCAATTTTGTGTGTTAAAAAAAAAAAAAAACAGATCTGAAAAATTCAGATCAATTTTTAGTTTAAAGAGATCTTTGACAATTAGCATATTTTGAGAGAGAGAGAGAAATCACAAACAAAAAAAAAAAAATCATCTAAGAACATATTTAAAGAAAAATTTTAAACAAAACATAGCAATTATATCAAGAATCAGAATTAATCAAACATGCATCATCAAACAAAATTAATAGAGAAAACTAGAAAAAGAAAAGAAATAGACTACCTCTTGCATGAGCATGCTCTTCTTAGTGAAAGGATATTTTAGGATTCAAAAAAATTTATTCAACTCTTTGAAGCCTAAAATATTTCGCTTAAAAAAAAGGAAATTTCTAAGGTAAAAGCCTCCAAAACATCTTTAACGTAAGGGGGAATTGAAAAGAAGAAAAGAGCCAAAAAGGGGGGGGGGGTCTGAAATCGTGAAAAAGTATACTAAATTTAGAGAGGTATCCTCTATTTATAGAGGTTGGAATGCTTTGAAAAATTAGCTGAATAATCAGAATACAAACTGGGACGCATTCTTATCTCTAAAAAATTGAAAATGTAAGGTTTATCTCAGTCTAGAAGCCCTCGGGCCGAGCCTTGGATTTGTGCCAATCGGCACTTGAGAAGTGCTAATTGACACTCCAAGAGTGCCGAATGGCCCTCTTGGGTGCTGGACCTGCATTTGAGTTTTGGTCTATTTTGGATTTCTTTTTTGAGGTTTTTTTAGCTGAGACTTGCATTTAGATGCATTTTTAATTCGTATTCTAAAAATTAAACCCCTTTTATGGATATTCAGGTCTTTGAAGTAATGATTATTTTGTAGATAATTATTTCAAAAATTCTTAATTTTTTACAATTTCATTGCTATCTGATTATCCACTTTATTCCCATGCAAGCAAGTCTATTTTTGACACTAACCAACAACCAATTACAAAATCATTTAATTAATTTTAATTTTCTAACTAATCAAAATTAATTTAAATTAATCATGCATGGTTGGTTCAGCCCAAACAAAAGGCATATAGATCATGCAAGCTTGATCATGCGATATCTTTCAATCGGACGGTTCAATTTGGAAATTGAGCATACCGTCGCGACCGTTGTAATCTCAAGATCATTTTTATGATATGCAATGAATGAATTAATGCATATAATACAACTATGATTTTTTCGGGTATATGAATGGTCACTCTAGCCATCTTCCTTGATTAAATTATAGGTGAAAAATTGAGTATCTACACTATCACTTCCACGGCACTAACCAAAAAAGGCAGTTGAAAGCTCTCTTCCATGGAAGCTACCACACTGCCCTCCCCATTTCGGACAATGACTCCCACACTAGCAAGTTTACTCTTTCTAAACATTGACCCATCAAAATTCACTTTAAGTTTCGACCATGGAGGTGGTTTCCATATAGGCCAAGGAGAACTCTAAGATGTCTGATCAGGTGGACGCGGAGGTATGGTTTGGGACAAAGGTAGCTCTAGCCTTCTACACTTCCATAAAAACATGCTGTATTGGGAGGTGCTTTCCACTTGTCCTAATGGAGTTTCTACGAAACCAGATTGCCTATACCATCGTGGCAAAGAGATTCAAATCGGTCCCTTTCTCTGTGAAGTATTCTACCAAATCTTTGAAGCTCAAAAAGTGCGGACTCGCATTATAATTCCATGTGCTATTCTAGGACCAGACTTGAGATAAACATGGGCATGACCATAATGCATGAAGCACATCTTCAGTTGCACTGTTACATTGTTCGTAGCAATCATCTACAAGAATCATTCGGCACCTAAGATTGAGCTTGGTTGGAATTGAGTTCTTAATGGCCCTCCATAAAAAGTTTCGAACCTTTGGCTGAACCTATAATCCCCATACTTTCTTCCATAGTGTGTTGTCCTCTGGTTGGTATTCATTATTGTCCAAGCTCCTTGACTTATAAAGAAACTTATATCTTGACTTTACTGTGTAGGAACCTGTTGAGGTGAAAGGCCACACAAGAACATCTTCTGCTGGTTTGCTACTTAAAGGAATGGATTGGATCAAGTCCACATCCCTTGGACTAAATAACAATCGAAGAGTGTTTGGATTCCATACCTGATGGGAAGTATTAAAGAGGGAAGCTACTCTTGCATTCTCCTAACTTGGTGCTATTGAAGAGGAAATGAAAGGCAAAAATTCTAAGGGCAACCATGGGTCTGACCAGATTTGGATTGAAGAACCATCACCTATCATCCAACGCATTCCTTCCTTTAGCACTTCTCTACCCTTTAAAATACTTCGCCATGCATAAGACCATGCTTGTGATTCTGTTGCCTCCATGATTGAGCAATGAGGAAAAAAATTTGGTTTGAAAACCCTATAAAATAGAGAGTTTTTATTTTGGAGCAACCTCCAAGCTTGTTTTGCTAGGAGCGCATCATTGAATAATGCTAGATCTTTGAAGCCCATTCCCCCTTCACTCTTTGGTTTACATAATTCTTCCCATCGAACCTAATGTATTTTCCTTTGATCTCCTCTTTGTCTCTACCAAAACTTCCGTATAAGCCTCTTCAATTCATTGCACAAACTAATAGGTAATTTGAAACAATTCATGGTATACGTAGGGATGGCTTGGACCACTGCTTTAATGAGGATTTCCCTACTTGCTTGAGAGAGTAGTTGTTCTTCCCACCCTTGTAATTCCCTCCATACTCGCTCCTTGATATAGTTGAAGCTTACTTTCTTGTTCTTCTCCACTAGAGATGGTAAGCCCAGGTACTTCTCATAACTCCTTATTTCCTCCACCCCAAAGTGTTTTTAATCATCATCCTCCACTCTTCAGAAGTGAGTGACTAAAGAAAATTGTAGTTTATTTGTTGTCCCAAACTCAATTCGTAAGTTTGCAAAATTTTCAATATTTTTTGGCACTCCTCAGTATTAGACCTGCAAAAAAGCAAACTATTGTCTGCAAATAAAATGTGGGTTAGTGGAGGGCTTCTCCTAGATAGGGAAAAGCCATTAATGTCTCCTCTAGAGGTTGATTGAGTGAGTAAACCATGGAGCCCTTCCGTACATAAGAGAAAAAAAAAAGGGGGGGATGGAGGGTCCCTTTGTCTGATCCCCCTAGATGGCCTTATAAATCCTTGTGGTGCACCTTTTATGAGAATAGAGTATGAGACACTAGACACACAAAGCATCATGAGGGTGATCCATCTTTCATTAAAACTGAATTTTTTCATCATGCACTCCAAAAAAGACCACTCTACTCTATCGTAGGCCTTATCATGTCAAGCTTAATGGTCATATAACCCTCCTTGGTGGATTTATGGGTGTGCATACTATGAAGGGACTCAAAGGCAATTAGGATGTTATCAAAAATAAGACAATCTTTTGTGAATGCACTTTGGTGTTCAGTGATAATGTGGGGCAGAATTTTCTTTAGTTTGTTTGTTAACACCTTTGAAAAAATCTTATACAACACATTTCATAAACTGATGGGACGAAATTCAGAAACCAATTCTGGATTTTTAACCTTGGGATTCAATGTATTAAGGTGTGATTTAGGTGCTCTGGTAGTGTGTCTAAATTTAAAAAAGATAAAACAGATGTTGAGATATCCTTACCAACCAAATCCCAATAATGTTAATACAACAGGGGTGGCATGCCATCGAGACCAAGTGCTTTGAGTGGTGCCATTTGATTGAGGGCCACCTTGACTTCATTCTAAGTAAACTCTGCTAGCAACTCCTTGTTCATATCCTCGATGACTAAACAATGAACTGTCTCCAAAGCCATCTCAGGTTGACATGTACGGGTTAAGTAAAATAAGTTGTTGAAAAAATTCAGCATCTCCATTGCAATTTGCTTTGGGTCCGAGCACCATTGACCCGATGCATTTCTTATTCCCTCGATCTTGTTTTTCCTATATCTTTGGGTGGCTCTGCTATGAAAGTATTTTGAATTTTTGTTCCCATGAGTAGCTTATAGTGCACGCGATCTCTGAAACCACATCCTTATCTCTTTATCCAGTAGTTCATTCACCTCATTCCTAAATCCTCTAGCCCGAAAATTAATTCTAGTTGTAAGGGCCTCCAATTCGACTTGAGCCAAAAGTTTTTGCTTCAACTTCAATTCCTTTACTATACTCCCAAAATTCTTACTACTCCAACGCTTTAGTGCCTTTCCACAATTTCCAATTTTTTGGTACAATACCCGAAGCAATATTCCTGCTGCCTTGCTTACTCCACTCCTATTTTACTATGTTCGAACAACCCTTCTCAGCCAATCACGTCTCTTCAAAGCAAAAGGGCTTTTCGGGATTGGCTGGTTCCAACAATTTGGGTACAATGAATAAAGGGCAATGATCCGATGTACTACAAGTTAGATGATGCACTGTTGATCCGCCAAACCTCAATAGCCACCCATTGTTTGCCAAACTTCTATCTAGCCTCTCCCAAATGGTTTGCCCATCTCTGAAATATTTTTTTCATGTAAATGGATTGCCTTTAAATCCCATATCTATGAAACCACATTCATCCATGGTATCTCTAAACAGTTGCATTGGAGCATGACTTCAGTTTGAACCTCCTTGCTTCTCTGCCCCCCTCAAAATTTCATTGAAATCCCCAGCACATAGCCAAGGAAGGTTGAATTGAGAATGTAATTGTTGAAGTAATTCCCACGATTCGTGGCATTTGTGTGTTATAGGCTCGCCATAAAAACCAATGAATCTCTAAGCTCCCTCAATGCCTTCTTCTACAATACGGTCAATATGATTTTTTGAAGAAGTTTCCACATGCAAATTCAAGGAATCCTTCCAAAACAGTACAAGCCCCCCTCCTCTATTGACCCGTGGGACACTGAACATGTGATAAAATTTCAAACTCCGTTTAATAATTTTTAGCCTAGCTTCATCCGCTCATGTTTCAGCAATGAACACAACGAAGGGATCTTTTTCCCGGGAAAAATCTCCAAGCTCTCTATTTGTCACCTGGTTCCCAAGCTCGCGACAGATCCACATTAAAAGACTTATATCTTTTGGTGGGGTTGCACAGCAGCCTCCAACATTATGTTTGTGAAATTTTCGAATCCGTGAGGAACCTGAATACGTTTGTTTGGGGGGTTTGAGCCATCTGCTAAATTGAAGCTTGATTTTCTCTTCTTCTTTGGTTCGGATTGAGTTTCAAACACACCTGGACTACACTAACTCAACAAGCTTTTCCATGTTCTAAGACTATTTGGCTGCCCTGAGGTCCCAACCATTGATTGAAGAGATTGATGAACATCATGACTGTCAAAATTTTGAACCTCCATTACATGAGATGAAAGAGCTAGGGTTTTTTCCTTTGATGAGGCAAGGTGTTGATTAATTGATGAAGGAATTGAATTTGCATTAAAGTGTGAGTCTCCATCCTTTATTTCCATGATCATGGGAGCTTCTTTTTCCTTATCTATTATTTCCATTGCTGAGCTGGATGTAGTCAAATTTCGAACCAAGACAAAGTTTGAGGCAAAGGCTAAATCATTATGGTGCTCTAAATTTGGCTTCAAACTCGGGATTTGAGTCTTGTCCAACTGAAAACCATCAGTAACGTACCCCCTCTCCTCATTGAATTTCACATTCAACTCCAAAGAAATGGAATTAATGCTCTCACCCACCTCTTCGGCATCCCTCTCGGATTCTACCAGTCCTGACGATGGTGCAACTAAAGCCGCTCTCGCTGTCGCATGAGCAACCATCTCAGCTTTCTTCTCCCTAACTTTGCTATTTTTCTCCTCATTATATCCCAGAACATAAATCACATCCCTGCCAGACGATTTGTATGGAGGTGCTCAAAGGAAAGAACCAAATTGTTGCTGGTCCGTCTTCAGCGATCCATTGCTCTGAATCCATAAGTCACAGTCCCTATCGTCATGATCCAAACACCCACACCAGTAACATATGCTTGGCAAGCATTCATACTTGAACTTAACCCAATGTTTTCCCATTTGGTAGTGTGATTACCCTACCTCTACACAAAGGACTTGTTACGTCCACCACCACTCTTACCCAAAAAAACTACCTCCGTCCTCATCCATTGCTCCATTTGATCTTTGAATTTCTCTCGTTGTTTCATATAGTTTCTCTGCCACCTTCCTTGTTTGAAGGCTAATTGGAATGTCATGGAGTTGCACCCAGAAATGGACTTTCTCAAAAGCAAGATCCTTAGAGCATCCACAGCAGTGGAGCTAAAAATTTAGCTTTTTAGTTCCACCAAAAATTATTTTATCTATTTTACCTACACACATGCTGCAGCAGTGGATCTATTTTAGCTTTCAATACAATAAAATAATATAAACATCACAATAAAATAATATAACTACTACAATAAAATAATTCATTTCACTACAATAAAATAATATATTCACTACACACAATTATCACAGCCACACACTCCACCAGCAACAACCTTCATGTGACAACCACAGCCCACGGCAACAACCTTCACGTGACCACCACCAACACAGCAGCACAACCATAACCCAACACAGCCCACAGCAAGAAAAAAAAAAAAAAATCAAACCACCACCAACACAGCCCACAGCAACCACAACCACAGCTACCAAACCACCACCAACACAGCCACCAAACCGCCGTTTCAACCACAATCCACAATCACAACCAAACCCAACAAAAAAAAAAATCAAACACCCAAAAACCCACAAACCTAGCAATCCAAAACCCATGAACCCAGAATTCCCGCCGTCGCCGATCATGGCGTCGTTTTACTGCCGCCTTGACCGAGCATAGAGATTCAATGGGTCCGTGGCGCGCTTGAGTTCGATGAAGGCGAGATGGGTCAGTGGCGTGGGACGGCAACTGGGCAACGACGATGAAGATTGATGATGAAGATCGGCGATGGCGAAGTAGAGAGTAGACGAGGGAGAGAAAAAAAAAATGAGAAGGAAAGAGGAAGAAAGAAGAGAAGCCGGAGAGAGAGAGAGAGAGAAAAGAAAGAAAAAGGAAAAAAAAAATTTAATAGAAGAGGAGAGAGAAATTTAATAAAATAATATATTTTTTTCTTTTAGATGTTATGAACAGTGCACATCTATTTATAGATGTGCATTGTAGCAATGAAGCTAAATTTTTTAGATTTAACTCCACTGCTGCAGCAAGGTTTTTGTGTTTGTGGAGCTAAATTTTAGCATTATAGCATTATAGCTACACTGCTGCAAATGCCCTTAACTAGAACATCGCTTGCATAGCATTGCATTACAATCAAGTGTTTATCAAAACACCATGGTTGACTCTTCAGAATTTTGTCCACTTCCGCTAGGCTATTGAAAACGAATAGGACCATGTTATTGCCCTGATTTCGAATTCTAAACCCGCCGTCAGTTCTCCACAATTGTTTGAAAGTTCTTGCAACCGCCTCCATCTAAAGAAAACTGGAAGTTAAGAATTTTGCTGCAATAACAAACTCTCCTTTCCTATGGTCTTCAAGAAGGATAAAGTTGATTTGTTCTTTTTCCGACGGAGACATATTGTTCCAACTCCTTGCTAATTGCTCCATAGCGAAACAGACAAATTTGCATGCACCTACGTGAAGGAGAGTAAAGAAATTGCTGTTTCCCACGAAAAACCCCACAAAGAAATTGCGGACTTGAGTGCTCAACCTAATAACAACATTATTATGTAATGCTTTGTAAAGTAGGCGTTAGTGAAGCAAAGCAATTATAGCCATAGGTAAAACTTCTATTGTACCTTCTTTTTCTTTCTTTTTTAAATAATTATTTTATGGTAAACAACTTTTAATTCACTTCTAGACTATCTCTTTCAAAATTATCATAAAACCTTAAACCCCACCCCACCCCCCCCCCCCCCAAAAAAAAAAAAATTATAAAAGATCCTATCTCTATCTATTTATATTATATGTAAGAGCTGTCCAAATTAAAAGTATTATTTACAATTCTAATGGGTTTAAACTTTTACATAGAGCTAAATTGTAAACTTTTTCTTTTCTTTTTTTATAGAGAAAAAAGCTAACTTGTAACTTAAAAAGAAGAAGGCTTACCTAACAACTAAATTAATAAATAAGGTCCACTATTTTTTCTTTTCTTAAAAAAAAAAATAAAAACTAATTTACCAAAAATAAAAATAAAAAGGTCAAATTAACGTGGTCCATTTTTATAATATATATATATATATATAAATATATATATATGCATCGACATGTCGAAATAAAAGTTGCTTAAATATAATCCAGTTGCAATATATATATATATATATATAAAGTAAATGAAAACAATAAAATTTTCTTAAAAAGTTTGCATTTGTTATATTTTATTATACTATTTTTTTTTTTTTTTTGATAAGCTATTATACTATTGTTTATATATGACATTGCCATCTAGTTTGCAACTTTGCATGCGTAATCTCCTTGATTATGTGTGGGATTACTTATTGCAATTTGTTTAACGTTATCTCATTTTCAATTCATTGATTTCTTCAAAGTTTTCTGCGAAGGATAATAACAAATAAAGGGGCATTGATTGGTTTATATGAATAGTACCATGTAAATTAAGTGTATATTATAGGCAAAAATATGGCTAATATTTGTCAACATGGGATAAAGTGTATAATTCTTATAACTAATGTACACTTTACATGAATAATGCAATGTAAAACTAGTTTTTTTTTTTTTTTTTTTTTTTTTTTTTTTCAATATAGAAAGATAACACACACTTTCAGGGCAAAGCAATTTGGATTTTTTTTATATAAAAAAAATTTATTATTATTTTGGGGATAGATCAAGTTGGAAAAGATTGACCATTGTTCTTTAATTGTATACATGAGGGCAGCTTCATAAAATCAAAGGAAATTGGATGGTTTGCCCACTCGCACATCATAATTAATTAACAGCTAAATCCAATTGAGAAATTCATATTTTTCATATATGTTTATCTATAGATGCAAATACTATCTCAATTATAAAATGTTTGCTATGGTGGTTGTAACGCGTAAAAGATACAATTTATTTTTCGGAACAAGGACCATTGACAAATGACAAGACCCTTCAATAGCCCGATAAGCTTTTCAAGAGGGCCAAAATAAGCAACCTATCCTAACTCAAACAAAATAGATTGCTCATGTTTCCTGCACTTAAGAGCCAAAGTGGGTGTCGGAAAATAATGGAGCCCAAAAACCCAGAAGTGAGGGACTTTGATTCTCACTCTCTATATTTCCCTCTTTGTTGCAAAACTCTCTCTCAATTTTCTTTGATGAAAATTCACAGAGGACTCTCAAGCTTGTATCCCAAACAAAGGTAGAAAGGAGGATTTGGTCAAAGGAAAATGTTAGGACCACGACTTTTGTTACAACTTGCTCACGTAACAAATTGTGAATTATGGAGTGAAAGTGATGGGTCCTCAACTTCACCACTTATGAATTTCCAAGTGAGCAAGCTATGACAAAAATTGTGGTCCTAGCATTAATTACTCTTGGTTAAAATCCCATTATCTATTGTCAAGATGAAGGAATAGTTGGGGCTAACGCTACCACCCTAGTTTGACAATGGCCAATTTGAATGGAGAATGAATAGAGAAAAGTAGACTAGAAATTAGGTTGGGGTTAATGCATTTTGCATATATCTTCCTCTTTTTCATTTTTTTTTCTTTTTTTTTTTTCATGAAAGATGCTAGATATATATCACATAACTTAAATGTACTATACATTTTTTATATATAGGAGATTATTGTCTTAACCTGAAGATAAGAGAAAATATTACGGAGTAAAAATCATAGGTTGAAATCCTACCATTATTTTAAAAATAAATAAAAAATAAAAATAGTATGTTGCGATTCTGCTCTATAAACATTAATGTGATGAGGCATCCAATATGAAAATGAATACTCAACCCAGAGAGCTCATTACTTTGTGGCAGTGCAATAAAAAAAACAAAGAGTACAATAAAATAAATAAAACAATAAACTCAAAAGACCTTTTTTCTTTTAGGAAAAAAAAAACTCAAAAGACCTAAATTATATAAGTTCTGCATACTCGAAGGTGCAGTTGCTTCAATATTTAATGTAAACCCATTAATTGTTTTTGCAGTAGTTGAACAAAGAGATATATACACATGGTCCAAATGGTTAAACTTTTAGTGCAATTTTGAATCAGTTACCAATACCCTTGGCTTCTGCACTGACAAATCCCAATCCTTTCTGTAAAATCTCAGTCAAAAGGATAAGAACAATAAGTTGATAATATGAAATTTTATTATTGAGAACCTTTTATTCAGCAATTACACATCACTATGTTTATCAGTGAAATAAAATATATTAACTTTTGTAACCAAATAACATCTCCTTTTTCTAAAATTGGAAGCTCAGAGGTTCAATTTCATATAATATATCAGTGCCTAAACTGCTACATCAATCTTTCCCAAGGTTTGCAAAAATATAAGGTATTTTATCTCATGTTTCGCTCTTCCCTCTAGACAAAATTCCCTCCATTTGGAATAGATTCATTTTATGATAAAATCTTATTTTTGAAAATTATAATTTCAAATGAAGTCATCTCAAATAATGATTTTTAACTAAACTTGTTAGATAAATCAGGAAAATAAAAATAATTGCCTCAAGAGCATCATTCCAAAAAATAGGAATAAATTCACCACATTTCTATAAACCTAAAGATATACCCTATATAAAATCTTCTAACCACATTATACATTAATTAGTGTGCAATCTCCAATTTCGTCAAAAAAATTTAACCACATTATACATTAGTGTACAATCTCCAGTTTTCTTGGTTGCCAAGTTACGAGTCTAGACCCAAATATCCCTACTGAATCATAATCATATCTAACCTTAAACTTTTACTTCAAAAAGATGAAGAAGTAGTACTACTAAAAAGACCAGGATACAAATCACCAAATTGCATGTGAAAAAACACAGTATAAAACTTAAAATAGTTTCAACATTCATTGCCCAAATCAATTTTCATTTGCTAAGGAAAAAAAAAACTTTATCAGTACTCAGTTCCACAAATAGCAACCCATATATCAGAATAATTCAGCTGGTGTGGTATGTGATAAATCTAACACTTCCACATGGGACAGTGAGCTCACACTTTGAGTGAGGCGCGTGGAAGAACTCATTTTTACCCTAATACTCAATGCAACTTTGTTGTATGTGTGTGTGTGAGAGAGAAAAATAGAGAGGGACACAGCTAATGTGACTTGCTAAAATTAAAATGGAAAAGAGAATAAGAAAAAAAAAGGAAGAATTACTGGGTTTCCATATTGTTGTAAAAGAAGATCCTAGTGTCCCAATATTGATATATATATATATCTATTCCACAAAATCAACTACCACTTGTCTCAGACAAGCCTTTATCACTAGTCCTCACTTTTTCTGATATTCCACACCTCCATTTTGGTATAACCTAAAACCAATACAGATTCCACTCCTCTTTGAGTATTGTGTGTGTGTGTCTAAATACTTTTTAGAAAGAGAAAAAGAGCAAGTATGGGGAGGGGAAGAGTGGAACTGAAAAGAATAGAGAACAAGATCAACCGGCAAGTTACTTTCTCTAAGAGGAGGAATGGTTTGCTCAAGAAAGCTCATGAACTTTCTGTGCTTTGTGATGCTGAGGTTGCTCTCATCATTTTCTCAAGTCGTGGCAAGCTTTATGATTATGGAAACGTTGGGTATAATATCCTCTCTCTCTCTCTCTCTCTCTCTATGAAAAATATACACCCTATAGCTCTCTCTTTCATCTTTCTTTATATATTCAAACATTTTCTGTCATAAATTCATGGGGTTCTTGGGTTTTTTTTTTTTCCTTCTTGGTTGAATAAAAATATTTCTTCTTCTCATAACTCCTCAGCCTCTGATCACTTCCTTCATTCAGTGATTTGATGTATGCTTCTTGTTAAGTAAAGACCTAAAACAAACATAGTTGCTAGTTGCTACCCAAAAAGATATTACTTTTTCTTTAGGAATTCCGGGTTTCTCTTTGATTTTTATTCCTTTGTTGAACATATATATATTTCCTTGTCATTTTGATAAATTTATTCATTCAGTATTCAAAGGTTTCCCCATCAAAAAAAAATATTCAAAGGTTTCTAGTTGTTTTTCATTCTCTCTTTAATGTTTTTCTTGACACGTTTTTGGGAGTCTTAAATCCTGGTACATTCAACAAAGTTTTGTTTTTTAGATTTTGGGGTTCTCTTAGATTTCTTGTCCTTGGTAAATCTCTAGTCACTTCTCTCTCTCTCTCTCTCTCTCTCTCTGTATATTCCCAGTACTCTTTTGTTTCTGTATTTTCTTTTTCAGGCTTTTAGATTTCTGCGTTATTGTTACGTTACCTATGTTAAATCAAACTTGTCATTTTGATACCACCTTTGATTTTTGTTGTTGAATCAATCACACTCCATTGCTGTCTTTCTTCTCTCTCTCTCTCAACTTTTCTGCAGAGGCTACTCTCTTCAACACATATATCTGACATCTCTGACCTCTTTCACACACACACACTCTCTCTCTCTCTCTCTCTCTGTGAAACTGAAATAGCTCTTTCTTTTCTGGTCTCTGTGTTTTTGGGCTTCTGGGGTCCCATGATTTTGGATGGAGGAATGCGGGGTTCATGAAAATTATAGCCATTTTCCAATTACTGATCGACACGTTTCATCGTCCTTTAAAATTTCAGAAAAAAAGAAAGAAATAATCCTCATTCTCTGTATGTCTCTCTCTCTGGCTTTCTGGGTGTGGATTAGATTTTACATATTGGTGCTTTGATGGAACTGTTCAAGCTTTTTCGACAACCTCTTTAATTCACTGACAAGAAAACTCTCTCTCTTGGACCCTTGTGTAAGATCTAGGGTTTCTCTCTTTCTCTCTGGGAAAAAGTTTAATGCTTTGTATTTGGGTGGCCAATCAAGTAGAACTCTCAGAATCCAAAGACTTTATACACTTTGTCTTCATTTCTTTGGATCCTTTGATCTTTTGGATTCAACACTGTTCTTCTTTCTTCATCTCTTTAACTGCTGGGGCTGTGCTGGCCAATCAAACACACCAATCATTCTCAGCTCTCTTGGGTTATTTCCTATCTCTCGCTCTCTCAAAATAACTTAAAACACTTTAACAGTGTGGTTGGTGTGGTCAATCAAGAATTTTCCAGGTTGATTTTATCAATTTTTTTCTTTTTTAATTTGTTCATTAGTACTTCTTTTCTGGCTAAAACTGGGAAGCAAATCAAGCAGTCACCTTTAATTCTCAGATCTACTAGCTTCTTCACACTCTCTCACTCTCTTTCACACCACTAACTAATTCTTTATTATAGAAAGATTAAATTAGGGCAACTAAGTCCTGTTTTTTTTTTTTTTTTTTTTTTTGGAGATATAAGGGTCAGACATGTGAGACTGTATAATGTTAACTAAAACTGCTATATGTCAGCAGTGTGAGTGTGTGTGAAGTTACGGTTAAATTAGTGAAAGGAATATAATTGGTGCTACTGTTTTGTCAAGATGAGTGTCAGATGAGAACTGTAGCTCAGTCCAATTTTCAATTTGTATGCTTCATACTGATGATAAATGATACGCCAACAGTGTATCCTGGTCTTGCATATTAATATGTAGTCAAAGTTACTCCCAGTAAGTTTCATTTCTTCTCTTTTTATTTCTGGTTTTTCCTTTTTCGTAAAAACAAATCTCTCTCTCTCAAGTTTTCAACTTTCAGGATTAACCTTTTAGTGAAGATGAGACCTACTTTTATGCAACACAATAAAAAGCTTTTGTTTGATTTTTGGTTAGAGAAAAGGTCTTGTTCTTTCTTTTTGGTTTGCCTTTTGTTTCTTGTTTTCAACCATGCCACTTCCTTATCATTAGGCTTTGGTGAAAATGTAGCCTATTTGGTTGGATTTCCCACAAGATTAATAGGGAAAAAGGAGTTAAATAATCAACTATCTCTTAGTCATTAGTACATCAGAGGTTGCATTTAGTTATGCATATTTTTTTTCTTTTATGGAAATATATAATAAGGAAAAGTTTTGATCACTGCAAAAAAATGCATCTCTATCCATTAATTTCATAAGGTATCATACAAGGTGAATCCCTTTGAAAAATAGTATGAAGAGAGTTATTTAGTAGGAAATAGTGGAGACAGATTTTTGACATGCTGCATAGACAACATGAAATTGTGGTTTCATGAGCATAGTTATTGAAATAAATCGATTTTTATATAGGAGTTAAAGAAGATTAAGCTATTAGGGCATTCGATTTTTTATGAAAAAAATTGTTTCCACGATACTATCAATGGTAATTGAGGCCAATTTTTCGTTGTTTTTGTCTCTTGATGCAAGTTGTTATTGGGTTAGGCTCAAATATGCAAACTCAATACTAAGGTCTACCACTCTACTTATGCTTGTCTAGCATATGTTTTTAATTATTAGTTTTCAATTTTTGCAGAATAACCAAAACACTAGAGCGATACCAGCAATCTTGCTTCACTCCTCAAGATAACAGCATTGAACGTGAAACACAGGTTTGTATTTGCTGAAATTCCTCCTTAAAATTCTAGTATCATCTTTAGAGTTTTATATGTTGAACAGATTTTAGACAGATGTGCATTTTTCTCTACACACATGAAATTAAACTTTGCTCAACATATAAACCATAATAGGATTTGTTGTGATCCTTATTTCCCATTCATTTTCATCTCCTTGGTTGTTGAGAACTAAGAGGTTCACAATATGGTTTAGGAATATTATTAAGTGTTGAACTACAACAAACATTGTTAAAGTTGGTCAATTATTAGATTTTTTATTTTGTTAAAAATATACTATCCCAATGCAGTAGGCCCAAGTCCAATTTTATCTTGTAAGCAAGCCAAATTTCTTACTTGTACTAAAAATCTATTAACTATATTACTAATAGACTTTATCATATTTTATTTAGCATATTACTAATATCAAAACTAAAATAAAAATTTCAAGATTATTAGATTAAATAAGTGTTATGTAATCAACCAATTAATAATTTTAATTGGTTAAAACTCTGCCCTTTCCATCTTCAATTTTTGTTCAATTACCTATTTGTCAATTAATGATGATTGAAACCTTGAACTCATGGTCCATCCTTTAATTTCCATGTCTGCACTATCATGTTTTGGTGGAATTGGCTTCAAATTTCTTACCATGGCGAATTTTTAAATAAAATTTAGGAATGAAAAAATCACTTTCTTTAAATGTCTGCTTTATTTTTATTAGTATTTTTTCTTCTTCTTGTGGTTCTCACTGGAGGTCTTATTCATTAATCCCTATATGGCCTAAATTTCCATACATATCTTTCTGGGTGTCACTTTTTTTTTTTTTTTCCTTCTTAGAAATTTAAAATTTTACCCTAGTAGCATCTTGAATTGGATCTTAATTCTGTTTGCTATCTATCAAGGTATATAACACTTCGTTTCTTTATACATTCTTTTTGGTTTTTGTTTTGTTAATGCAGAGCTTTTACCAAGAGCATGCAAAGTTGAAGGCTAAATATGATTCTCTTCAGATCACTCAAAGGTTATGTTATTCCGAATACTCTCTCTCTCTCTCTCACATACAAATATTTATACATATATTTCTATTATGGTTTGTTTACCTATTTGCGTTTTTTTTTTTTGGTGTTAACAAAAGGTTTGGATTGACATACATCATAAATCAATAACCCACAACCTGAATCTCTTTGCTTGCTTTACAAACTCCTTTCACTCTCATGTGTTTTAGAATGTCAATTTTCCACTATAGAGGATACTAGAGTCTATGTATCTTCCACACTCCATGCCCTAGGGTGCTTGTTGAGGGTGACCATTGTGAGATGGCACAATAGAGAGTACTCCAAGAAGAGTTTTACTTGATAAGGAGTTCTTTTGACTAACTATCTGGCCGCCCGCTTACATGATAACTCGTATCAAGTTAATCTCTAGTTTAAACTCAAAATTTAATTGATATAATGTGGATTTAGTTAGTATTCTATTGTATGTTCTTGGATGAGCCGTTAGTATTCTATCAAACCCATTGTGATCAAGTTGGTTGGTGGGTTGACACTCAACCCGAGCCCTACCAACTGAAGATAACCCTTACATGTAGGTATGAAATTGACCAAATCACGTTAAGTATTATTATCTTGTGGTGAATATTTAATTTCTTGTTTGTGTGAATGTGTACGTATACACATACTCAATGTATCTACCTTAGTGGGTGGGGCGTGGGCATGTGAGTGTATGTGTGTGTGTGTGGGTGGCCGCCGCGGGGGGTGGGGGGGGGGGAGGGCACGTAGATGTGTGCATGGGCATAAGTGCAAGTGTGGGCATGGACATGTATGTGTGTGCATGCATGTGTTTGTATACATATATATATATATACACACACACATACTTGATGAATACAACTATAGTCATGTTCTACAATTGTAACTTTTAGGCTATTTGTTATTCGTGGAATTTGGATTTTCAAGTTATATTACAAAATGTATTACATAAGTCTTATAAAATAACGTGTTATTAATTACAAAAAGTAATTTAGACATTTATTTATATATTACTGAAATGGTATCAATCGTTTTTATTGCCACATTAATTTGTAAGTCTTATTTAATAAAATTAGTAGTAGTTTTAGCATTTTTCCTTTTAAAAATCCTTTGACAGGCATGATAATTAAACATGCCACCTTGCTAATCTTTACTTGGCTATGTACTCCTTCTAAAGGCATTTGCTTGGAGAAGATCTTGGACCATTGAGCGTCAAAGAGTTGCAAAGCCTTGAGAAGCAGCTTGAAGGAGCTCTGCAACTAGCTAGGCAAAGGAAGGTACCTACATATCAATTATCATTAGTAGATTTCCCAACACAGCATGAAGAGGATTTTTTGTTAGTACTCTGCAATTGTCCACCTGTATGAACATGATATTTCCTTCAGTTGGATATACATGCTCTAATGGCTAAATCTCTTTTTCTTATTTTTTTGAAACAAGAACTTTTGCAAAAAGGGTGGTGGAAATCATCTTTTCCGGAAATGGTTTCCGTGCAAAACCATAATAGACAACCAATGTCTTTACTTTCAGCCAATAAAAATAGAAGTTTTGACTTAAAATTCTCCATTGTAGTTGAAAATTAGTGAAAAAATTCAAGGTCTTATGGCAAGCTTCTATCAACCACTTCGCCTCAAATTTTTCCTACTTTAGACTATTTTCTCTCTTCTTAAATATAATGTTCCTGTCTCCCACTGGTTGGAAGTCTCATCTCATCTCAGATACAGTAGGCCAAATTTAAGTCTCAATCCATTTGCTCAATCAACGATGTGGGGCTTGCCAAACTGGAGTGTATTTTCCACTTCTACTATTGTTCTATGCACGAATAATTTCTTAATATAAACACTTATGTCTATAAACACATACAGACATAAGTAAAGAAAAGTCTGAGTAATTTATGGGTTGATGAGATAGTTGAATATGAAATCTTTCACTCATGAAATATATATTCTAGCATACTATATGTTGTAAATTATGAAAGCAGTATCCTTACCAAATTTCCTTTTTATTTTCATTGAAGATATTTTATTGAATGAATAAAGCTTATAAGTGATATTCGGCTATTACAAACTTTACTACTTAAGTCATATAAGCCGATGTCTTTAAGTTTTGAACACAAAATATATATATATATATATTTATCATGTTATTAATGTAACACCAATCATATAAGCTATTATGTCACTATATAAATCTTTTATTGTAAAATTGGTAGAACATAGAGCATATTCCATGCAACTTATATTCTGATGACTTCTATTAAGTATTGTGCAATCAATTTTCTTGCAAAGTAAACTGCAGTAAATAAATGAAAACATTTGTTCTCACAATTCCTATTGTTTGGATGTCTATGTCATCTAGAAAATGAAATGTATTAATATTTTTGAATTGCATGTTCCAAATATCAAATAAACTTAGATTCTACATTAAGTCAGTTCTAATGTTTCCAACAAATAGCAAAGTTAACTTATTTTTAATTAGAAAAAGAAATGATGATGTCAACTAATCCTATAAAGAAATGTGATTTGCATTAAGTGTACTTGTCTTCTGTTCTTAATTGCAGACACAAATTATGATCGAAGAAATGGAAGAACTTCGCAAAAAGGTAAGCAAAGTCATATAATTTTCTTCAAATAGTAGCTAAGAATGAGGATCTTTTCTTTCTTTCTTTTTTTTTTTTCTTTTTTTTTTTTTTTGAGAAAAAGGGATCTTATTTGAATGTTGTTGAGCTCATATACATGTAGCACCATGAAGATTAGGGTTACCATTAATCTGTTGTGTGCTCAAAGGTACAAGACTCATTTCTAATGGACATATAAATAAATCTGGTAGAGAGAGAGAGAGAGAGAGAGAGAGAGAGGGGGAAATTAAACAGATATTCCTTAGATATGGATCACCTAAAACCACAACACTTTGTTTACAATTGGAGAGTTCATGGGAGAACAATGCTTCTACTTATCATCTTTACCCCCCCGCGCCCCTACCTTCCTTTTTATTTCTATCTAGTTACCCTATAAGTTGATCTTAACAACAACAATCAAATTGTAGTCTCAAAATTTTGAAGTCGCTTAAATCGACTTACATATGTGCATAAATTCTATTGCATCATTTAAAACTGTGATTGTATCATGTAAATCACAAGGAAAAAAAAAAGAGGCCACTGCATTAGATTAAGACTCTCTTTACTCTAAATTTTATAGCAAGCAGATGATAACACTTCACACAGCACTATTGCTTCTTCTTTTTCTATTTATTTTTATGCATATAACGTGTAATAATTGCCCATTATTGAGGCCTTATGCTGACCAATTTGGCAGGAGCGCCACCTTGGAGACCTCAATCAACAGCTTAAGATTAAGGTCATACTTTAATAATCCTTATTGTGACATAATTTATAAATTATGATCTATGTTTGTAAAGCTAACCTCCTCTTGCTTCCAATATCTAAAGTTACAGCTTAACGAGGAAGGACATACACTTAAGGCTATTCAAACCATATGGGGCTCTACTTCAGCTGCTGGAAATAGCAACTTTGTTTTCCATCCTTCTCCACTCAACCCCCTGGAGTGCCAGACTGAACCTGTCTTACAAATAGGGTATGCTTTCTTTCTCTTTTTCAAATGTATAAATTCTTGACTAAGATGATGAGGTCAGTTCATGTTTGGAACAACTTCAACTTATAGGTGAGTTCAACAGCATTCAAAATTGGATGATGAGGTCAATTCATGAAGCTAATCTTGAAACTTAGTTTATAACTATTTGGAAATGACCTAGAAAGACTAGTCCCTTAGAAAAATTTATCACTTTTAAGTGTGTTTTAAAGAGATTATTTTCATCTGTTTATGTTTTTTAGAACTAAATTGTATAAAAGTTATTGACAAACAAAATATATAATACAGAACTAAATTTTCTAATGAATAGTCATTTGTTTTAACAGGTTCAATCACTATGCTCAAGAAGGATCGTCTGCTCCAAAGAGCATGTCTAATGAAGGCAACTTCATTCCAGGATGGGGTCTTGCAACACCCTTCAAATTCTAAAAGTATAATTTGCCTTAATAATGTGTATGGCATTTGTGTTGGGATTTATATATACTTGTTTACGTCTTTACAAGATATTATGACTTTATGAGAGATGCTTAGATACTTATTTTGCATCCATATTATAGGGATAAATTGCTTCCTTTCTTTATCAACTTTCTCATGCCATTCTATGTAAACTTTTGAATGTCAAAGCTGGAACCATATAACCCATTTCCTCCTTCATGTCAAGTTTACTACAAGCATAACTCTAGAGTCAAAACAAATTTTACAAAAAAATTTACAATTATTGAGGTACCAAACTTTTATTAATAGGTAAAAAAGTGATATTAATGGTGGGTTTGAACTAGAACCATTAAGAAATTGTCAATTCAACTATTGTGAAAATTGTTGCATATATATATATATATATATATATATATACATATATTTCTCTTAGTACAATTGCGACTCTCAAAAGGAAAGATCAGTTGGATGATTTTAGTGAAAATGTCAAAAATAATTTTGAAAATTATGGGATAGAAATTTTAATTTTTCAATAAAATTTATGGAAATCTTAACTGTAATTATTATCAACAAATAACAGTGCTTGGTATTAATTAAAGTTTAGAGAGACACAATAAATGTATAAATAAGGCAGAGAAAATGGAATTTTCTTAAAATTATTTTGCATTTAAATTTCATTGATACAACCTTATGGACTCAAGTTAATATTGAGCCTGTTTCCAGAGAAAAAAAGAAAAAAAAAGTTTGATTTTATTTATTTATAATTCAATAATTGAGGAAAGAGAATTTGAACACCGAATATCTTATTCGGGCAACTTTAAAACAAGGATCTTAGCGGTTTGATATTGAGCTAGGGTGCTTTGGTATAAACTATTTGAAAATAGTGTTTTGAAAAAAACTATGAGGAGTTATTGTTACAAAACAAATTTTTAAGTTTTAAAAACGTTCATTTTAAGTTCCAAAACAGCTAACCAAACGGACCCTTAACTTAAATATCTTAGCTAAGTGAAATTTTAGTTCTGCTTGAATATTAGGGCCAGCCCTAGGCCTAGGCCCCCTAACATAGAAAGGCCCCAAATTAAAATGGGGCCAGTAAATTTTTTTTCTTCTAATTAAAAAAAAGAGTGTGTAACTTGCACATTTTTTTATCACATAGGTCTTATAAATTGATATGTCCAATTAAAATAAATAATTCAATATTCATTTTTTTTATTGAAATGTCACATCAGTTTGTAAGTTTTTTATAATAAAATTTGTAGTACTTTAACATTTTCTTCACACAAAAAAGGTTATGAATTAATAGAAATACAACACAATTACCAATTCATCATTAAGTGAATGATAAATGCTAAAATTAATACAAATTTTATGACAAAAAACTTACAAATTGATCAAATAATATAATAAATTAATGTTTTAAATAACTTTTATTTATTGATGACTCGTCAGTTTGTAAAACTTATATATAGTAAGTATCACTAGCTCACTTTAGATGAATTAGTCTTATTAATTAGTAAGAATTAATAATAGATTTGAAATTAAAAAAAATTATAATATAAAAAATAAAATAAATATCATTTAAGTGATATTTAGATATAAAAAGGCCCCTTTAAAATTTTCACCTTAAGCCTCAAATTATCTTGGGTCCTGCTAAATATGTTGGTGGATCGACTTTGGAGTTTGACATATTTTCTCAAAATATTTGATTAGTGTAGCAACTCTTGTATTTTATTTTCTTTTTTACACTAGACAATTCTATATATGTGCACCTGCATATCGAGCTGTCATTAGAAGAATGCATTTCAAGAGAAATTATTAAAGGTTACATCTAAATGGTTTCCATATGTTTCACCATAAACTGCTTGCTGAGGTCATATTGCTCAAGGAATTGGGTTTGCCAACTTAAGGGTCTGTTTGGATACCGCTAATTTTACTGAAAACTGAAAACACTATAGCAAATAATTTAAACACCAGCTGATTCATTTTGGGGCTGATTACTGTAGCTTCAGCTAAAAGTATTTAAGCTACGCATTTTTGCTTTTTAAAAAAAAATTAATTAATTTCACTCCTCTCCCACCCTAACGCTTGTCTTCGAGAAAAGAAATCCACGCCCACCAGAGAAATCCACGAGGAAGACAATCTAGATGCCAGTGAAGATCAGGTTCCCTGAGAGAGTGCTCTTCCTTCCATAAACCCATTTCACCCCTCTTCCAATTTCACTCCTCTCCCACCCTAACACCTCTCTTCCCATAAACCCATTTCACACATCTTCCAATTTCACTTGCTGACCCATCTGTTTAATTCAGGTTAGCTTTATTATTTTGTGGCTTTCTTTACTCTTATATATTTAGTAATGTTTGAATTGTTGGAATTTAACATAAATTGTTCTGCTTTGCATTTATTTTCTGTTCTAAAATGGCCTGTTGATGTTAAGAGCCTAATCTTTTAAGCTTGTTTTATGCATATATGATTAGAAATTAGAATACTGTGCAGAGGGTTTTTTAATTTTTGGGTAAATGGGTTTTTGAGTTTGTGAATTGTGATGGTGTTTGATATTTAATTGCTACATGTTTAGTTATTAAAATGTGTGTTTGTGTTTGTTTGGCAGGGCCGTTGGTTTCAGCTGCAAAGGCTTCTGGTGGATCTTCCCAAAAGGTATATTAAAGTGAATTTGCTACAATATGGGAAGCTTTTACGATTGCCTCAATATTTCCATGACTGTCCCACAGTAGCAAAAACAATTTTGTAATTGTGAACTAGGAATTTTAAATATGTTGTAGAAGATGTAGACAAAAGTGGGTGTTTATTGTTTTTGAATGGATAAATGGAGGGAGGCATCCCAAGTTTCATTCTAAGACATCCCAAGTTTTCTCCTCTAGAATGTTCTTTAATTTTTATTTTAGATTCTCTAATTTATGCTGATACATAAGTTCTCTTAACCTGGATTACTTTTTGCTTTGTTCACATGAAAATTCTCCATTACTACCAATAACAATAGTAGTAAGTAGTTCATCATTCAACTTGACCCAATTTTTATAATCGGTATTCTTTGTGTCATTGAAGCGAATATTACACCAAGCAGGCAAAATAGCCCAGGAAACAAATTCTCAACCAGTGCACCATATCTATGTTATATGCAAATCTCATTCAACTTATAAATTGAAAACGTTATAATTGTTCCAGTTAAAAGTCCATGACAAAACAAGCCGATACTCTGCCAACAAAGCACTTGTTTTGCCTCATTTGGTTATTCTCTTATGCTCTTTATGTTGCTTTCACTTACCACAAATTAAAATATCATCTCTATTAAGTCAAACAACTAAACTCAGGTTAGATTAAGTCAAAGTATCACCTCTTATGCTCAAGTCTTATATATGGCTCTTGCACTATAGTTTAAAGAAGAATTTTGTTTTCAAATCTGTAGAGATCAGTAAATATATTGGTGTTTCATAGATCGTTACTATGTAAACATGCTTAACTTATGATAATTCTAATATATAATTCTTGGGGGTCATGCAGACCTGTTTACATGATGGTGTAGAGTAAGTTTGTTGTACTGTTCACCATTCCAAGCCAACGTAATATCTACTGTCAGTTCCTACAAATGTCGAAAATGAGTAACTATCTCTCTAGTTTTGATGGCCATTTTTGTGACGTTGACAACTACGTCATTAGGATGTATCTAAAACTTCATACTTTTGGTAAGAGGTTTTATAGTTGTCACTTTTGCTCGCCATCTAAGTACCATATTCAAGTATTGGCAAAATATTTGTGTTGTGCATTAAAGAGCCAATTCGTTTTATTTCTGTTTATGTGCTATATTTTATTGTGCAGGATGATAACCGTGCATGCAAGTTCTTCAAGTGGTTAGACACCAGCATTTCTTGTACGCGTGGCGCAGCAATAGCACCTATAGCTATAGCCAAATTCAAGCGATTGGAGCATGCAGTGGAAGTTGCTAATGAAGAGTTGAAGCAAGCACATGCCCTGATAGACGCAGCATTGGAAAGGGAGCGAGTTGCAAAATGAAAGGCTGAAAGAGCCAAGGCTGCACGCATGATTTCTGAAGAGAAAGCAAAGAAGTTTAAGATAGCTCTAGTAGTCTCCTGATTCATGTTTGTAGTATTGCTTATCTTGTTTACTAGGTTTGGAGAAGTTGAAATCAGACAAAAGTGTTTGCCATAATGGGATGTGTATATATGTAATAATACAGACTTGTATTATTACATTTGTTTTCTATATTAATCATATAACTTATTCCATATTGCAAATAACAATTTATGATATGTATGTAGTTGTATTTCTGTTATATGTGGAGACGTTTTATGGAGATAATGTTAATAGCCAAGTTGATGGAGATTGTAAGTTTTGTTGTTATATATATGTGTCTATATAAATATATATATATATATATACACACACATTATATTTATTTATCTATATACACTTTGCCAGCAATTGATAATTAGGGTTCTTGGTGTCTTTAAAACAAATTGAGGGTAGATTTTGTTTTCTTTATTTTTTTTTTTTTAAACTCTTGGTAGATTATTGTTGCAATCTTCAAATCTATTAAGTTTGTCTCTTGTTCAGATAAGATTAGAGTCTATTCAGAAGTCCCCTATAAGCTTGAAATCTACTGTTGCAATACTAATGAGTTTCATATGTAACGATATGTACAAATTCATAAATCAAAGTTATTACAATCAAGTTTTGTGAGCCATCAGTTTTGCTTACCAACAAAAAATCACCATAAAACAAAATGGTATTACATTTAAGTTTGTGAACCATTAATTATGGTTCCCACAAAAAAATTACCATAATGTTAATGGTATTTTCAACCACACTAATTTCTATTGTGACAAAAATAATAGTCACCATAATCAATTAAGGAGGTTATAACTTCCGTAACAACTTAAGTCCTACAATAGACGCATCCTACATATTGATGCTGTAATATTGTTCCGAACCACTTTCATCTCAGGTTCATCCAAGGAAGAAATCACATGTGTCATTTCATCGTAATAACCTCCCTCGCTACTTCCATATGTGCCCCGTGCAGAATAACCACGTTTAAGGTCACTGTTTTCATGTGCTCTAATAAAATTATGAAGAACCATTGTAGCTACAATGATGCATTCTTAAGTGCGTATATGAAAGGCTGACATACTTCTCAAAATTTTCCATCTATTTTTCCAAACTCCAAAAGTTCATTTTATGACCGAACGAAGCGATGAATGAAGATAATTAAATTTCTTCTCTGGATGATGTGGGCCTCGACATTGCTAAAAATCGAGGAGGTGGTACCTCTTTCCCTTATATGGTGCAAGGAACCCTCTCTTCATAGGGTACTCTGAATCAACAAGATAATACTTTCCTACAAACAAGAATGTTTATTACATTAGTATTTTCACTACATAATACATACTTTAATACAAAAATTAAACTGCATATTTACAAACCAGCTAGAGGTTTTGGGAAGTTGTCACTCTCATTATTGAGGCAACTTAAAAAGATTCTTGTGTCATGCGCTGACCCTTCCCATCCAACACTCACGAATGTGAATTTCATGTCAAAATCACATGCGCATATGCAATTCGTTGTTGTGATCCCTTTCCTTCCTCTATAAGGGTGTTGCTCATCAACTGGTAAGACCACGGGGATATGAACCCCATCAATCGCACCAATACAACCCTAACCATTGCCATAAAAATACCATGTGAAATTCGATACATGTTATAACTGTATGGCACCATGGTACCTAGATCCATTTGCGCCTTAAATTCTAGCCTAGCAACGTGGCCCATGGCCCCAGTCTCTTTCTATCCAAAACCCCAGTTCGAACCCACACAAATTGCAGGCCCAAGTTTTGTCACCTGATCCTTGCTCGGCAAACCATTCCCGAACAATAAAGAAAGAATAACGTCCAAACACACCATCCTTCGCATACCCGGCAGCGCCTTGGGAAACACCGCTACCGGGCATGTCTGTTGGAGTGGGAACCAAGTTCCAAGGCCACTTTCACCACGTTCTACTCCCACCTAACCATCCACTTACGACTGATGATATTGGACCTCCAATTGCACTAACTATGGTAATAATCATGATCTCTCCACTAATTTAGAGCTATAAATATGAGAAGTTGGGGAAAGAAAATGGTTGTTGAAAGGTTCCCAAGGAAACAGAGAGTAGAGAAAAAAGAGTGATTCAGAGAGAGAGAGAGAGAGAGGCAGCTTCACTGAGTCTCTGTGCCGAGAACAGCCCGAAGTAGGAAATCCTAAACCCAATTTACAAATAAGTTGTGAGCCCAAGTGAGGTCAGGCCCAATAGTCTCATTTTAGGTGCGCATAATTGGCGCCCACCGTGGGGCCCTCCTATGAAGCTGTGGTTCGACTGAAACTCACGCACAGGAAAATGTTTGAAGGATGTTCGGGAGGCCACGCTGAAAGCGGATCTGTGGGGTCTTCTCAAGAATCCACATGGCGGGAAAGAAGACAAAAAAGCTGTGAGGATAGGGAGCGCAAGCAAGAAGAGGAAGAGTCTGGCCTCGGGGAGGGGTCATATCAAACTCACCGAACAATGTCAGGTGCCTCGGGACATGGGCAGTTTAACGAGAGAGATCAGGAGCTGGAGCAGTTGCGTAGACTGGTGAGAGATTTGGAGTTTGAAGCAAGAGGTAGGTGCCAGAGAAGGGACTGAGATAACCGAGAAAGGAGGGACGATAGTGTGGGAAATTGAGGTGGGGAGGGATCCAACCAGTCCGGTTCCCGTCAACCCCAGGACCGTTCCCTTTTCTGAGAATCACGTCGACGCAGGAACCGCTCCAATTCTCGAGAGTTGCATCAACGCCGGGACCGTTCATGTTCACGCGAATATGCTGACCGAGGTTCGAATTCCCTAGAGGAGCGACAGCCTTACAATGCTGCTATGGATGCTATAAGCCACGCCTTGCGAAAAGCCGCTCGATCACTGTTCTCAAACGAAATTGAACGGGCCCCTATGCCGAGCAGATTTACACGGCCACCATTTAACTCCTATAATGGGAAAACAAACCCGGTAGAGCACGTCAGTCATTATATCCATATAATGTCTTTTCACACACACAACGATACGCTGATGTGTAAGGTGTTTCCCTAAAGTTTCGGGCCCATGGTGTTAAGATGGTTTAATGGGTTGCGAATAGGTTCCATTCACAGTTTTACTGAGCTGATCCAAGAATTCGGTGCTCGGTTTGTGACATGCAGCCGGGTGCCATAACCGGTGGACGCGTTACTATCTATAAAGATGAGGGTCGACGAAACCCTTCGGAGTTATGCCAATCGGTATTGGGAGCTTTACAATGAAATTAATAGGGGTAACGAGAAGATTGTAGCGAGCACTTTTAGGATGGGGCTGCCCAAGGATTTAGAACTACGGGAGTCGTTGACAAAAAGGCCTCCTAAGGATATGAGGCAACTCATGAGGCGTATTGAGGAGTATAAACGCCTCGAGGACGATCGACTGCAGAATAAGGGCAAAGCCCTGTTGCTAAATCGTTCTCGGCAGGGCGTTTTTCCCCCGAGACCATGGAAGGATTTCAGGATGCAGGAACAAGAAGCACAAATGAGGGGGGGTGAACGTGGCGTTCAAGGAGCCGGTACACAAGATCGTAGACCAAATTAAGAATGAACCGTTCTTCAGGTGGCTGAACAAGATGAGGGGCGACCCGTCTCGGAGGAATCAAAATTTGTATTGTACATACCACAGGGATAAAGGACACACCACCGAGCAATGCAGGGTATTAAAAGATCACCTAGGGCAATTGGTGAAGGCTGGATATTTGAAAGAGTTCGTAGTGGACTCCGGAAACCGAGATGCCGGTCATGGCGCTCAGTAAAAGGGAACCCTCTCCTACCACCGTTAGGGGTGATTAAAGTCATCCATGTTGCCCCGAAGGGTGCGACTATAACCAGAAGAGGGGTGTTGACAGTGACACCTAAAGAAAATTGCTCGGGAAAACAACCCCCCGAAAAGAAAATAAAAATTAGTCGGGTGCCCATCTTTTTTGACGAAGAGGATCTGGAAGGAATGATTCAACCGCACGATAATGCGTTGGTAGTGACGGCGCAGATAAATGACTTCTTAGTGAAAAGGGTGATGATAGACCAGGGAAGCAGGGTCAACGTAATGTACCCGGACCTATTCGAAGGGCTCAGATTAAAAAATTAGGACTTGACGAAGTATGATACACCGCTGGTCTCGTTTGATGGAAGGGTGGTGATTCCCGAGGGTCAAATTTCCTTTCCCGTAAATATGGAAGGTAAGGAAATGATAGTGACCTTCATAGTATTCAGATCATTCTCCCCATACACGGCGATCTTGGGAAGGCCGTGGATTCATGCAATGTGGGCTATTCCGTCCACCTTGCACGTGAAGGTTAAATTTCCTACCAAACAGGGCGTTGTTGTAGTACGAGGAAACCAGCAAGTAGCTAGGCAATGCCTAGTTGCCGCAGTTAGTTGGAAGGGCAAGCAAACTAAACAGAAGGAAACCACCAAAGAGACATCATTATAGCAATTACAGGAGCCCCGAGAAAAAGTGGGGGCTAGTTGTGCCGAGAAGCTAATGAAGGTGAAAATTTTACCGGATACTGACAGGTATTTTCAAATAGGAACGAGCATAAAGAACCAGGATAAGGTAGAAATGTTGTTATTCCTTATGCAGAACGTGGATGTGTTTGCATAGAGTCCGTACGAAGTGCCTAGGGTGGACCCCGAGTTCATTGTCCATAAGCTTAACATGGACCCATCATTCCCCCCAAAGAAGCAAAAGCCAAGGAAAGCGGCCAAGGAGCATGTTGACACAGTAAAGTCGGAAGTCCAAAGGCTGAAGGAAGCTGGGGTGATAAGGGAGATCTTCTTCCCGGAGTGGCTAGCAAATACCGTGGTAGTAAAGAAGAAGAATGGCAAATTGAGGGTTTGTGTAGATATCACAGACTTAAACTGGGCATGCCCAAAGGACCCGTTCCCTATGTCGAAGATCAACCAGTTGGTAGATGCCACATACGGATACCCAAGGTTGAGTTTCTTGGATGCCTTACAGGGGTATCATCAGATTGCCCTGGCACCCGAGGACCGAGAAAAGACAGCATTCATCTCCTCGGATGCCAAATATCATTATAATATGATGCCATTTGGATTGAAGAATGCCGGGGCCACATACCAACGGATGATGATGAGGATGTTTCGGGATAAAATAGGGCATACAGTTGAAGTATACATTGACGACATGGTAGTGAAAAGTAAACAGGAAGCACAACATGTAGAAGATCTTAAGGGAGTGTTCGAGGTACTTCAGCAACATAAGATGCACCTAAATGCTGAGAAGTGCGCTTTTGGTGTAGGGGCCAGTAAGTTCCTAGGGTATCTGATCACCAATCGGGGAATAGAGGCCAACCCCGATCAGATCGAAGTCGTGAATCGCCTCAAGCCGTCGAGCAATCCAAAAGAAGTGCAAGTATTAACCGGGATGTTAGTTGCACTTAACCAGTTCATCTCCAAATTCGCTGATTGCTGTAGACCATTTTATCAGCTTCTAAAGAAGTGGAAAGGATTTCAGTGGAATGAGGAGTGTGACAGAGCCTTTCGAGATTTGAAGGATTATCTAACGCAAGCGCCCATGTCAACGGCCCCAAAGTCCGGGGAGGATTTATTCATGTACCTCTCAGTGTCCGATCATGCCGTGAGCGCCGTACTGCTAAGGGACCGAGGAATACAGCAACCAGTGTATTACATCAGCAAAACCCTGGTTGATGTTGAGACAAGATACCTACCCTTGGAGAAGCTGGTGTTAGCCCTTGTGCATGCTACAAGGAAGCTGCCGCATTATTTTCAGGCTCATATTGTATTTGTCCTGACCGAGTATCCTTTGCAGTCATTGTTGAAGAGATCAAACTTCATGGGTCGAATAGCTAAATGGAGGACCCGGCTAGGTTCCTTTGACATACGATACAGGCCGCGAAGCTCAGTAAAGGGCCAGGTCCTTGCTGATTTCGTTGCGGAGTTTTCTCCAAAAAATAATGGGAAGATGGTCTGTCATGTAGAGAATTGCCAATGGAGAGTGTTTGTGGACGGTGCTTCGAGTGCTATGGGGGCTGGTACCGAAATTGTTATAATTACTCCGAAAGGAATACGGTTGGAGCATTCCTTTAGATTGGGGTTTAAAGCCTCTAATAACGAGGTCGAGTACAAGGTCTTTCTTGCCGGATTAAGGAAAGTTTTAGGTATGGGTGCCCGAGACGTAGAGACTTACTCTGATTCTCGGCTGGTTGTTAATCAAGTCCAAGGTAACTTCGAGGCCCAGGATTTTCGGATGAAAGCATACCTGCAGGCAGTAAAGCAAATCATAAACAAGTTCTGTACGGTAAAGGTGGCCCAAATGGGCCGGGCGCAAAACAGACACACTGACTCCCTAGCAACGTTAGTGTCATCAATAACCGAGGAGGTGCCTCAGCTAATCAAAGTGGAGCTTATAAGGGAGCCAAGTATTAGTGTGGCAGATAACGTTAGTACAGCCGGGGTCAACGTTGCCATGATTTTAGCAACCAGGCCATGAATCAAGGGGGGCTAATGTATGACACCATGGTACCCAGATCCATTTGGGCCTTGAATTATGACCCAGCAGCGTGGCCCATGGCCTCAGTCTCTTTCTACCTAAAACCCTAGTCCGAACCCACACAAACTGCAGGCCTAAGTTTTGTCATCTGGTCCTTGCTCGGCAAACCATTCCTGAACAATAAAGAAAGAATAACATCCAAACACACCATCCTTCGCATACCCGGCAGCGCCTTGGGAAAAACCTCTGCCGGGCATGTCTACTAGAGTGGGAACCAAGTTCCAAGGCCACTTTCACCAAATTCCATTCCCACCTAACCATCCACTTACGACTGATGATATTGGACCTCTAATTGCACTAACTATGACAGTAATCATGATCTCTCCACTAATTTAGAGCTATAAATATGAGAAGTTGGGGAAAGAAAATGGTTGTTGAAAGGTTCCCAAGGAAACAGAGAGTAGAGAAAAAAGAGTGATTTAGAGAGAGAGAGAGAGAGAGAGAGGGAGAGGCACCTTCATTGAGTCTCTGTGTCGAGAACAACCCAAAGTAGGAAATCCTAAACACTTTACAAATAAGTTGCGAGCCCAAGTGAGGTCAAGCCCAAGTGAGGTCAGGCCCAATAGCCCCATTTTAGGCGCGCACAATAACCATAAAGATAAATTGAATAAAATCAAGTTAAGATACCAAATTCACAAAGTACTTTGAAATGTGGCCAATATCTATCTGAATTGTGAATATGTTATGACACATTAGGAAATGCAAGATCAGCAAGCTTGATAATGTTTGTTGCCATAACATTGGTTAACAATGTAACTACCGTGTCCACGTGTCGATGCACTGTCTCACCCGAATGTTGAAATCTATCTTACACAATTCTATTACACATGCCACTACCAAGTACCACCAATATCATTGTCACAGACTCTTCCACTCAAACTCTTTTGATACTGTTATATCCATACTGAGTGCATAATGTATTACACAGTTCTCGAAACACATGGCTTGATAGTCTAAAGACATTGCGACATTTTCGCTCGTTTCCATTTAAAATATACTGTACCCATTCATACCCTGTTTGTAGATTTGTATGCATTGGTACTTTGTTCATATTGATCTCTATGTAAGTTACGACATTTGCACATCTAACTAAATATGCTGTGAGTACAATTCTGTCGCTCATCCCGAAACTCATGTCCCTACATATGTTACCAACTTTAATTGCTTGTACAAAATCTGGATTGATACTATAATATATAGGGTGAAAACAAGTTGTTAAACTATAATATGTAGGCTAAAAAAGGTGGTACCAATAAATTAATAGTGTTAAAGCTTAAGCAGCAGTCTAATATTTATAAAGTACCTTCACCAACTCATGCAAACAAAGTGTTTGAATTGAATTCATTGTCATGTGCTTCCATGATTTGATGGCTATACTAATCAACTAGTTGCCAAACACCCAAAACAGACACCCCACTTAAATTTGGTTTGGATTGGTTAATTTTAATATGATCATATAGAGCTAAATATATGTTTTCATAATTTCATCCAAGATTATTGAAAATTGTAGATTCAAATCTAGAGGAGAAAGTATAGAAACTCATTGGTGCTAGGAATTAGATGAGTCGTTTAGCAAATCCATCATTTTGTTAGTTGCTTTGAAATTTTGTTGGCTGGGAACTAGTGCATTAAACTTTTACTTGTACAAATGAAGTCTGAGTTAGTTCAGCACAATGCAGCAATTTTGGCGGAGCATAAGAAGAAATAAAGAGATGCAGCAAAGAAAGGGAAACAACCATCGATAGAGCATAAGAAGAAATATCAATCAAGTTCAATCATTCTACAATACCCTTCCCAGTTTAATACCCTGATAGCACATCAGTCTAATAACCAACTTCCTAATTGTCTTCCCAAGCCAGTTGTGTAACCATATTGCCAGCTAAGCCATCCAACTCATCTTAACTAACTAACTTCATTAACTAATTCTAATACAATGCTAATGTAGGCACACCTCCAATACAAGAATATATATGCTAAAGTATAAGTACACAATGCCAGCTAGGCAATTACAACACCACCTATAGCACGGTTACATTGTACACTCTAGCAGAACTAACACAGCCTACCTCATCAGCTACACACGCATGCCCCATCAGCAACACATGCACCCCTTATTAGTAACACACGCACCCCTCATCAGCACCACACACATACACCACCACACGCATGCCTCATCAGCACCATACACACCCATCATTAGCACTATATGCATGCAGCACCACACACACACCACACTCCTAACAATACCCTTGCATCAGTACACGCATACCCCTGCACCCACACATGCATTCACCTGCACCAACACACACACACACTTGTACCACAGATACACATACACAATTGTACCACCTGCACCATTCCATGCATAGCATTGTCCATTGTGCTCTCTACTGCACTTATGCACTAAAGACATAAATAAACATAAATCTGTAACCACATTTATTTATTTACTTACCTTTCTCCCTTCTTAGTGACAATACCTTCCAATACAAACATTGGACAATCTAGACTTATCAAATGCACCACAGACCTCAAAAAAGACAAACCATAGTGTTTATTTAATGGACCTATCTGATGCTTTATTAGCCATAATAAGCATGCAATCTACTACATATCACATTTTGTTGATTTATGGATTTAATTAATGGAAAAATCTCATAACCTAGGAAAACGCTAACCATGTCTGAGAAACCATAATGGATTCTCATGCACCATGTTTGAGAAAGCATAATGGATTCTCATGATTGCATGGATTAATTATTAAGAAGCTAATGGGGGCAACAAATTACTTATCAGGCATTAGGTGAGATTTTAGGCTTTTATTATCATAATACCAATAAAAAACAATGCTTCCTCATCATGTAGTCTGACCACCAAGTGCAAATGCCCACATATTGGGGAGACTAGCATAAATGATATAATTAGTGCATCCAAAGTTAACTATGAATCTTCCCATAAAAAAGGGGTTCACTTCATCCCATTAACTTGTTCATGTGATTACTTCTAATGTGTGCTTATGTGAATAGGTTATAAACTAATATGTGTTTATGTGAATGTAGTATGGTATTTAAAGTGAAGTTTCTTCATAGTTTAATATCTTGTGAATAAATAAACATGCATGACATCTAGTCTTCAACCCCTTATAATTATAAGGCATGTTGTCAACAATAATTGATTGAGCTCTTTAATTCTCTAACTACATTAGTAATTTGAACGTGTAATTGAAATAAATATTTTATCAATCACAAAAGCTTAACCATTGATAAGCAATGGATTGTTAATGACCATAAAACACATCATAATCTAATACTTATAATAAAGGACATAGACAAAGCTTACCACTTGAAAGCTGGTTCTGCCAAAACATCAATGAAAAACTTGGGGCAAGCTCTTTGGCAGTGACCATATCTAAATTATATTGTGCACATCACATAAAATTGAAGGTTAACTAAATTCATTCATGACATGCCTCAAGTTTTGTCAAGACCCTAAATCTCATAAGTTACAACTAATGCACAACGCTTAAATCATATTAGTGTATTATTATTGTTCTCTACTCCCCCCAATTAACTTTCAAATTGCAAATTTAAACCAAGCAGTGCCATCATTGGCCATTATCTTCCATTGTAGCCATAGAACATCTTCAAATTGAATATGCATGTTACATATTCCATTTTCATTGAAAATTAAAAATTACAAATAAACTAGTATGTATGAGTACTTTAATAACCAAAGAGCAAAACCAAAGAGGATGAATGCCCATTTTTTATTACTACCACAATAGAAAGAGTACCCAATAATTACGTACACACCCAGGGTAAGCATTGTTTCTGCCAATAAAAAAAAAAAAGAAAAAAAGAGAGCAACAAGTACATAGAGAAAATTCGATTACTACAACACAATTAGAAGCAACCCCTATCGAAACAATTCCCTTTCCTTCACAAATGAAGCTTGGGGAGTAGTTGGTACTGTATCTCTAGCCACTTCAGCTGGAACTCCTTTTGATGACTATGTACTGCAAACATATTCCTAGCCTCTTGGTTTCCCATGAAGAAGCAGGAGCTGAACATATAAAGGTGATCACCTGATTGCACCCCAAGAAAACTCAACACCATGTCCATAACTGCTTGAACCTCAGCAGTTCCTGTAGAAGCAAATGGTGTACAAATACTTACACTTCTACTTTCAACAATAATATCTGAGATGTTCTTCAAAGAGTCGGACATCTCTTGCACAATTGAACATTTTTTTCTTGGTTTCTTGTGAATTCCCCTGAAAATGTGGACATCGCTTGCCAAGCCTTTTCCCTTATTCACTATCAGTCTTGCCCTCAACAATGATGGACCTTCAACTTATATTGGGTCAACATCTACAGAGGGCTGACATTGGGGGTCAATAAATTCTTTGCTACTAGTGGAGTCCCTAGACCCTTCGATGCATTCCTTTGGTATTTCACCACTTGGGGTCCATGCATTTTTCTCTGTTGCAATCGTGCCTTCAAACATGATTTCCATAGAACCAACATTCGACAAACCTTTGTGGCGAATGGTTGATGCCTTGGGACATGCCTACATGTGTACAACCAATAGTTACGGCACAATATAGTTGTAGACAATTGAGTTTTTTACAATTATGTAAAGGCAACTAACCTTAAGCTTTTGGGTCCACCACTCATCAGTAACCTTAATCCTTCCAGTGTCAAGATCATAACCCAACCTAGTCTCACACTCAAAAAGTTGCTTCCAAGTCTTCCACTGTTTTCTCAGATGATCCTATTTGTTTTTAAACTGCAAGTGAGACACCACTTTGCCCATTTCACCCAACTACTTAATCATTACATCAACCCCTTCCTTTCTAAAAAATCCTCAATTCCTTTTACCTTCTAGGACTTGAGCAGCACACAAATCACAAAAAGCTTTTAGTTCCATTAGATCTTTCCACCCAGTTCTCACATCATTATCTACGTCCTTTGATTTCCCCTTAACCATTTTTGTTATAATAGAATTCTATACTCATTGAGGCATTTCGAGAAACAGTTTGTATGCATATCATAATCGATTGCACATGCCCACATGAAAAATGCAAATTAAACTCACAAAATCTAAATACAAACATAGGCAGGAAGAGAAACACACAAAATTACACAAAGGAAAAAGAAACCCACATATTAATTTCATGGAAAACACAAAAATCACAAACAAAAGTTGAACACAATTGATCCTTAAATGCAGAACACAACTTACAGATAAATGTATAACACCAACACATCAAAGAGTATGAGAAGTTAAACATAACTTACAGATAAATGCAGTGTCTCTCACCCACAGTGGTGGCAACAACGTCCCAAGCGGAGAGAAGATGAGCTCAAGTGAAGGAAAAACAGAGGGGATTGGGTTCGTTTGTTCTGCTTAATGGGTTTCCTTTGTTTTGGTGGTTTATTAGTTGGTGGGTAGGTGCAATTCATTGAAGATAAAAAGGACGGAGCATTGAAGACATCTCTGCCACATTAGTTGAGAGAAAGAAGAAGACCGTCTGTGAAATTAGTCGTTGGCGTTGCGCACCATTTTGTGTTTCACTCCTCTGCTTCGTGGGTCAGATGAGTGATGAGTGAAATATCCAATGTTTTTAAGTTAAAACAAAACGCATTGTTCAGAGAATTGTAGCAACATATTTCCTTAAGTGATGTGGTCCATGAACAATACACGCATGCAGTGTTTTATTGAAATGGTGCATTCAGGTTTTTGTTTATGCGTTTCAGCTAAAGTTGCTGCGTTTATTTCATGGGCACTGTAGCCGTGGGTCCTAGTGAGTAAAACGCAAACGTAGATGTCAGCCGTGTTTCAGTGCAATCCAAACACTCACTTAGTAGATTACTAATTTTGATTACAATATGGATTTCTTCTTCTTCTTATTTTTTTAAATTTTTTTAATTTTTTTAGTTTAGATCTTAATTTCTTTGTTTTTGTTATGTTTTTATTTTTATCAGAGAAAGTGATAAGGTGCGTTACTGTTATTTAATAATGAAAATCATTTTAGCTCAGGTGAGTTAAGTGACATTTTTCAAACCATGGTAAACAAACTTAAACACATGTAAGTAAACTACAGCTACACCAATAATTAAATTTAGGTCTAAAAATAAGAGATAACCAAAAAAAAAAAAGTAATTTAATTTGACTTATGATCAAGAAAGTCAAGGGCACTTTTTTTACATCAATATAAGTTATGGAATATACTTGAAAATTATTTATATATCAACAACTATTATTTTACAATCAAGATTACTAATTTACTCTATTTATTTGTATTTTAGTTATTATTAAATTCTTATGTTATTACATTTCAGCCATCAATTCAGTCGTTCAACTTTAAAACTCTGAATCTTCTATATTTAGTGGTTCGATTTTTTAAAATCATAATAAAAATTTATCAATGATGTTGTGAAAAGAGAAATGTCAATGCTATTTATAGATTCTATACCAAAAAAAAAAAAAAATTACAATATTTTTCACAATAATTGAATTGACAAGTTTTTACTAACAAACCACTAAATACAACTTTTTTACCTACCATTAACAATTTATTTTTGAAACAAATTTTAACTCTAAATAACATTTTTACTTGTCATATTACATGTGACTCACTAACCCAACAAATTAAGCGAGTTAGGTTTTTCTTCAATAACCCAAAAGAAAGTCATTTACATTGCAAATAACAAGACATGTGTCATATTTCTATTTGCCAATTGGAGGACCCTAATATTTTCTAATTATTTGTGTGCATCTACTTTCTCTCGGCAAAAATTTTGAATTCGTGCCTTTTAGACGGGTCACGTGATAAGATAATAATTAATAAGAGCTTACTGGCCCCCACTTTAATGGTGGGTTCCATCTGATGTGGCAATATCTGAGCTTACTGGACTTTACAGTGACTAAACTACAGTTAGAAAACTGGATTGTGATCCCCATAACATAAAAATGGGGAAACATAAGCAGGTGGTTGTGTTCGGACTTTTTGTTTAGACTTTGAAGAGAATAAGAAAAAAGAATCTCAGTCACGGTCTTCACGGATTCATAGTCAGATGATATAAAAAAAAAAAATCAAAGTTCCAGACGAGTTTAGATTTTGAGATACAGTAGGCTACGTACGGATCAGGGAACAGTGGAGAAGAACAAAATAGCCCTACACAGATTGAAACGAGGGACAAAAATGGTATTATTCTAAACCTCTCTGGCTTTCTAGTTCATGTTCTTGTTAGCAACTTCCAATAGTACTATCTATTTCGGTTTTCTGAACATTGATAGAGGTCCTCAAAGGTTGTGCTGAAAAAAAAAATGTCAGGTTGCTGCTTCCCTGTGAGCCTTCAAAAGTCTCGTAAGGATAGCTTCAAGTTGAAAAAAGAGTTCCCCAGAAGGTATTGCACTGTTTCTTGTGATTCTCATTCATGCCCATTTTGATTCTTGTAGTAAATGATGTGTCTTTGATGAGCATTCTTGGGTTTGAATCAGTTTTAGCTCATAAGTCTATTTGGGTACTCGGTTTTTTTTTTTTCCTGAGTTCCACTCTTGTTCATTTTGATTTCTAAGTTAAATGAGGAAACTGGGTTTATTGGGTCTTGAATCGGTATTAGTTCACAAGTCGGATTGGATTTTTGTTTTGTATTAGTTACTTTGTACTTATTTTGATTCTGGGCTAAATGATGTGATTTTGATGGACCTTGTGAGGTTTTGAATTAGTTCTTTTCCAAATTATAATTTTTCCCTGAGCTAAAACAATTGTCATTTTGCTAGAACAAGTTATTGTCTAGGTGAAAAGTATTTGATCTTGTCTTAGTTCACATTTTGATATAATATTCCTTTTGAGTTGCATTCATAATTAACCATTTCAATCTTGGGCTAATAATTTTGAGAATGGTTGGGTCATATGGACTGAAATTATGGAGCACTGACTTTTGTGGCTAAGTGATTATCCCTCTCTATTTAGAAAATAGAGGTCTTGTGTTCAATCCATGGAAAGGGACAGCGTTAGGATGAAGAGAGTACTGCATTGTGTATACTATTACTATTTGATATGGAAAAAGAAAAGAGGTTTTTTTGCTTTCATTCAAACCTTTTTTAAAATCTTTAGCTAAGGGATTGATCTTAATGAGAAAAATAAGGTCATTATCAGTTTCAGATATCAATTAAATATGTTTTATTCCATTTCATATCTATTTGCAATGTCATATTAAAATTGGTATTTTACAATCACTTTGTATACATCTCTTGTTCATCTACACCAATTTGCCTCTTGTAGGTTCACCTAAAGCTTCTCCTAATGGTTCATTTAAAACGCCTGTTGTTGATAAAAATAAAGGGTGCCAGGAGAAAAAACAGCTGGTCGTTTGTTTTGGGGGGATGTTGATTGATTTTGTGCCAAATGTTGGTGGAGTTTCACTATCAGAAGCACCTTCTTTTAAGAAAGCTCCCGGTGGAGCTCCTGCCAATGTTGCTGTTGGGATTGCTAGACTAGGAGGCTTTGCTGCTTTTATTGGCAAGGTGCGTTTCTCTTTTTAAGTTTCCATGGTGTCTTTCCAGTTACCAACTCTATCATTGTCACATCAAAGATCACCTAATACTATGTGCTGATTTGATTTCAAAATATCCACTTCAAAAAGAGAAAATTTAGAACTACAACCTTTTGTGTCACAATGCATCAAACATCCATTTAGTTTCTTACGCAGCAAGATTTTTGAATCTTTCAATTTATTACTGTCTGACGCTCATTCTTATGTATCTAGACAATAGTGCTCGATTGCATTGATTTTAAGTATTTTTTCAATGCTTATGAGTGGCAATATCATTATTTGTTTGGAAATGGGTTTCATAAATATCATTGTTGTATATATAGGTATATACAAGGATAGGTTGTAATAATAATGTTTGAGTTTGGAGAATATGGTTTAAAGTGAAAATTTAAGTTCTGGAATTTTCTAAGTTAATTCGAAAATCTGAATTTTCTAGAATTTTCTGCAAAATTTTCTAGTGATTGTTCAGAAAGGTTGAAGAGGTTTCAATCTTTGTTAACCGTTTTATGAAAAAATAACTAACTCTCCATATGTGCCTTTTCATGAAACATAACCTTATGGGTATAAATAGAGACTTATGTTCACTTGAGAAAATAACTAACTCTCTATACGTGTTTTTTCATGAAACATAACCTTATGGGTATAAATAGAGGCTTATTTTCACTTGAGAGAAATACAAGAAATCCTGTAGTCATTCTCCAGAATTGCTATCTGTAGAACCCAACATCTTGGTTGTATCCTGAGGACAAATTTGCGATAACTCTTTAGCAACAAAAGTGTGGGGGGCAAATATTGTCTAAGGAAAACGATATAGTGCCTCGAAGTTTTTTATTTTCTGTTTGTCTTTTGTGTTAACGTTATTCTTCCATTATTACTTTGTGTAATATCCTCAACAATCTTAAACAATATTTAACAACAAGACAAAGAGTAAATGATGGTACAACTTTGAAGATATTGAACTATGGTTTGGTGAAATTGGATCACTTTAATGGAACCAATTTTACATGTTAGAAAGAGCAATTGACTTTGATTTGAATAATTCTTCAAAGGATGAATTGATCATAAAGAAATTCAATGGAATAAGGCTTAAAGAAACAAGATTCTTTGTTGGCAAGACAAGGTGATGATTCTTTCACATTGTGAATGTATTAAAAGCCATGTTCATAGTTTGAACATTGAAGGTACGAATTTCTTGTTCATGGGCAATTTGAATTTCAAATTGATTGATGAGTTTCTTTGTTAGAATATTTGCATGTGTTGCGAATTTATTTGAATTGAGATGTAAAAATGAAATTTTTACATGTTTAAATGTTATAAAGTGAAGTAGAAAATCTAAAGAATGAGAATTTAAACTTTTAAAGTGATAAAACATATGAATATTTTCCTAAGTGATTTTCTAAGCTATGTGAAGACATTAAGGAACATGTCGGAAGATCTCACTTTAGATCAATTTAGACCACATCATTGAATTGAAGAGGAAAGTCCGGTTAGAGGTGTATCTAACACCAATTCTAAAGTGAATGTGAACAATGTTAAAATTAGAAGTTCTAGTAAAAACAATAAACACTTGAATGTGAATAGTTTTAGAAGAACAACTCTAAGGATCCCAACAATGACAAATAGAATGTCATGTTAACAACTCTAAGGATCCCAACAATGACAAATAGAATGTCATGTTTCCTTTGTGGAAAGAAAGACCATTACATTTGAGAATGTAAGTTTTTAAAGAATAAGAAGGATGGAGATGGAAATGACAATGAAGCAATTGTCATTAAAGACATTATTGTTATGGTGAGTGATGTATGTAATAAAGATCACTATATTTCATATGACTGTAATTACAAATCCTTCTGATTGATGTTTTGATTCAGGTGCAATGTTGCATGTGTGCAACTACAAGGCACAATTTAAGACTTATGAGGAGTCTTCCATATTTGTGCCTTATGAGGAGTCTTCCATGGAACTAGAGGTGTTTGTGGACATCCACAGTAAGGCAAAACTTCATGGAAAGTGCATTGTTGAAGTGAACTTGAGTTTTGGTAAGAAGTTCTCTTGACCAATGCTATATTTTCGTGTACCTAATATCAAGAAAAACCAATTTGTTATTTAAGAATGGTCATGTCCAAGAATGGGATATTAGTAGACAATGGATATGCTACTATATGAGTGTTATTTATCAATATGTTTTGATTGTGCTTATATTGTTGATTTTTTATTTGTGGCATGCTAGATTGAGATTTATTTGAAATTTATGTCAAAGCATGATATAATTTATATAAGCACGATGATTTGAATTGAATGATGTATTAACTAGAAATGATGAATATTTCTGAATGTATATTATTCTTTGTGAGGAACATGTTATAATACACCAAAATGTAGTCTCTTATACACCCTAATAAAATGGTTTGGTCAAAAGAGAAAACTATTTGATATGGTGAATGCCATAAACTTGAGTGCAATCAACTAAGTTCCTATTTGATCAATGGGAATAAGTTTTGCTTAGTATATGCTATGTGCATAATAGAGTTCCATCTCAAAGGTATTTAATGTGTTATGAAATGAGAATGTGACCAAATGCTTATCATTTTAAACTGTGGGGGTGTTTAACCTTTTGTAAATAATAGACTAAAGAAGACTAATTAGTCAAAGAGCTATATAAAGTGTATATATAGGTTTTGAGTAAATTCGAGGATATGTATTTTATTAGACTTAATGTCTAATATAAGATTGAAATCAAAGGATATTGAATTTATTGAGTTTAAATTCAAAGATGATTTCAAGAATACCCCGATACCTATTTAAGTACATGTTGCGCCTCATGTATGGAACTAAACTAGACATTGCCTTCACAGTATGTAGACTTTCAAAATTTCTAAAACTTGAGGTTAATCACTAGAAAGTACTTAATTGTGATGAATATCTATTATATAAAATATTTAAGTTTAATTCTATTATTGATGTGAGTGATAATATCTATGTCTAGTTAGATAATCACTACATGTGGGGGTGCTATGTGTAACCATTAAAGAAATAAGGTGTATTTCTTATTCTCCTATAGAATTAAATTGAGAGCATTGATTATAATGGTAACGGGCAAGGAAAGAAAATGGCTAAGGTTTTGATAAAGTATCATGGTCATGACCATAGTAAGCCATTCTTTGTACTGTAATTGTGAAACCACAATGCATATGGTATACATGGTTTGTATACAATGTGAACTTAGGCTTAAAAGTCTAAGACAAGAATACGTAAAGTAAGTCAAATGTGGTTGGACTAGTCTATGGCCTACGTAATTCTATATATAAAATAAGTCCTTTATCAAAGTGTGTCTCGAGACTTGGTAAAGATAACATCCATTGAAATGGGACTAAAATCCTTCTTTTAAGAGAATTACCAATAGTGGGAACCCAACCTCGAACTAATTATATCTAAGAGGTTTAAAGGGTAATAACAAGCTATTGATACGTGGTTAGTAAAAACACTAAATTTGTGTCTCATTTAAGATGGATTAGTGTAGATTGTTACAATGAAATTGAGGATGAGTTTTAAACTCTTAATGAAGTTCATAAATTATAAATGTCTGTGTAATAGAAATATAAGAAGGAACTTCACCTTTGTGAACATAGGAGTGATGCCGCTTCTATCAAAAGTAAAAGGGTTTTCTCTTGTACATGTTCACTAAACTAGGTAGAGCATAAGGCCATAATATTGCTAACAACTTGGATTTCTAAATGTGTTGTGGATGTTCTCATGTGTGTGTTGTTTCTGATTTCAACATATAAGGGTTTTGGTTTAAGCACTAAGCCACCATTAACTCTATTGATTTCTTGAGCAATTACACTAAAGAGAGGTTTAAGTTGAAAGATACCTTCTATTATGCATGATAGGATATCAATCAAGTGAGACATATATTATTACAACCTAATGGGAAATTGTTGTATATATAGGTATATACAAGGATAAGTTGTAATAATGATGTTTGAGTTTGGAGAATATGGTTTCATAAAGTGAAAATGCAAGTTCTGGAATTTTTAAGTGAAAATTCGAAAATCTGAATTTTCTAGTGACTGTTCAGAAAGTTTAAAGAGGTTTCAATTTTTGTTAATCGTTTTATGAAAAAATAACTAACTCTTTATACGCTCATTTTCATGAAACATAACCCTATAGGTATAAATAGAGGCTTATGTTCACTTGAGAGAAATACAGAAAATCTTGTGGTGATTCTCCAAAATTGCTATCTGTAGAATCCAACATCTTAGTTGTATTCTGGGGACAAATTTGCAATAACTCTTTAGCAACAAAAGTGTGGGGGGACAAATATTGTTTAAGGAAAACGATATAGTGCCTCCAAGTTTTCTATTTTCCGTTTGTCTTTTGTGTTAACCTTATTCTTTTATTATTACTTTGTGTAATATCCCCAACAATCATGACTTCAGTCATTCCATACATATACACTCCAAACTTTGAGGTCCAAGTTTCAAAGTGATGATGAGTACCTAACAGTGCTTTAATCTTCCTTGCCTTCTTGCCAAACTTGAAAGTCATCAATTGAGCAACTTGAACTTCTTGTCCCTTGATCTTCATGCAATTGACAATATTCACCAAATAAGAGTCAATAATCAAATCAAATCTTTCCACCCCAATAAAATCAATAAACTTTGTTTCGATGTCTCCCACCAAAATAATAGGAGCTTGAATGTTGCAATCATCTAACTTGACTTCATCGAGATCGTTGACAATTTCCTCTATAATTTCTTCATTAATGGTTTCTACTATCTCGACCTCATGATCTTTCTTTATAATAGGGTTTTCATTAATCTCTTCCTCAATCTTGATTTCAAGTTCTTCTTCTATAACTAAGGCCTTCATCAATTTCCTCAGAAATCTCTATTTTTTCTTCTTTAACTTCTACATATTCTTCAAGAACAACATTTTCTTCAGCATGCAATTCTTCCTTTAATGGTGGAATATTTGGCTCTTTAAAATAATTCAAGTTTGAACTTCTTGACCAATAATAATCTTGCATTTTATATGACAATATTTCTTCATAATCCAAAGGATAAATATGATAGCAAGCATCTTTTTCATCCTTAATCATGAACAAATTTTGTCTTTACCTTGTCGAATTCTATCAAATTGTACTTGTTCCCACCAACGTAAGGCATAGTTACTAAGTTTATACAAAGCAAGTCCAACTTTTTTCTCATAACAAATATTCTCATAGTCAAATAAATCCTCTAGATTAAGTAACCAATCAAGAAAATCTTCTTTTAAAAAATAACTATTAAAACTTGCAATTCTTCTGTAAGGTCTATATGAAATTTGTTTACCAATAGGTTGCTCGAGAGTTATGTCTCCGCGACAGTTATCCCTATTGTTTCCATGCTCCAACGACGGCATCCTAGCAAAGATATTTGTGAGTGCTAGTTGTATGTCACATAGTACTTACTAAGTTTTCTGTTATCGGAATTGCTAGCATCTCATACGTCAGCTACCAGACTAGGATAAGTCAAGGCTCTGATACCAACTGATGCCGGATGTGGAAGCGTCAAGAAGCAAAACATGTCTACTACTAGAAAACAAGAAATAAAACACGTTTACTTCTGAAAATAACCTCGAATCCATGAGGGTTCCTTGAATTCACAAAGAGAAAGGGTCTAGAATCCACCAAAAAATAAAAAGACAAAAGTTTGAATTTTATTAATTGAATAATTGTTAAAAAACGTGTACAAACTTAGTGGCCTATTTAAGAGCTCTGTAAAACTTGACAGACAAGAAAATATAATGTAAAATAATTCCTAATTGATACCTAACCATAACAGAAACCAAATTTGATCTAAAAAAGCATTAAAGCACCTAAAAATAAGGAAATAATAACCCTAAACCTAAAATAACGAAAATTACAAATTAAATACCAAAATTAGTAAATTACAATAATTAAATTGTAGATTTTGTCCTACATCAGTTGGGTGGGCAGTTTAATCCATGTGATGCGAGAATCAATTAACTAGTTTTTTCTTTTTTCCCCGGTTTGCTAGCCACTGCGCGTTTGGTTGTTTCCTTAAGACAACCCCTGGGTAAGGACATGTATTTTCTTCACATAATAATATACTTCTATCGTCTTCAATCAAAAATCAAAAAGAGAAAAGAGAATTTTTAACTTAGTGAGGTTGTTCAAATAAAAAAAAGAAAATAAAATGCTAGAAAGAAAAAAAGTAGATGTAAGAGAATTAACATGGTTTAGACTTACTACTCGTATTCACAATGGAAAGCCTTAAACAAATTATATCTTTATTATTTTGAACCATGTGTTACAATGGATCCTATGTATGGTATGCATAAGAATATATTAGGTTTATTATTGTAACCTTAAATCTACTACGATAGTCCATGGTATTCTACTAAACCTTACAAATTTATGTTAATAACATAATATACAATATTATAATATATTCTAGCATGCCCCTCAAACTAAAAAGGGAAACCTGAAAATTTTTTGAGTTTGGAATGTAAGCTCTTGAAGGAAACCATGACAATGTATGTCAACGACAAATGAAGTTGGGAAGATGACTACTAGTAATGGAGAACGGTTGCACCAGTGATCAAAGAGTGACTACTATGGTTGCAGAATGGATGCACCGATGGCCTGAGGAACGTTAATAGAGGAACGGTGACTCAATGATGGCATACACGAGACAAGAGTCGGTGGTAGTTGATTGTGAACAATGGCTAGAGGATGCTGACATCGATGCCAGAGGATAACAATACTGTTTACTGAAAGATGTTGTCATATGCTGTAGGAAAAGCGTTGGAGGGAGGCACGACCGAGAAGGAATGCCAGAAAGGAAGGAGAAGGGTTTCAAAAGACCAACTCTGATACCATGTTAAAATAGAAAAAAAATAAAATAACATGATGTAGAGAGAGAAAGTGGAAGCAAGAAATTTAACATAATTTGACCTAATGGTCTACATGCACCACGAAAAGTTCTGAAATATAAATCTTTACTATTATGAACTATATGTTACAATGAACCTCATGAAGGATATATATATATATATATATATATATAGAGAGAGAGAGAGAGAGAGAGAGAGAGGAAGGAATATATCAAGTTTAGTATGATACTCATGAAGGATATATATATATAGAGGAAGGAATATATCAGGTTTAGTATGATAATCCTAAAACCATGGTATTCAACTGGATTTCTTTGGGCATGATGACTTTTTCGAATTCGTACATTGTAAATCCTTGTATTGTTTCCAATTTTAGTATGAATCTTAAATGTTGGACAAAAAATAGAGACGAAAATGTGAATTTTTCTGTGCTGGTCCCATGTTTTTTCGTTAAAATTGAAAGGGCTCATTTCTAAGTATATCTTAGTATTTTGTAATTGAATTGATTTTTTGGCTTGAGAATTTTAGTTAGAATATATTTATGAGATTACTTAAAGTTGTTTATTTTATTTTCTTAATTCACGTGAGATTAAGTAGTGATACAACAAAAATTTTAATATTTATTTTAAAGTTCCTTAAAATTGTTTATCTATGTTATGTTCTGCTAATCGGTCTACCCTGTGATATGAACTGGCACGTCAACAGTTAGGATCATGTTGGCATAGTTTTCTAATTTCTCCCCATCGTCCATGCCTAGTGATTACATTGACAAGTTATAGCTTTGTAGTTCATTCATGATTCATCCGATTCTTTTATGCATTTCAGATCCTTATTTCAATCTAGTTTGATCACTTTGTCTCCACTGTGCATCACAGGTAGGTCATAGGTGAAGATGAGTTTGGTTACATGTTGGGCCGATATTCTTGTAGAAAATAATGTTGTCAATTCTGGAATGCCTTTTGATCCACATGCAAGGACAGCATTGGCATTTGTTACACTGAGAGATGATGGCGAGCGTGAATTCATGTTTTATTGCAACCCTAGTGCTGATATGCTTCTTCATGAAGATGAAATTGATGCAAACCTAATTAAGAAGGTAAAAAGCCAACATTAAGCAATAAAGAACAGAGAATGACTTGAACTGTCTAACCCCTAAACTGGTTGTTGAGGCACACTGCTTGTCAATTGTCATTGCTATTTAGCATAGTGGTAAAGGTATCAATGAAAAATAGCCTAGTCTAATGGCTCTCATCAGCTATATTTTTCTTATTTCAACATGCAAAAGTATTTTTTAGATGAAAAGCTGTCACAGGTATTTTTTTTATTTAATAAAAACAAACCAAATAACATAAAGCTTTTAACGGAACATATCATGTTCAACATCCAAAATACCCGTTAGGAAAGCAAGTGAGAGTTTCTTTCTTCGCTTAATATATCAAATGGATGATGGATTGGATGAGCTACCCTATTTGTGTCTATGTTTAGTGTCATATATTTTGTTCACAGTTGATCTCAAGTTTAGTAAAGGCGGATTGTGGTAGATTGACAACTAGTGTAAAATTTAGTCATTTTATTATAAAACACTAGTATAAATAGCAAAAACTAACATGTCAATTAAGGAGGTAAACAAAAAGTATGATTTCATATATAACAGAATATCAGAAAAGAATACATGTGACGGGCTCTAATTAGTATGTTGCAAATCCATTTTCAACTCCAACATTTTGGAATTACAATGTTGAGGTTGTTTTTTGATCTGATAAGGTTATTAAACAAGAGCATATTATAGAATCTCAAATAGTAAGTGTTTATTGAGTGAAATTCCATGTTTGGAGAAGTTGCTTAAATTCAGGATGTCACTCATAAGTCAAATAATTTGGGTATGGAACCTTCTTTTTATCTTTTTCCAATCTGAAATATGGAATTGAACTTGTTGATAAGTAAATAGTTTCTATATGATAATCGTTGATGTAAAGTCGTGATTTACAACTATTTTGTGTTGGCTTTAATTCCGTGTCAAATTTGATTGTAATTTTTTCAATTATTTTTCCTTGTATATATGTGGGTTTCTAATTGTAAGAGATGAGTGTGAGAGAGTGTGAAGACTTAAGCTTTAAAGGATGAGCATGTGGTTTTTGTGAGTGTCTCGCGAGAAGCTTACCCGCGAAAGAGCCACGTGTAGAGCACATGACTGGAAGATGAAAAGTCATGCCGGGCTAGAGGTTTTCGCGAGTATCTCGCGGGTAAGGCCAACCCGCGAAGGACTCGCAAAACTCTTTGTTTGGCAAAAAGTGAAGTTTTGCTTTACTAAGTCTTTACCCACATTATATATACCCTCATTACCCACAAATTGCAAGGAGTGCTTTTTAGAGAGAAAACCCTAGAAGATACACTTGAGAGTTAGAGATTGTCATACCTACAATCTACACATTTTCTTGTGGTTTTTTCACAACTCCTACCTCTCCATCTTTGCATTCTTGAGAGGTTGCTAGCCCAAACACTTACCACACCCATTCTGAGTGTAAAGTGAGAATTTGGTGCTTTTGGGAAATATTAGAAGTAGCCATTCATTGGTAGATGCAATCGGGCTGTGTTGTGCAGATAACACCCATGACTCAAATCAATAACAGTAAATAAACAGAAATTAAATAACAAACATACACAAAGAACACAAGAATTTACGTGGTTCGGCAAACTGCCTACCTCCATGGAGATGACGGAGAAATTTCACTATAAAAAAAATAGGGAGATACAATAGTGCACAAGAACACTCTCAAGAAACCTAAATCCCAATACACTCTAACTGTCTCTCACCCACAAGACAAGAAAACACTATTCTTCTTCTTATGCGGCTATTGCTAGGTTTTTAGGAATTACTCTCTCACACGGCTGCACTTGCTAGGTTATTAGGAATCATCTCTATTGCCGTAACTAATAACATATATATATATAGGGATATATGTTAGGTCGGCTGTCTTGGACTCCTAATACAACAAGTATTTGGTAAACTTGTGTTGACTTGGGCTTGGCAATACAAGCCACATAGCCCACATCAACAAATCTCCACCTTGGCTTGAATTGATCAAATTACATGAGCAAACTCCTCCATCGCCTCCACCTTAGCCCTTAAAGGCTCACAAGCTGCGAACACCAATCAAGTCCAAGCAGTGCTTGAACTTGTCTGTTGGAACTGGCTTTGTTAACATATCAGAGGCATTCTCACTAGTGAGAATCTTCGACAAAGAAATATCACCAGATGAAACCCATTATCTGATCTTGGGATACTGTACAGCAATATGCTTTGTTCTTGCACGATATACCTGATTCTTCGCCAAATGAATTGCACTTTGACTATCACAATGTAGCACCATGCTATCCTACTTGAAACCAAGCTCATTAGCCAGTCCACTAAGCCAAACGACTTCTTTTCCTACCTCTGTCATCGCCATATATTCTGCTTTTGTAGTGGATAAAGCAACTACATCTTGTAGTGTAGACTTCCAGCAAATTGGGCCACCAGCAAACCTAAACACATAGCCTGTCATGGACTTTCTAGAATCAAGGTCCCTTGCATAGTCGGAATCCACATAACCCACAGCTTTTGTACTAACTCTCTGATCAAATAGGATACCAAAATCACAAGTGCCTATAAGATATCTAAAGATCCACTTTACTGCATTCCAATGCTCTTTGCCTAGATCTGCCAAATACCTATTGACCATACTAACTGCATGAGAAATATTAGGCCTAGTGCACACCATCAAATACATGAGACACCCAACTGCATTCGTGTATGACACTTTAGACATGCTTTGACTCCTCTTCTGAACTTGGACACAACTGTGATGACAATTTAAAATGGGCAGAAAGTGATGTACTATCAGGTTTTGCATCAAGCATACTAAACCTTTCTAACACCTTCTTAAGATATCCCTTCTGAGATAACCATAATTTACCAACCCTTCTATCTCGGTGAATTTCTATCCCAAGGATCTTCTTGGCAGCTCCAAGATCCTTCATGTCAAATTCACTACTAAACAAAGACTTCAACTTCACAATTTCTTGCTTACTCTTTGCAGCTAGTAACATATCATCAACATATAGAGCAAGAAATATATAAGAGCCACCAGCAAGTACTCTAAAATAAACACAACAGTCATACTCATAGCGCATTTACCCATGTGTGACCATGAATGAATCAAACCGTTTGTACCATTGCTTAGGAGATTGCTTCAATCCATATAATGATCTCTTCAACAGACAAACATAATCTTCCTTGCTAGGTTCTTTGAAGCCTTCGGGCTGTTGCATGTAAATCTCTTCTTCTATATCTCCATGGAGGAATGTGGTCTTCACATTTAGCTGCTCTAACTCTATGTCATACATTGTCACAAATCCTAGGATTACTCAAATTGAGGTGTGCTTCACAACTGGTGAAAAAATCTCATTATAATCAATTCCTTCTCTTTGTGAGTAACCCTTAGCCACTAACCGTGCCTTGAAGTTTTCAGCTTCCTTTTCTGACAATGCTTCTTTCTTGCTAAATATCCACTTGCAACTAATAGCCTTCTTTCCCTTGGGTAATTTCACTAATTCCCAAGTCTTATTCTTCTGTAGTGATTCCATCTCTTCTAACATTGCTACAAGCCATTTATCATTGACTTTCCTATTTGTAGCCTCCTTCAAAGTGAATGGATCTCCACCGCCGGTTACGAGAGCAGAACTAACCATGTCTTCAAACCGATATTTCTGTGGTGCTTTGTGAACCCTCTTCTCTCTGCCTTTAGCAATTGAATGAGACTCTTCTTGTTGTTGCTATGGATCAATCTCAGCATCACCCTTATCACTGGATGAACTATTCTCGTCAAACTCTACCTCAACAGTTAATTTCTCCTGTGGACTATCATCACATGTTTCTGCTTCATTTTGTTTCAACATAAAGATTTCATCAAATATGAAATCTCTGCTGATCACCGTTTTCTTTGAGATTGGATTCCAAAGCCTATAGCCTTTAACACCTTTTTCAAAACCAAGAAATACACATTTTCTTGACTTCGAATCCAATTTAGAACGCTCTCCACGCTGCACATGCACATAAGCTGAACAACGAAAGATTTTTAGACTCGAATAATCAACTGGTCTACCTGACCAAACCTCTTCTGGAATCTTGAAATCTATGGCTGATGATGGAGATCTATTAATAATGAAGCTTGCTATGTTAATTGTCTCTGCCCAGAACACCTTAGGCAACCCTGCATTCAATCTCATGGATTTGGCTTTTCTGCTAAGGTTCCATTCATTCTCTCTGGAACCCCATTCTGCCGTGGAGTTCCTTTAACTGTGAAGTGACGAGTAATGCCTTCTAATTCACAAAATCTTATGAATTCTTAATCTCTATATTCTAGTCCATTATCTGTTCTAAGGTATTTTATTTTCCTGCCAGTCTGATTCTTAGCTTATGCTTTCCACTTTTTAAATATGCCGAACACATCAAACTTATGCTTCATAAAATAAATCCATACCTTTCTACAGTAATCATCAATGAAACTGATGAAATACTGAGCACCATTATGAGAAGAAATTGATATTGGACCCCAAACATCTGAATGAACGTAGTCAAGAACATCTTTACTTGTATGAGAGCCTGTCTTAAAACTGACTCTATGCTACTTCCCATACACACAATACTTGTAGAAGTCTAACTTGCATGTTTTCACCTCCTTCAATAAATTTCTTTTGTGCAACTCTAAGATACCACGTTCACCAATATGGCCAAGTCGCATATGCCATAATTTTGTGTCGTCAGCGCTGGACTCCACTGGAGTGGTGACTGCAACTCTTCCTACAACTGTGTTCCCAATCAATCTGTAAAGCGTGCTTACTTTCTGTCCCTTCATCACCATCAAAGCACCTTTGGTAATTTTTATGATTCCACCCTTTGATGAGTATGAATAGCCCAAATCATCAAATACTCCTAAAGAAATTAAATTCTTTCTAAGATCTGGAACTTGTTTGACATTACTAAGAACTCTCACAACTCCATCAAACATTTTGATTTTCACGGTACTAATTCCAATAACTGGGCATGTAGCATCATTACCCATTTGGACCATACCACCGTTGTAAGGCTTATACGTGTCAAACCAATCTTTCTTTGGAGTTATATGATATGAGCATGCTAAATCTAAAACCCAAGATTCCAATAGAACATTGTTATCTAATGAAATTCAAAATAAATCTGCACCAACTTCACTATCATCTGATGTTTCTTCAGCAACACTAGCTAATTCTAGGGTCTTCTTTCCATTCTTTTTCTCCTATAAATGCTCTTTCAACTCTTTACACTAATTCTTATAGTGCCCTTTCTTGTGACAATAAAAGCACTCTACATCTTTCTTTGCACATGATTTAAACTATGATCTATTCCTATTAGAGTTTCATCCTATTGACCTGTTTCAACCCCTATTGCTTGACTCAGACTTTACAATAAGTCCATCAGCCTGAGAACCATCATCATCTTGCTTCATCTTTATGTGTGACAAGAGAGCACTAGTCACCTCCTCGAGTACTATAATCTCTTTCCCGTACATCAACGTAGTCACTGGATGATCAAAAGAAGCAGGAAGCAACACTAATAAGAGTAACGCTTTATCTTTGTCCTTATAATTCACTCCAAAACTTGACAGTTGGGTGTTTAACATATTAAATGTGTTGAGATGCTCCAACAAATCAGAACCCTCCTTCATATGCAAACTATACAATTGCTTCTTCACGTATAACTTGTTTGTCAGATTCTTTCTCATATAAAGACCTTCTAGTTTTTCCCAAACCTCCTTTGCGGTCTTTGCTTCTAGGATGTTGTGAATGACCTAATCACTTAGGTTGAGACGAATAGTGCTAGCTGCTTTCTCATCCATCTCTACCCATTCTACATCCTTCATCGTTTCTAGTTTCTTCTCCTTCCCAAGCAAGGCCTTGTGAACCCCTTGTTAAATTAGGAGATCCTTCATCCGCCTTTGCCAAAGTGAAAAATTTCCCTTACCACAAAACTTCTCTACATCATATTTTGTGCTTGACATCTTTACTGTATTAAAAGGATTGAATCCTAACCTAGCTCTGATACCACTTGTTGTGTAGATAGCACCCCAGAACTCAAATCAATAACAGTAAATAAACAGAAATTAAATAACAATCACACATAAAGAACACAAGAATTTACGTGGTTCGGCAAATTGCCTATCTCCACGGAGACGACGGAGAAATTTCACTATAAAAAAAATAGGGACATACAATAGTGCACAAGAACACTCTGAAGAAACTCAAATCCCAATACACCCTAACTCTCTCTCACCCACAAGACAAGAAAACACAATTCTTCTTGTTATGCGGCTGCTGCTAGGTTTTTAGGGATTATTCTCTCACACGGCTGCACTTGCTAGGTTATTAGGAATCATCTCTATTGCCATAACTAAAATCATATATATAGGGGTATATGTTAGGTCGCCTGCCATGGACTCCTAATACAACAAGTATTTGGTAAACTTGTGTTGACTTGGGCTTGGCAATACAAGCCACATGGCCCACATCAACAGGCTGAATTGCGGGATCCAGAAAGTTAGAGAAAACAAGGCTCTGAGAAGTCAGTTGGTAGCAAGAGCTTGGAGGGCTCAAGTACATGGGGTAGACTAGGCTTGGAGGGTCTTTTGTTATTCGTGTACTCCAACTTTATTCTCTAGCGGATCGATTTCGACTTGGAGGGACGCAAAGAGGTTTTTCGCCGAATTCTTTGATTTCCTCTTCGATAACACGTCTCAATATTATCTTGTGTTTGCATCTCTCTTCTCTACTCTTAAGCTTTCCTTTTATTGTTGATAATGGATGAATATGGCTTAAGGTAGTGATAACGGTTTTTTGCACTTCTTTACTCTTTTTCTGCACTTAGTATAAGTTAGAGTAAAAGCTATCTAGCCGTAATTTTAATTTGGGGGTCTAAACAAGTTCTTGTGTATTTACAAAAATCCGAGCTTTCAGTTGATGCAGGCAAACATATTACATTATGGATCGATTAGTTTGATTGAGGAACCTTGTAGATCTGCTCATCTTGCTGCCGTGGACATTGCTAAGAAGTCTGGTTGTCTCCTATCTTATGACCCAAATTTGAGGTTGCCACTTTGGCCATCTGCAGAGGCTGCTAGAGATGGTATTATGAGCATATGGAACCAATCCGACATTACTAAGGTACATATTTTGACTTTTGGGCACCATATATATTCTGAAGTATTACGTTAAATTCTCATCTTACAAGTTTTTACATGCACATCACTGCTGGAATTATTTGGGGAAATTGCATATAAGTGAGGAGGAAATCACATTCTTGATGATCCTTATGATGATGATGATATTGTGCTGAAGAAGCTTTTCCACCCTAATCTTAAGCTACTGAAGGAGCACAAGGCTGCAGATGCTATACAAAAGTCAGTATCCGTATATTTTAGGTTAACAGTGATTTCAAAGCTTTATTCCATTTCCAGTAATAAATTCCTCTAGGCCTTTGGCATCTTCTATGCGCTTGACAACCATTTAATGATATGTGACCTCATATTGGACAAATGGAATTGGTATCTTATGCATTTTAATCTTTATTTTTTATAATATTATCAGTTAATCAGGAGTAATTTCTTTTTGATGGTTGTGCAGGAATTCAAGGGCAGGGTTGGTGGTGTTAAGGTTGAAGCTGTTGACACAACTGGTGCAGGTGACGCTTTTATAGGTGGAATCTTGAACATTTTGGCTTCATATCCAAATCTTTATAAGGTGCAACTCAATAAATTCTTTTGCTTTTGAGTAGCTATTCTTTGTTTCATTTTTTTCCATCTCTTTCTCACACAAACTATTTGGCTTTGCAAATTCTTGTGTGTTTTGCCATTATTATTGTTGTGATAATGAAAACTATGGTAATAATACGTAAACAATAAAACAGAAACATTAACAAAAAATCTCTACATCCAAAGACAATATCAGTCGAAATTCACTATTATTAATATGGAAAACAAATACTCAACCAACTCTCACAATTCACAATTAATTCATCTCAAATCCCTTTCCAAAAAAAAAAAAATCTCAAATCATGCTCACAAGACCTCACAAATTTAAAACAACTCAAATCTCATTATACCAACTGAACACTAAATCTTAATTCACAAATAGGACACATCTCTATAACTCAATATACACAATGGTCTTCTCACACTTAAACATCTATATCTATATATATCTAAAAGCTGAAACCTAGTATTTATTGTTGCTACGCTCCTATTGAGTTACATCAGTGACATCACTATTTTATTTTATTTTTTTGGTTTTCCATCTTTATTAATTGTCTATTGCAAAATTAATTCTTTGTGGCCAAATGTAATACACTACACGCCATCATAAATTCTAATTGTTTATTGTCTATATTGAAAGCTCATTTCAACATTGAGTGTTATTTTCTTTCCATCCTAATCCTTATATATATATAGACACGCACAATACATTTTGCTACTCAATCATTAAGCAACATCGTCCACTTATTTTTTATCTCTTCTTTTCTTTTTTAGACTTTTCTTCTCACTACTCTCTAAAAAAACAAAAACAAAAACAAAAATTTCTTCTTCTCCCTATTAGTCCACACCTACAGTTACACTTCCTCCAACCTTTCCCTTCCCTATTTGCCTCTTTACCTCCCCCAATACTCTCTTCTTCGCTGTTACACTTCCTTTTCATTTTTCATAACTTGACTCTTCTTCTTCCCATTTTATTAGTACATGCCTACGGTTACACTTCCTCCAACCTTTCTCTTCCCTCTTTGCCTCTTTACCTCTTTACCTCCCCCACTATTCTCTACTTCGCAGTTACACTTCCTTCATCATTTTTTCTTTATTAAGGTACCAAACTTTTATTAGTAGTTAAAAAAATGATGTTAATGGTGGGTTTAGACTAGAACCTTTAAGAAATTGTCAATTCAACTATAGTAAAAATTGTTGCATATATATATATTACTCTTACTAAAATTGCGACTCTCACAAGGAAAGGTCAGTTGGATGATTTTAGTGGAAATGTCAAAAATAATTTTGAAAATTGTGTGATAGAAATTTTAATTTTTCAATAAAATTTATGGAAATCTTAACTGTAATTATTATCAACAAATAACTGTGCTTGGTATTAAAGTTTAGAGAGACGCAATTAATGTATAAATAAGGCAGAGAAAATGGAATTTTCCTAAAATTATTTTGCATTTAAATTTCATTGATACAACCTTGTGGACTCAAGTTAATATTGAGCCTGTTGCTAGAAAAAAAAAAGTATGATTTTATTTATTTATAATTCAATAATTGAGGAAAGAGAATTTTAACATCGAATATCTTATTTGGGCGACTTTAAAACAAGGCTCTTAGCAGTTTGATATTGAGCTAGGGTGCTTTTGTATAAACTATTTGAAAATGGTGTTTTGAGAAAAGCTACGAGGAGTTGTAATTGCAAAACAAAGTTTTGAGTTTTAAAAAAACTCTTTTAAGCTCACAAAACATCTAACCAAACGGACCCTTAACTTAAATATCTTAGCTGAGCAAAATTTTAGTTCTGCCTTAATATTGGGGTCGGCCCTAGGCCTAGGCCATTTTGGCCATGGCCTAAGGCCCCTAACATAGAAAGGCTCCAAATTAAAATGGGGCCAGTCAGTTTTTTTTTTTTTTTTTTCTTCTAATTTAAAAAAGAGTGTGTAACCTACATTTTTTTATCGCGTAGGTTTTATACATTGATATGTCTAATTACAATAAGTAATTCAATATTTTTTTTCTTGAAATGTCACATCAATTTGTAAGTTTTTCATAGCAAAATTTGTAGTACTTTAGCATCTTCTTCTCATAAAAAAAAAATTATGAATTAATAGAAATACAACACAATTACCAATTCACCATTAAGTGAATGAAAAATGCTAAAACTAATACAAATTTTATTACAAAAAACTTACAAACTGATCAAACAATATAATAAATTAATGTTTTAAATAACTTTTATTTATTGATGACTCATCAGTTTGTAAAACCTATATAGTAAGTATCATTAACTCACTTTGGATGAATTAGTCTTATTAATTAGTAAGAATTAATAATAGATCTGAAATAAAAAAATTATAATATAAAAATAAATAAATATCATTTAAGTGATATTTATATATAAAAAGGCCCTTTTAAAATTTTCACATTAGGCCTCAAATTATCTTGGGCGGTCCTGCTGAATATATGCTGCTGGATCGACTTTGGAGTATGACATATTTTCTCAAAATATTTGATTAGTGTAGCAACTCTTGTATTTTATTTTCTTTTTTACACTGGACAAATCTGTATATGCGCACCTGCATACCGAGCTGTCATTAGAAGAATGCTTTTCAGGGGAAATTGGTAAAGGTTACATCTAAATGTTTTCCATATGTTTCACCATAAACTACTTGCAGAGGTCATATTGCTCATGGAATTGGGTTTGCCAACTTAGTAGATTACCAATTCTGATTACAATATGGATTTATTCTTTTCTTCTTCTTCTTCTTCTTTTTTTTTTTTTAATAAAAATCTTTAGATCATAATTTCTTTGTTTTTGTTATGTTTTTATTTTTATCGGAGAAAGTGATGAGGTGGGTTTATGTTATTTTATAATGAAAATCATTTCAGCTCCGGTGAGTTAAGTGACATTTTTCAAATCATGGTAGGCGCTGTCAAAACAAACTTAAACACATGTAAGTAAACTACAACTACACCAATAATTAAATTTAGGTCTAAAAATAAGAGATAACAAAAAAAAAATGTAATTTAATTTGACTTATGATTCAAGAAAGTCAAGGGCACTTTTTTTACATCAATATAAGTTATGGAATATACTTGAAAATTATTTATATATCAACAACTATTATTTTACATTCAAGATTACGAATTTACTCTATTTATTTGTATTTTAGTTATTATTAAATTCTTATGTTATGACATTTCAACCATCAGTTCAGTTCAACTTTAAAATCTCGAATCTTCTATTCTTAATGGTTCGATTTTTAAAATCATAATAAAAATTTATCAATGATGTTGTGAAAAGAGAAATGTGAATGCTATCTATAAATTCTATATAAAAAAATTTTACAATTTTTTTCACAATAGTTAAATTGACAAGTTTTTACTAGCAAACCACTAAATACCACTTTTTTACGTACCATAATTAACAATCTATTTTTGAAACTGAGTTGGCTCTAACAACCAATAAAAAGATGACATTTTTACTTATCATATCATGACTCACTTAACCCAACAAACTAATAAGTGAGTCATGTTTTTCTTCAATAATCCAAAAAAGTCATTTACATTACATATAACAAGACACGTGTCATCTTTCTATTTGCCAATTGAAGGACCCAAATACTTTCTAATTTTTTTTGTTTACCTACTTTCTCTCGGCAAAAATTTTGAATTCGTGCATTTTAGACGGGTCACGTGATAAGATAGTAATATAAGGGATTTTTTTTCAAAATAACACCAATTTTAAAACAATTTTGTTAGTTAGCATTGTTTCTAAACTATTTAGCAAGCTGACATCTCGAGGCTAAGAGACTCAAGATGATTGTAGCAAATCAAGTATCACAGACTCGATTTCAATGAAAATTCACTTGGAACTTGAGTTTTAAACATTCGAGTTCCAGGTGAATTTTCATTGAAATCAAGTCTGTACTCGAGTTCCACAAAAGAAAACCAAAAAGCCTCTATCTCTTCTTCTTCTTCCTCTTCTCCCTCTGAAAAAAATCCACGACAAACCCTTCTCCCCTCTGAAAAAAAATCCATGACAATCAAAGAAACAACAAAAACACAAACACAAACACAAACAAGTGATCAACCACGAACTCAGCAGCGAACCCAGTCGGCGAACCCACGAAATAGCGAACCCAGGTGGCGAACCCAAGCAACAAAACCCACGAACTCAGGCTTGCACGCACGAACTGAACCCACGACCCAAGCTGCGAAACCCACTACCCTGGCGGCGAAACCCACGAACGTGTGTGATTCCTTAGGCGAAGGTCATTTTCCCTCTATTCTCTCTTTTTTATTTTTGCAAAGCAAGAACTCGAGTCTCTAATACTCAAGTTCCACTGGAAATCGTTTCCTACAAACTCGAGTTCCACTGGAAACCGCTTCCTACATACTCAAGTTGCTACAGTAAACTTCAGATGTTACTTTCATAAATAGTTTGAAACTATACTAACTAAGAGCATCCACATCAGTCCGTTTATAGTCTTCTAAAATAGAAAAAAGTATAACTTTTACACATTTTGAACCAAAAAACACCCACATCAGTCCGTTTAAAAATTTGTAAAGTCTTTTAAATTTTTGAACGAGCTACAGTACCTGTTTAAATTTACACGGGCACTGTAGTATGTGTATTTGATTTTTTAATAGTTTTTTCTCTATCGTCTCTACTCTCACTCTCACCTGACTCTCTCCTTGTCTCTGCTCTCACCTCACCTCACTCCCCCTTTTCCTCATTTGCTCTCACCCTCACCTGACTCTCTTCTTGTCTCTGCTCTCACCTCACCTCACTCCCCCTTTTCCTCATTTGCTCTCACTCTCACCATTGTCGCCGGTCAAACCATGCCTCCACTGCCGCTGATCATCAAACCCTCCACTACCGCCGGTCAAGTCCATCACACTTGCCGCCATGAGCGAAGATGCTTCATCATACCCTCCAATCGAGCCGACCAACTTCGATCTAATTGTCTCTCACCCTCTTTCGTTTTCTCCATCAGATCAGAACAGCGAACCAATCTCTCGCCGCCACTACCACTGATTGCCACCGCCACCGATCGCTAATCTCTCCACCGATCGCTAATCTCTCCACTGATCTGATTGCTTTCCTTTATTTCTGGTTGTTTGATCAGTGGGTTGCGAGTTGAATGGGGTTGATTTGGCTTTCGTTTGGGTTGAATGGGATTTCGGGTATTTGGGTTGATTTGGCTTTCTTTTGGGTTGAATGGGGTTTCGGGTATGTGGGTCGATATGGCCGGGTGAGTTGATGATGTTTGGCTGGATGGGTTGATGATGGTGGAAGTTGGTTGCTTGGTGATGGCGGTTGGTCTGTGAGAGAGAAATAGACAGTGAGTGTGAGGGATGTGAAGAAAATAATAAAAAATAGTAAAAGATTGAATATTTTATTGAATAAATGTGTAGAATAGATAAACTAATGTGGGTATTTTGTAAAAGTGGATGTGTAAAATAGAAAAAATAGGTTTTTTCGTGTAAAATAGACAGAAAATTTAAACGGACTGATGTGGATGCTCTAACAAAATTATTTGAAAATTGATGTTATTTTGAAATAAAATCCTAATATAAGAGCTTACTAGCCCCACTTTAACTGTGGGTTTCATCTGATGTGGCAATATCCGAGCTTACTGGACTTTACAGTGACTAAACTACAGTTAGAAAAGTGGATTGTGATCCCCATAAAACTGGAGAAACATAGGCAGATGGTTGTGTAGGGACTTTTTCTTTTTGTTTTTTTGTTTAGACTTTGAAGAGAATAAGAAAAAAGAATCAGTCACGATCCTCACGGATTCATAGCCATGATGATATAGAAAAAAAATAAAAGTTCCAAACCAAGCAAATACTGATAAGGAAAGGAGTTTAGATTTTGCGATACAGTAGGCTACGAATCAGGGAACAGTGGAGAAGGACAAACTAAACCAACAGTACAAAGATTGAAACGAGGGACAAAAATGGTATTATCCTTAACCTCTCTGGCTTTCTTGTTCACGTTCTTGTTAGTTTTAATAATACTATATATTTCGGTTTTCTGAACATTGATAGAGGTCCTCAAAGGTTGTGCTGAAAAAAAGAATGTCAGGTTGCTGCTTCCCTGTGAATCTTCAAAAGTCGCGTAAGGATAGCTTCAAGTTGAAAAAGAGTTCCCCAGAAGGTATTGCACTGTTTCTTGTGATTCTCATTCATGCCCATTTTGATTCTTGTAGTAAATGATGTGTCTTTGATGAGCATTCTTGGGTTTGAATCAGTTTTAGCTCTTAAGTCTATTTGGGTACCATTTTTTTTTCTCCTGAGTTCCACTCTTGTTCATTTTGATTTCTAAGTTAAATGAGGAAACTGGGTTTATTGGGTCTTGAATCGGTATTAGTTCACAAGTTGGTTTGGATTTTTGTTTTGTATTAGTTGCTTTGTACTTATTTTGATTCTTGAGATAAATGATGTGATTTTTTGATGGACCTTGTGAGGTTTTGAATTATTTCTTTTCCAAATTATAATTTTTCCTTGAGCTAAAATTATTGTCCTCGTAAGAAGTTTTAATCATAATCTGCTCAAATTCAAAAGCCATGTTTCATTTTGCTAGAGCAAGTTATTGTCTAGATGAAAATTATTTGATCTTGTCTTAGTTCACAATTTGATATAATATTCCTTTTGAGTTTCATTCATAATTAACCATATGAATCTTAGGCTAATAATTTTGGCTTTGATGAGAATGGTTGGGTCATATGGACTGAAATTATGGAGCACTTACCTTTGTGGCTAAGTGATTATCCCTCTCTTTTTGGAAAATAGAGGTCTTAGGTTCAATCCTTGGAAAGGGACATAGTTATAAAGAGAGTATTGCATTGTGTATACTATTACTGATTGATACAGAAAAAAAAGAGGTTTTTTTAATTTCATTCATACCTCTTTTTTTTTTAATTTTAAATTTTAAATTTTAGCTAAGGGAATGATCTTAATGAGAAAAATAATTCCATTATCAGTTTCAGATCTCAATTAAATATGTATTATCTCATTTCATATCTATTTGCAATGTCATATTAATATTGGTATTTTACAGTCACTTTGTATACATCTCTTGTTCATCTACACCAATTTGCCTATTGTAGGTTCACCTAAAGCTTCTCCTAATGGTTCATTTAAAACGCCTGTTGTTGATAAAAATAAAGGGTGCCTGGAGAAAAAACAGCTGGTCGTTTGTTTTGGGGGGGGATGTTGATTGATTTTGTGCCAAATGTTGGTGGAGTTCCACTATCAGAAGCACCTTCTTTTAAGAAAGCTCCCGGTGGAGCTCCAGCCAATGTTGCTGTTGGGATTGCTAGACTAGGAGGCTTAGCTGCTTTTATTGGCAAGGTGCATTTCTTCTTTTAAGTTCCCATGGTGTCTTTCCAGTTACCAACTCTATCATTGTCATATCAAAGATCACCTAATACTATGTGCTGATTTGATTTCAAAATTTCTACTCCAAAAAGAGAAAATTTAGAACTACAACCTTTTGTGTCACAATGCATCAAACATCCACCTAGTTTCTTAAGCACCAAGATTTTGAATCTTTCAATTTATTACCGACCGAGGCCCATTCTTATGTATCTAGACAATAGTGCTCGATTGCATTGATTTTAATTATTTTTTCAATGCTTATGAGTGGCAATATAATTATTTGTTTGGAAATAGGTTTCATAAATATCATGTCTTCAGTCATTCCATACATATACACTCCAAACTTTGAGGTCCAAGTTTCAAAGGGATGATGAGTACCTAACAGTGCTTCATATTGTTGGTTGGGTGGGGAGTTTATCCCATGAGATTAGGACTTCCAACGTACCATCAAACTACATGGGGTGGCAATACATGCAAATGAATCATAATAAATGCTTATTAATTACTACTATTATAATTATCAATTCTATATTTAAGGCAAAAAATAAAAGAAAGAAAATTTTATGATTTGTTAAACTTTCCTGTGGTATATAAAATATAAAAGGTGCAAACCAAATCAGAAGTAAGTTTTCAATGTTATTTAATAAAAAGGATAAGGAGACTTCACAAATATACTCACAAATATACGTGTGTGTCTTGGCCTTGGATAGTAGATCAATAGAGTATAGCGTGAAAACCAAGTGAAAATGTATATATTTTTTTTCTTAGGAGAAAATGTGATGCGAGAATTAACTAGCTTTTTCTTTTTTGGGTAAACTACATATTTGGTCCCTATCCTTTACAACATATTTCAATTTGGTCTTTAATCTTTTAATTGTATCAATTTGGTCCCTAACATTTTAGTGTCGTGTCAATTAAATCCCTGTTGATGACATGTCAAATGGCCAAAATAAAATTTTATTGTATTGTCACATCAATAAAAGCTAATTTTTTATTTTGGCTATTAGATGTGTCATCAAATTTCATCCAAAAATTAACAGTAAGGACTCAATTGACACTGTACTGAAATGTTAAGGACCAAATTGACACAATTAAAAGATTAGAGACCAAATTGAAATATGGTGTATAGGCTAAGGACCAAATATGCAATTTACCCTTCTTCTTTTTTCCCTGGGTTTGCTAGCCATTGCGATTGGCTGTTTCCTTAGACAAACCCTAGGTAATGATATGTATTTTCTTCACATAATAATATACTACTATTGACTTCAATCAAAAAGAGAAGAGAATTTTTAACCAAGTGAGGTTGTTCAAATAAAAAGAAAGAAGAAAAAAAATGCCAGATAGAAAAAAAGTAGATGTAAGACAATTAACATGGTTTAGACTTACTACTTTTATTCACAATGGAAAGCCATAAACAGTTATATTTTTATTATCTTGAATCATGTGTTACAATGGATCCTATGTAGGGTATGCACAAGAATATATTAGGTTTAGTATTGTAATCCTAAATCTACTATGATAGCCCATGGTATTCTACTAAACCTTACAAATTTATGTTAATATCCTAATATACTAATATATTCTAGCATATCCCTCAAACTAAAAAGGAGACCTGAAAATTTTTTGAGTTTGGAATGTAAGCTCTTGAAGGAAACCATGACAACATGTCAACGACAAATGAAGTTGGGAAGATGACCACTAGTAATGGAGAACGGTTGCACTAGTGATCAAAGAGTGACTACTATGGTTGGAGAATGGATGCACCGATAGCCAGAGGAACGGTGACTCAAGGATGGCATACACGAGACAAAAGCCTGTGATTGTGAACAATGGCTAGAGGCTGGTGACATCGATGCCAGAGGATAACAACACTGTTTACTAAAAGATGTTGTCATATGTTGTAGGAAAACCGTTGGAGAGAGGCACGGCCGAGAAGGAATGCCAGAAAGGAAGGAAAACCGTTGCAGGATCATGTTGGCATAGTTTTCTAATTTCTCCCCATCGTCCATGCCTAGTGATTACATTGACAAGTTATAGCTTTTGTAGTTCATTCATGATTCATCTGATTCTTTTGCGCATTTCAGATCCTTATTTCAATCTAGTTTGATCACTGTCTCCACTGTGCATCACAGGTAGGTCATAGGTGAAGATGAGTTTGGTTACATGTTGGCCGACATTCTTGTACAAAATAATGTTGTCAGTTCTGGCATGCCTTTTGATCCACATGCAAGGCTTTGGCATTTGTTACACTGAGAGATGGTGGCGAGCGTGAATTCATGTTTTATTGCAACCCTAGTGCTGATATGCTTCTTCACGAAGATGAAATTGATGCAAACCTAATTAAGAAGGTAAAAATCCAGCATTCTACCTAAGCAATAAAGAACAAAGAATGACTTGAACTGTCTAACCCCTAAACTGGTTGTTGAGGCAAACTGCTTGTCAATTGTCATTGCTATTTAGCATAGTGGTAAAGGTATCAATGAAAAATAGCCTAGTCTAATGGCTCTCATATGCTATATTTTTCTTATTTCAACATGCAAAAGTATTTTTTAGATGAAAAGCTGTAACAGGCATTTTTTTTTATTTAAAAAAAAAAACCAAATTACATATAGCTTTTAACAGAGCATACCATGTTCAACATCCAAAACACCCGTTAGGAAAGCAAGTGAGAGTTTCTTTCTTCACTTAATATATCAAACGGATGATGGATTGGATGAGCTACCCTATTTGTGTCTATGTTTAGTGTCATATATTTTGTTCATAGTTGATCTCAAGTTTAGTAAAGGCAGATTGTGGTAGATTGACAACTAGCGTAAAATTTAGTCACTTTATTATAAAAAACTAATATAAATAGCAAAAACTAGCATGTCAATTAAAGAGGTAAACAAAAAGTACGATTTCATATATAACAAAATATCGGAAAAGAATACATGTGAAGGGCTCTAATTAGTATGTTGAAAATCCATTTTCAACTCCAACATTTTGGAATTACAATTTGGTTGTTGAGGTTGTTGTTTGATCCGATAAGGTTATTAAACAAGAGCATATTATAGAATCTCAAATAGTAAATGTTTATTGAGTGAAATTCGATGTTCAGAGAAGTTGCTTAAATTCAGGATGTCACTCATAAGTCAAATTATTTGGGTATGGAACCTTCTTTTTATCTTTTTCCAATCTGAAATATGATATTGAACTTGCTGATAAGTAAATGGTTTCTATAAGATAATCGTTGATGCAGGCCAACATATTGCATTATGGATCGATTAGTTTGATTGAGGAACCTTGTAGGTGTGCTCATCTTGCTGCCATGGACATTGCTAAGAAGTCTGGTTGTCTCCTATCTTATGACCCAAATTTGAGGTTGCCACTTTGGCCATCTGCAGAGGCTGCTCGAGATGGTATATGAGCATATGGAACCAATCTGACATTACTAAGGTACATTTTTTGACATTTGGGCACCATATATATTTTGAAGTATTACATTAAATTCTCATCTTACAAGTTTTTACATGCACATCACTTTTGGAATTATTTGGGGGAATTGCAGATAAGTGAGGAGGAAATCACATTCTTGACTGGAGGTGATGATCCTTATGATGATGATGTTGTGCTGAAGAAGCTTTCCCAACCCAATCTTAAGCTACTGCTCGTAACTGAAGGAGCACGAGGCTGAAGATACTATACAAAAGTCACTATCCATATATTTTAGGTTAACAATGATTTCAAAGCTTTATTCCATTTCCAGTAATAAATTCCTCTAGGCCTTTGGCATCTTCTATGCGCTTGACAACCATTTAATGGAGGAGATCCTAATGATATGTGACCTCATATTGGACAGATGGAATTGGTATCTTATGCATTTTAATCTTTATTTTTTATAATATTACCAGTTAATCCGGAGTATTTCTTTTTGATGGTTGTGCAGGAATTCAAGGGCAGGGTTGGTGATGTTAAGGTTGAAGCTGTTGACACAACTGGTGCGGGTGACGCTTTTATAGCTGGAATCTTGAACATTTTGGCTTCATATCCAAATCTTTAGAAGGTGCAACTCAATAAATTCTTTTGCTTTTGAGTGGCTATTCTTTTTTTTTGTTTTTTTCCATCTCTCTCTAACAAACTATTTGGCTTTGCAAATTCTTGTGTGTTTTGCCATTATTATTGTTGTGATAATGAAAACTATGGTACTACTACATAAACAATAAAACAGAAACATTAACAAAAAATCTCAGCTGTCTACATCCAAAGACAATATCAGTCGAAATTCACTATTATTAATATGGAAAACAAATACTCAACCAACTCTCATAATTCACAATTAATTCATCTCAAATTCCTTTCCAAAAAAAATAATCTCAAATCGTACTTCCAACGCAGCACAAATTTAAACCAACTCAAATCTCATTATACCAACTAAACACTAAATCTTAGTTCACAAATATGACACATCTATATAACTCAATATACACAATGATCATCTCACACTTAAACATCTATATCTATATATATATATATGTGTGTGTATATATATATATATATATATATATCTAAAAGCTGAAACATAGTATTTATTATTACTCCGTCCCTATTGAGCCACATCAGCGACCACATCACTATTTTTTTGGTTTTCCATCTTTATTAATTGTCTATTGCAAACTTAATTCTTTGTGGCCAAATGTAATACACTACACGCCATCATAAATTCTAATTGTTTATTGTCTATAGTGAAAGCTCATTTCAACATTGAGTGTTTTTTTCTTTCCATCCTAATCCTTATATATACATAGACACACACAATACATTTTACTACTTGATTATTAAGCCACATCATCCACTTATTTTTTATCTCTTCTTTTCTTCTTTAGACTTTTCTTCTCACTACTCTCTAAAAAAACAAAAACAAAAATTTGTTCTTCTCCCTATTAGCTCACACCTACGGTTACACTTCCTCCAACCTTTCTCTTCCCTCTTTACCTCCCCCACTGCTCTCTACTTCGCCCTTACACTCCCTTCATCATTTTTCATAACTTGACTCTTCTTCTTCCCATTTTATTAGTACATGCCTACGGTTACACTTCCGCCAACCTTTCTCTTCCCTCTTTACCTCCCCCACTACTCTCTACTTCACCATTACACTTTTTTCATCATTTTCTCTTTTTTATAACTTGACTCTTCTTCTTCCCATGTTATTTGTATAAATTTGATATCATTTCTCCCATTTCAATTCATATTTTTACCACAAAAATAAAAATAATCTGTGAGTACTCTCTCTCTCTCTCTCTCTCTCTCTCTCTCTCTATGAATTTTTGTTCTTTTTTATAACTCTAATTAAGTTTGATGGTTTTTTTTTTTTAAATATATGTTTCCGGATTGTGTGTGTGTGTGTGTGTGTGTTTTTTTTTTTTTTTTAATTTCTCATTACAAAGTCTTCTCTCTCCCTTTTATATCTTTGGTTGAATTTTGATTTAGGTTAATACTTAGTTTTTTTTTTTTTGGGAAATAGGAATTTGAGTTTATATCAAAACACAATCTACATGGCTATGAATTAGAATATGCCTACCAATTGTTTGAACAATAAATTATGATGAAGTCTATCTTTTATTTCTTTGGTTTCATTTTAATTTTGGTTAATATAAATTTGTAATTTTGTGATGAGTTTTGATTACATGATATCTCCTTATTCCTTAAGAGAGAATTGAAACTTATAAAGCTTAGTTGTATCTTAGGTTAATATAACACACTACAACAAAAGTTAGAAAGATAAGGTTCACTATAAAAAAATATTAATCAAACATACAAAAAATAATAGAATGATATATTTGTAGAGATAAAAAGATAAAAAATACTTGTAGAAATCTTTTTAAAAAAATGACAATACTTGAAATAAGTGTTACTTTTTATATATTACACCCTATTATATATATATATATATATATATATATTCTCACACATCACGTGAGCCTGCGGCTAGTTAAACTAATTCTCAACTCTATTTTAATTCACACACATGGGCATCTTTCAACTGTAAAAGCTATAAAATAGAGCCTCAGAACACAGCACCTCCATAAGTATCTTTGAACACCTGTGTCACTCAGTTCAAAAGAACCATCACACTGTCCTCCATATTGGAGGACCACCTTTGACCAAACCTACTAGATCCTTAGAAACGAGGCTTATTTACATGCTCCAATCTTCCTTTGTGTACAAGGAATACTAGATAACAAGTAAAATGTTTTTCTTCTAACCATTGTCTGCACAATTATAAGCTTACAGTTGCCTTTAATTATGGCCCTGATGTCAACCAGGGCCATTGCTATGCCTTCGGAGGACCCATGAGCCCTACTTAAAGTTCATATGCTTTCTAATAAAGCAATTGTTATTGGAGCAGCATTGAGAGAAAGTGATGAGAAACAGTGAAAGAAAAAATAAGAGCAACATGTATAGATGAAATGGCGAGAAAGAGAGAAAATTGACTATAAACTGAATAAAGACAAGAGAGAGAAGGGAGAAAAAGAAGCATGAAGCATTTGAATAGGAGACTCAACCAGAAATGGTAAATAGCACCATGTATGCTTGGTAAATAATAATTTTTTTATAGATTATTTAAAGTGGGAGAGGGACTCAAAATCTGGACATTTTCATTGGAAACATCTGACAATGCCATTGAACTTCAAGACAAATGTAAATAATGAATTACAGCTATATGTTTAGATATTTAGTGAGTTATTCAAATTATTAAATCCCACAATAAAATTTACTAGGAAGCTTATATCAATTCTAAACTTGGATGGGTTATATTCAAAACATTGTATTCACAGGCCTATTCAAGAACAAAATAATTTAATTGAGCTTGATTTATTTATTAAATTAATCCAAAATAAGGATTTGAATTTGGCTTGTTTTTCAATAAATACTGTAAACAAGTTTTTGGTTAAGTTAAGCTTATGTTGTCACAGCTTTGACCTAGAAAAAACTACCATATTAGGTAGGACCACCATGAGCCAAGTTCCTAGTTGAATTGAAGCTATTCAATCTTTTGAATGAAAGTATTTTTAGTTGTAATGGGGATGAGAGGATTTGAATCTCAAACATCTCCATTCGAAACACCAAGAGATACTAGTTAACAACAAGAGTGTTGGCAAGCGCCGATTCTTATTTCTTGATAAAGACATAAAGCCAAATTACATTTTCAGCAAGGAAAATACTTGCCTTCCACATAATTAATACTCAATGTTAAACCAGGAATCTGAGATAATTTTCAATAGTCATCATTGGCATTCACTCCTGAGGTGATGGCTGTGGAAACATAACATTAGTATGCATTGACATTTTTGTGTTGTACAGGATGACAAGCGATTGAAAGTAGCCGGCCAGTTTGCAAATGCGTGCGGTGCTATCACAGTGACAAAGAGAGGAGCCATACCTGCACTCCCTACTAAAGAGGCTGTTCTTCAAATTCTATCTCAAGTCTCAGCTTGATTCAACCATGCTCATGTGGAGGGAAGGGATGCTTAGGTTTTGGAGGCTTAATATTAGTAATATATAATCATTAGGTCTTAATTAAGTTGCTCGTATATCTTCTTGGTAATAATTCTCTCCCAAAAAAAAAACCAATAAAGTTATTCAGCACTCAACTTTTTTTAAAAATTAAAAGTACCTTTAAGTTGTCTAGTACTGGTTTTTCTTTTATCGAATTCTATCTGATGGTGGGTTATGATGTTTTGGACCCACTATATATGATTTATTTTTTAGCTATGCATATAAATGTCCAGAGCATTGTTGGAAGCTTTTCTTTCTTTTTCTATTTTTTTTTAGATAGTTACAATTTGTAGATAACCCTATAGTGTGAACCATTTTTTCCTTAAGCCCAAAGTACTTTGTACAGAGAAGGTGCCAATTAAAATACATCAAATTCTAAAATTTTAATGGCAAAAGTCTATCGAATAGGCTACTCGGCACATGATATTTAATTTTTTTTAGGAGGTTACTCCACAGTAGCCTTAATTAAAGGAGTTCTTCTCAAAAAATAAAATAAAATAAAATTATATATATATATATAGGAGCATACCTTCCCAAAATAGAATGTTGAAAAGTACATTGTTTAAAATACAAGGAATGGCCATAAGTCTTTCCTGATATGACTTCCTGTAATGCTAATATTAAGTCTTTCACATGTTAATGTATATAAAAAATAATAAATAAAATAAAATATAAAAACATTGTTTTAAACATTGTATTATTATATTATAAAATATAACATAATAATAAATATAATAATAATAATATTTAAGTCTTGTTTCATTACTTTTGGAGTTATTTCCCGAACATAAAAAACACTTGACCCATGAATAACTGAAAGACGACCCTTAAATGGAGGGGTTTTAAACTTTTACCCTCTTATTTTTTTAACCTTTCTGAAATTCATTCTTGAAAACAAGTTTCAAAAAGTGACTGCCTAAAGCTTATGAAAACAAACAGTAAACCTTAATACCTTGTTGATGTCTCAGAAGATTACATGTATGGCAGTAACCCTAGACAGAAACTGAAAACTTCCTCCTGCATATCTAGAACAAAGAAATAAACTCGAGAATATAAAAAGGCCTAGAAGGACCATTGGACTATTATAATAAAATGAAATATATATATACCGAGATACAATATTCCCATAGTAAACTTGATAACTATAATCCAAGCTGTCACTTTCAGCAAACAATATATCAAGCTATTGGCAGTCAGCAGTACAATTGCCTGAGGGAGTGCAACATTTTAGTTGTACCACAATCTAGTACAGATTATTGGAAATAGACTTACTAATAATGTATCATATTTGCAAAGATGTGGCTTAATTTTAAGAGTAAGACCATCAATTCTGTAAGCGAGAGCGCTTTGTTCTGCCTTCTGGTGGTCCAATGAACAACTCAGTTTCCACATCAGAACTTGGACTACTTTCTTCATAAGGTAAAATTTCTCTCTGCTCATTTGATCCTTGCTGTGGTTGAATACCACACTGCAAAGAGATGTTAAAGGTAACTTTAAAAAGAAATTAAAAAAAAAAAAATCATAATACAAGTCAAGCAATAACTGGTATTGCATATAAGGTTCTGGCAAGAATCTAGATCTTGCCTAGAGAAATAGGTTATAAAGCAGATGACTGGTACTTGTTTTTATATTTCAATACTGGATTGTTCAAAACATTAAATCTCAAAAAAATATTGAGATTAATTATATTGTTTGTCATTTCCTTACCAAATGGAGCAATATGTTTCCTCAAAAGTCAAATATAATACCATCAACAAGAAGAATAAAAGAATACTAGTACTAGTAATAATAATTGCAAAAGTTCACCTTCTCACATAGCCTTGCATTTTCAGCTGCTAGGACTTTTTCCTGAAGAAAAATTAGAAAATAGAACATATACTAGTCAGCAACAACTGAAGAATTCTTTTAAGAAAAAAACTTATGGTGCTGCAATATTTCAGTGCCAGGAACTCAACAAAAAAAAAATCTGGGAAACTTCTTTCTAGGCAACAAAACTTGAAATCACCTTGTTGGGCCTACATATCAATCAATTTAAAACTTTACCTTTTCCTTTAGTTGCTCAATTTGTTCCTTGAAAACCTGAGCCTGAAAGTATAGACCAAGATAAAGCATGTTAAACTGCCATTTAATAAAATATCATGAAAGCCAAGTTAGGGATTTTATAATTAACCTTTCTAGCTCTAATGCTGCTTACGCTCCTCTCTAACTGTTCTTCTATCTGTTGGAGTTCTTCAAGGGTGCATGTTCCTAGACCTTCTCCTAGGAGTCTCCTGAGGTGTTCCAAATTTAAGGTTCATAAAATCCTTTGAATGTAAATGTCTTAATACAACAAATTCAAACAGTATGTTAAAGAACAATAAAAATATTAAACTAGGTCTGCAACCGTTTTGAAACTTCAAGATGCTCAATCTTCTTCATCATGGTTGCTGCTTCATGCTTTAAATGCTGCCAATGTAAAATCACTATCAGCCAAGAGATCAAAAAATGAAGTGTGACAAGAACCAGGAGTAGTGAACACAAAAAGAAAAGAACATTTGGAATCTTCTTGATGAAAAATATAGAGTACTCTTTTTTTTTTTGACAAGTGAAAGACATGTACATAGAGTATTCTATATATGTATCAATCTCATAAGTAATAAACATTTTAATTTATAGGCTATGTCAACTCTCAAATGCCAGTTCTCTATAACAGCAAACAATTAGCATCACAAGGATGAGATTGTAGCTTATAGCATATCAGAGGTGACAAGTATTTAGGGCTAGGCTTTTCAAGATTGGTATAGTGGTCTATTTAGGGCTACAATAGCATCTTAAAAGCAAGATAAACCTAAGGAAGACATGGGCAGGTCAAATAATTTGGTGGCAGAGTTGCTGTACAAAATTTTTTCCCAAATAATTTAAGAAATTAGTACAATCAGAGGAAAAGGGGGCATAACCTGCATGTTTTGTTCAATTGATTTGCTGTTGGTTTGAGTGTCTTTTGTATGCCGACGGTAGCGTTCTATTGTCTCCTGCATGCTGAGAATTAAGTCCAATATACTGCAATCAGCACATCTTTTCCCAAAACTTAAAAAAGGATTATCTACAACAATTGCATTAAAATTCAATCATACAAAGGTTGGGGTCAACTATCATCCAAAACAGATAAGTATGCCATCAAAAACTGGCTTCTCCTATAACAAAGGAAACCCCAAACAACCTGATATGTTGTTAGTACCATATCATCAGCTTATCAGAAACACTGATAATCAAGTTTTCTAGCATAGTCAAATATAGAATATACAGTTAACCAAGCCTGCATTACAAATTTATACTTATGTACATAACATCAATTAATTTCATGCAATTACATATCCAAACAAGCAAGTAATTTCTTGAATAACAAAAAAAGCTAAAAACAAAAACTTAACAGACATAAAAAATTATAAATTATCAATAAAAAGATTGATTAGTCAAACAACATTATAAAGGTAATGTTTAATGTTAATAACATTTTTTAATTCTCTATATAAATTATTATCATTTTGTTGTTTACTTCTAGCAGCTTCTGTCCTTATATAAATAAAACTCATGATGACAAACAAGCCTAACCTCATAACTAAGAGGCACAAACGGATTATAGCCAAGCAAATAAACACAAACAACTAGGGACTCGATATAAATTAAAATGGCTCTTTAATCAACACCAGATATAGCAAAACTAAATCCAGAGAAATAGCCAAATCATTCAAAGCATTTCCTCCAACAAGACCAACAACACTATACAGTTCCAGAATGCCTGGAATATGCACAAACCCGACTCCCAAGATCATCAATATGAGAAATTCCAAATAACCTTGGACTTTGGTTAAATAACTAGTAAGGCATACCACTATCCAAAGATAACAAAATTCAATATAATAAATTTGGTATAAAAGAACCAAACAAAATCTGTACAGAGGTAAGTGAGATTGACTTGATTTTAAAAGTTAGGGGGCTAATTTGAAACAATTAATGATTGAGGTAGTAAATTAGTGATTATAAATTGACTCTATTAATACTTTAATAGTTGAGGTACCAAATTAATAATTTAACATAAAATTTTCTTTCCAAGCTTAGATAGTTGGTGCCTAATTCTCTTATTTCTACGGTTTTGCCCAGATCTAATCATCTGAATTATTAGGGCAGGCAAGATTTTCTTCTTGATTTCCATATTTTACAATTCCCCCCATAGTGTAAAATCTGTTTTCAACAATGATCTTTACGTTGCTCGTTTATTCTGATCCACCATGCTAAAGATTCTCCAAGATTCTCCATTGCAGGTAATTTCTTTGAATAAGTGGCACGCTAATTTATTCTCTAAACTCTTCAACCCGCAAGAGTTGCAGGTCATTTCTTTGAATAAGTGGCACACTAATTTATTCTTCATACTCCTCAATCCACATGAGGGTTTTAGGAGGCTCCCAATACAACACAGCTGAAAACCATTACAAATCGTAGATTTCATACAAGATTCTTCAAGCAACATGTACTGTTCTCACCCTAGCTATGACATTTAGCTGTCCAATAAATAGTTGGAATTAAGAACGTAGAAGGGTGCTTACAAGCTTGATGCTTTACAAAACAATCTCTTTGGTTTTTTTTTTTTTTTTAATTGGTAAATTACACGCCTACCCAATGGGATTTGAACTCACAATCTTACCATACACCTAAAACTTACAATGAGAGAGGTACCAATTAAGCTAGAGCTCATTGGCACACTTAATATCAATTTGATGGCTTTTGGCTATTCTAATTTTGAATGTCAACATATCAAGACACAATACTAGTCAAGGCCCAAATCCGTCATCCTAGTTTAGGTTTATTGTACTAAAACCAATTTATAGTGCAAGCAAAGCAAGAAAATCGTAATCTAACTTAATAATAACTTTAATTGTAGTGCAAATAAAGAAACCCTTTTTTTTAATACAAATAAAGAAACCCTTATTTTAGTAGAGTTAGACTAAGTTCTGTTCTCTCCATTCATCTCTAACAGGTTATTTCTCTCTATATATGTCTCTAATAGGTTCATTGTAAGCCATTAACCACACCACATCAATCCTACACACACACTCTCTCTCAACATCAAATAGATATGTCTGATTTCTTCTAATATGGTATCAAAGCTACGATCTTAGGATTGAATTGCCTTTTCACCATAAGATCTACACCATCTATACATTGAATTTATTCACCAACTATACAATCAAATCTCTTGAAAGCCGATTTACAAGATGCCAAAAGAACTACTCACAAAATCAATTTTCACATGTCACCAAAAGGTCCTACCATGTGCCCCAGTCCCCCACACAACCACTCGCTCATACGCCTTACAGGATTGGATGCACCCCTCAAACCAACAGCAGAATTGTTCATAGCAATGTCATCATCCTGGCTGTTAGTGTTGCTGTCATCGACCACTCACAACAATTTTCTATGTCAATACATCATTTCAACCACTAGTGCAACCATCATCAATCATAGCAATTTCCCTCCAACCACCTTCCACCACCGTCTGTTAACACTAACATATATTTCGTCTTCAAATTTCTTCCTTAAGTTTGATAGTGGGTGTTAAAGACATCAAGCTCAATCTTAGTCTAAGATCAAAGTTCTTATCTCATTCTAAATTCATTGTACCAAGACTTATTTATAGTGCAAGTTATCCTAATTCTGCTTGTAGTAACTATACTTATGATGCAAGTAAAGTAACTCCAAAGTTGGCCTAAAGATTTAGTCTCTATATTATATATATGCCTCCAACAATCTCATTGTAACAAATAATTTAAGACAGTAAAAATGTAGCAATTAAGGGTTAGAAACTCTCTCAAAACTTTATTTGTATTTGGTTTCTGTATTGGGTTTTCTTGGTATGGAAAAATTATTTTACTTGATATGGAAGGAGAGAGGAATCCTTATTGGAGTAATAATTTGGTAATCCTTTTCCTTCATGGAATAAAATTAAAATTTTATAAATAGACATTGTTACAAAAAGTTTAGTGGCTTTAGTCCCATGTAAGGCATCTGTCCAAATTAGTCCTCATGTGAGGAATGATGTAGTATTGTTTTTGGGGTTGAAGATATCCACTTTTGTGAGTTTATTTATTGTATGAGTGTGAGGGAGTTATTGGGTATACTGTGCCTTTGGGATTGTGAGCTTGTATTTGTGAGATTTGTAAGTTAGTTTATGTTTGTGAGAGTTTTTGTTATTGTAATCCACATCGTTAATAGCGATTTTTTTTTTTTTTAAATGAGTAAGAAAGATGTATATTCAAGAAGCGACCTCATGTAAAAAAAGCATAAGGCAAACCAAAGGCTACAAAAAGAGAGAAAAAAATGAAGAAAAAGCTAATTACAAAGGAGAGAACTAAGGAACAAAGGGAGTGAATCACTATAGGTGAGTCCCCAAGCCCTAAACCAATCAAAAAGGGAACCACTGAAAAGTCTGATGACCAATCAACTAGTCATTGAAGCTTTCCATTTCCTCAAAAGTCCGCTCATCTCGCTACCTCCAAATACACCACATCAAGCATAACATAACTAAATTCCAAATGCTAGATGAGTGCTTTCCCAACCAATTCCACCAACCAAAAAGAGTATCTGCAACTGATCTTGGCAAGACCCATAAATCCCGAAAAGATCTAAAAACCAAGCTCCACAACCAATAAGCCTTTTCACAATGAAGTAGCAAATGATCCACTGTCTCCCCATTACAACAACACATAATGCACTAGTCAAAAAAATCAAAGTCTACACCTCACAAATTGTCGCCGGTAAGAATCTTATCCCAAGCTGTGGTCCAAACAAAGAAAAAAACATGTTGAGAAGCCTTACCTTCCAAATATCTTTCCAAGGAAAGACACTAGGCAAGGGACTTCGTAACTTACTGTAAAACGAGCGGATGTCAAAATCCCCATTCTTCATCAACTTCCATCTCATACAATCTCCATTCTCAATTGGAGGTAAATTAGATCCCAAGGTACGAAGGAATTCATCCACAACATCCATCTCTCAATCATTTGGTTCTAGAATGAAACAAACATCCCAACTTCTCCATTCCTCTATCCCCAACCGTTCAAGAGAAGAGTCCACAGAGGCCTCTCTATTAGTAGCGAATTTTGATTCGCATTGCCCATGAATATAGGCTTGGAGTTAATATAGAACCATGTTAAATATTGTTATCTTGTACGGACGTCTTTTTTTTTTTTTTTTTGTGTGAATTTACTTCCACTAAAACCAAATAGTAATAAACAAGTATTAAAGCTGAAGGTGTAGCTTGATATGAAGTTTGTAAGAAATTGACTTGAGATACGCGCACAAATTTTAGTTTTGGTGATTGCATTGATTGATTGAAACCCCTATTTAGAGCCTGGATAAATAGACCAAACATTTGGAGTTTGTATGAAAAATTGAGTGTGAGAGGGGGGGACTGGTTAGTGATTGGCAATGGCAGTGAGAGAGAGACCATGCTCTAGGATTAGTGCAAGTCACAAAGATGTAACTTTGATACCATATAACATATTGCAAGACATAATTCAAACACCATGTTATAAAAAGAAATAAAGAGAAGAAGAAATAGCACAATGAATTAATTTTGACCTTAAATGTCACATTTTCAATGGTTACATCTTGATTATTAAGCCGTGTGTTAGAATGAATCCATTGATAGGTATATATAGTATAGTACCCCTAGGCTACCCTTGGACTAAATTCTAGAAATACAATACTTGTAGTATAAACGGATTACTTATACCACAAGAAGGATTAGGATTCCTAGTAAAATAAATTTGAACTGGGATAATAAAGATTTGAATAATTCGATAGGTTTAGAACTTGATATCTCTAGAAACTATGATTGCAAGTTTGGAGGGAGAGTAGATAATAAGAAGATAAAAGAGAGAAGAGGGAATGGAATAGTTATCCGTTTCTTTTGTTATGATGTTGTAAATAATAAAAAGGAGGGGAAATAGGTAGGGTTACCTCTACTTATTTAATAGGAGAAAAGTGGTAAGTGTTTTTTTAAACATCCTTAAATTATTAAAAAATTATTAAAAATAAAAAGTAAAATAATAACTTTCATAATTGCACCTTATGTAGATTATCCATAACCTACAAAATCCAATCAGCCTAACTTCTCAGTTGAACTTGGCTTCCCAACTGAATCAATCACATTCTCTATATATTTTATTTTATTTAATCCATGATTATCTTTCTTTTACAATGTTTTAACCAAAAGTTCCTCTTTACTTTTTCTCCAACACAAGGATCCACCTTTAACCGTCAGACCAATCAATGTGTAGAAATTTTCGAAAGTCTTCTCTCCCTTCGTTACTACTAAACCCCCTTCAATAACTTTCATCACTCCAGCTTATAGAGAATATCCATAACCTAAAGAATCCAATCAGCTTAACAAAATCAATTTTCTTTCAAGTTCAAGTACGTGTCTCACATTACCTAAGACTTTCACGATCATATCAAACATTTTTACTTTAATTGTACACATCCTCATAACTTTACATTCCATATTATTAGCCTAACACAACCTTAATAAAAAACCGCATACATGTCCAACCAATCTTTACTATTGCTAACCCAAAGAACATCATTACAATTATCAACTTCACTATTTGTTGCAACAATTGTAGTATTTAGAGACTATCACTACTTTTCATTTAACTCTTCTAACTTAGTTCTCAACTTCTTTGCATTGATACCGGTTATACCCTAACCAATGACAATAGTAGCATTCCACATCATTAATATCCTTGGTCTAGATTTTGATCTTGAGTTCTCCCGATCAGTCCACGAGACTAACTCCTACTGCAACTTGAATCGGGCTTCACCACAAATTCCCTAGATTTTGAATCATTCACTAACTTATTGACCTCTCCATCAAAATTGTTTTCGTCTCTTCTAATTTCAATTTCTACTTACCAACTAATAGTGTAGTCACCATGGTATCATACGAAGGAACGAATGAGGCTAAAAGCAACAAAGTTAGTGCTTGATTATAATTTGTATCCCTCTTCCTCAATTTTAGCCTTCACCTTAAAAATTGAGTAATCAATCTATTAATAGGATTCAAATGATCTCAAATGTCAGTACCTCCCTCCCTCCATTCTTAGCTGATATAACTTTTTGCTTCAAGTACAACTAATTTCTCAATGACTTTGACATATATATCCTCTAAATATATATATATATATATATTTTTTTTTTTTGGAACAAGTCTCATTCAACATGATATGCTTTACTTTTAGGGCTAGACACAAACGAAAAGTATTCAATGCCTACATCTCAAGCTTTTCTAATTCATCATTAGACATTGTGGCTGACTCTTTTTACTTTTCATAAAATGCCTTAATCAATCTTTGTTGCACCAAATGTCTTTGACAATACTTTTCCACACGCAAATAATAAAATAGCAAAAACCACAACACAAAATTTAATGTGCTTCGGAAAACTTTTATGCCCACATCCACAAGCAATGCAAACATAAAATCCACTATCAATAATAATCTAAGAATTACAACTACACTCATAAAATGTCATTAACTCTCACAAATATAAAACTAACCCAAAGTCCTAGTACACCCAAAAGTACCTCACACTAACACCACACTAGACAAAGTAACACGCATGCACAACAAAGCTATACCACTTTATTTCTAGGAACTATTGCACTTACCTAGTTCTTTTTTAATCAATGAGGGACTAACACTCCTAATAATTATCATCCTTCTGATCGACGTTGGATTCCAAAACCAACTAAAAAACTTCAAAAATATTTCAACATGAGTTGGACTTAACACCAAAAGGGTTGATAGCTTTTGTTTATACATGGGAAATTATGAATCAGCATGTAAACAAACAAGTCATAAACCTATAGCACCGTAATAAATACACATTTGTCATACCATCATATATACAAAATATGGTATTAATTCATTAAGGACCAGGGTATACATGGACAGGAGAATTATTAGTTTAGAAGGAAACATTGACACCCTTGGGAGATTGGTACTTAAAATTTTATGTACTTCATAGCCAGATTGTAGTGTTTGACCAGTAGGGATTCATAATTTTGGAAGCACCAACTAAATTCCATAAAAGAACACAGTAAATTTTAAAAGTAAAATCTCCAGACCCTATTGGGATGGCAATGTCTAAGGTTTAGTCTGTTTTTAAACCCAATCCAACCCTAATTATTTAGGGTTTCGGATTTTAGGAGGAGGTATGGGAAGGTTTAGAGTTCTAATTTTTAAACCTGCTAGGGATTGGTAAAGGCCTGAATTTTACACCTTAGGTACCCAAACCCAACTCAATTATGCATTAAATTATTATTAAAAGATCCGTATTCTTAATTTTATTTACACAAAAGCTAGGATTTCTATAACAATTTAGGTGGTATTATGGTTCTTAAATATTTTTTGGATGGCTAGAACTTAAAGCTATGCGATGTTAAATACGTTAGAAAATTATAAATTATCATGACAAATTTTTTTTAGAAGAATTATCATGACAATTGAGTAGTTGTAGTGCTTAATCATATTTAAATCATGCTATAAAAATGTTTAATTTAGTGTAAATGTGCATACTAATGTTTTGAACCTTAGACATCTCTGTTATAAACACCAGAACATGTTAATTAGTAAAGTTACAAAACTCTTGACTAACATGTTAGTATTCATGAATTATTTGTAATGACAAGAATGGTACTAGATGTATTGCAAATTTTACCACGTAAAATTAGGCTATAGCAATGACATGATGAATATCTATAGTTGTGCCAATTATAACATGTAATACCTATCTATTATGTGCTCTACATGGTCTCATGACTCTATTGTAGTTAAAATTGTGGGAAGATAGAAAAAATTTAGTTTTCTCTCATATGTATTTAATTGGGACGATGGAAAATTGAGAGATAAAAATGATAGAAAAATTAGATAATATAAATTTACTCTCATGTCCCTAGTAGTTTTTTTTTTTTTTGAATATCTTAGGGGGATTAAATTTTGGTTGGTTCGGAGAGAAAACTGCTGGACCTCAATATCCCCCCCCCCCCCTCTCCCGTCCTAATAAAACACACTCATTTTTAGTTTTCTCTCTTTTATTTTCCATCCCCCACTTTTCACCCCAACTAAACAAACCCTAAATGATAAATAAATGGAGAAAATAAGAAGGGTAGATGTTCAAGTTCAGCGGGGTTTTGATTCAATCCGACCCTTTTAGTAAGAGTTGAGGTTTTTTTTTTTTTTTTTTTTTTTATTTTTTAAAAAAAGGGGGGGTTTTTTTTTTTTTTTTTTTTTTTTTTTTTTTTTTTTTTTTTTTTAATTATTAAAAAAAGGGGGGGTATGCGGTTAGTTTTAGCCTTTTAGGTTCAACACTAAAACCTTTCAGGATTTGGGAATGCTTTAGGTTATACACCTTGAGCATCCAGACTCACCCGAGCCTACATTTCAATTATTTAAGCAACCATATTATAAATTTTTTTTTTTTAATTAGAATTTTACAACAGTAAATGTGCACCTTTCTTCTCTGTTAAAAATGAATAAGAAATGTAGGTTTTCTATACCATTGTTCCTTAATCTACAAATTGGAAAGTACGATGCGTTACATACTGAACATGTACAAACAATAATTAAAAATGCTTGGAAAAGAGGAACGAGGAAGTGATGTGTGTTAAACTATTCTTATGTGTTGGTTTCCAAATATTTTTTTGAATACTTTGAAATTAAATGTACCCGGTGAAATATATATATTTTTTGAATTCTCAATTTTTTTTATTGATTTGAACATAATGAATTATGATAGTAATTGGCTAGTTATTAGTTATAGTACTTGCTTATATTTAAACTATATTATAAATATTGTTTAAGTTAGTATAAAAGATCTCTAAAAAAGTTAGTATAGAAGCTCTAATTAATACTTGAATTTGATTAATTATATTTTATAGTTTAATTTTAGGTTACCTTGACTTGTTCCATCTTATTAATAATAAGATGAACAGTTATGTTTGGGTTAAGTTTGGATTTTTCAAATATAAACATGATGAGTTTGAAATGAAATTCATAATTTAATAAGGTTTACACAGGTTCAGAATATTAAATATTTAATTGGTTTGAGAAGGCCTTTTTTGTCCCATCCCTAATTAGAAATTGACATTGAGATTTGATATGAAATTCAAAATAAGATGCTCACAATATCAAACCATGTGAATTGAGGAGTCCTAGCCAAGGTTTTTTTATAATTTAAAAAAAAAAATATTCAAGGCCTCAATCATCACTGATTAATGATAATTAATTCCAACTGGCCCTTCTAGTCAAGTGGAACATTCTATTTTTTTCTCAATAAGCAAAAAATTTAAATTCAACTAATAAGATGAGAAGATTTGGGAAAGGAAAGGCTACCATATTTTATAGCCAACCTTCTGATTTGATAAATATATATACATAATTAGTTCCAAACTTACAATCAAAATGTCTAGAAACATTTTTCTTTAGTAAGATAATCAGCCATACATGTGCTTCGGCTCAAGCTTGGAATAATTTAAGATCAGGTGTTAAATAGTTGATAGTCTGTCTTAATTATGTAATAACACAATCCTATGAGAGATTACCACGTACATGAGAAAAAAGGTGCAATTAACATGGTTGGGTGGGAGCAGCTTTAGACCCTAGAACTGTATATAATATAGCTCTCAAACAAGATTAAAGCTTCACGCTTACAGGATTCAAGGAAGGCTTAAGGCATACTTATCAAAGAAGATGATGATGATGATGAACTAAATTAAAAAGAAAGGGGAGGGGGGAAGCATTATGACCGTGAGGTTGCAAACTATTATCTGTCTTGTTTCATTGTCAAATCTACTGATTTTATACCTGCCTCAGATAGCTAGAGTATAACATTTGAGATTTCACATCCTACCAAAAACAATAAGGAGAGAAAATGAAGATTCACTTATTCATCCAAGAAAGATAACTAAAGCCATAAACGTATCAGGAGTATTTTTAACTAAATGTTAAAACATCATGCTTATAGGATACAAATAGAACCAAGGTTTAAACCAATTACTAATTCCACAAAAAAAATAAAATAAAATAAAATAAAAATCCTTTAGTAATATAGATATGGAAGAGATTTCAACTTTCAAGGTTTTGGATGAGAATATAAGTAGTAAAATATGACATGTTAATTAAGAAAATAACAAAAAGTATGACCTCGGATAGAATGAATTAAAAGAATACATGTAACAGATTACAACTAGTCTGTTGAGTATCTATAGTTGTTGGATATATACGTGTGATTAAAGTTTCACATTAAATAATGATGAGTGGTTAATATAACATTCATACCCATTGGGCTTAGACCTTTTGGGTCAAGTGTATCTCTATATGTTATATTAACTATTCAAGAAGTCTGCCTAAATTTTTTATCTTCACAACAACAATAGCAGACCCCAAAATTGTGGGATTAAGGTTTGGTTGTTGTTGTTGTTGTTTGGGTGGAGATTAGGACATGACCCTATTAGAATTGTGCCTAAGTTTTTTTATCTTCACAACAACAGTAGCGGACCCCAAAATTATGGAATTAAGGTTTGATTATTGTTGTTGTTGTTGTTTGGATGGAGATTAGGATATGGCCCTATTATAATTGATACTTATATACGGTAGTTGCATTCACATCACTACCTCTATTTATAGATAACTATGCATCCCTTGAAAATGAACATATTTGTTAGTGAACAAATGTATCCTATCCAAGAGTTATAACCTTACCCAAAAGCCACATCTTTCTATCCAAACATTACCATGCCTATGAAGTAACATTGTTTATCAAGTATGGTTATTCTATGCATGAGGGTGCACCATATTATGGTGTGATCATCCATCATGATCCTACATTAGCAAATAGTAATCTTTTTCTTTCTTCTAGCCTAAACAAAAAAAAAAAAAATTCTTTGTTGGAAATGGAATGACAATGAAATCCATCCAAAATCCCTTCAGATCCCAACCACCACCCCCCCACCCCAACACAAAACAGAAAACTGTAGACCTTCATTCTTTGCCACTCTCTATCTCTCTCACATATATATGTCAGCGATTCCCCTAGTACACTCCGACCCACTGTCCAAGTAACTTTTTTTTTTTTGGAGAAACCACTGTCCAAGTAACTTGGTGTATATATTATGCTCCACTAAAAAATAAACCAAAGAAGTACAATGTCTTATCTACTTTATTGATAATAGAAAGCCTAAATATATTAGTGGTTAATACTTAAAAACTCGTTCTGGTTCTTGTAAAATGTAAATTTTGAACTAATGGTCGAGTTGTACTTGCATATATCTGCTCCAAAACCATGTCCGGTCCAGTAAATTTCTTGGTAATTAGACCAGAAATTGTCCAGTAAGAAGATGAGATTAGTAAAAGAAACTCTAGCCTATCATCAATTGTTTCTTCTATTTGACTTATGAAGTTAAACAAACGATTGAAGAACATTAATGACAATCAAGGTTTCCATTACTTGGGCTTAGTGGCGATTTAACTTTCTCTTCTCTATCTCTTTCCATGAAAGACAGACAAGAAACTAGAGCCCACTTTAGAAGGTAGAGGGGAAAAAATGGAGAAAGAAAAGATATCATGGATCATTTCTAAAATGAATGTTGATTAAGATCTGTATCTGTGTCACTGTGTATGTGAGAGAGTGAGAGCTTTCAAAGATTCTGCTTTGTATAGAGAGAAAGTTTACTTGAGAAATACAACCCTAAAGTGTAATAACCGATTCCAACATATGCATGAAACTTAGTACTTATTAAATGAACATAAATGATTGTCAAAAAAAAATTTTAAATGAAAATAATTAAAGAATTTACTCATTTCTATATATAGGAGTGTTAAAATTCATATGAGAAGACATGGAATTCCATAAAAAAAAAAAATAAAAATAAAAGTAAAGAAAATATTGTAACACTAGTTGAGTAGTCCTAAGAGTCCTAACCTGAAACTTGCAAATTCATAGAGCTTGCCCCTAGGAGAGAAAATTATAATTGCGACCTCTGCATCGCAAAGAACTGATAGCTCAAAAGCCTTCTTTAGCAGCCCATTTCGCCTCTTGGAGAAAGTCACTTGTCTGCTTGTAGCATTCTCTATGCGCCTCATCTGAGTCTTTCCTCTCACCATCTCTCTTCACCTTTGAGAACAAAATGAATGAAGCTCACTACATATATGACCCAAAAACACAGACACACACACACACACACACACACACACAAATCTCTAATGCATAAAGGAGTAGTCTTTTTATTATGTTAAAAATGTGAAAAAATTAAGAGTATGAAATATAGACAAGAAGTGAAAAAAAATTCTTACCAGATAGGCCGAGGCCCAGAAATCCCTTGATGAGAAAGAAAAGGAAGAAGGAAACAATATGTGAGGTTTGCTTGCAGAGTGCAGAACACACAGAAAAAATATTCCAGAGGGGTAGAATTCAAGAGATTACTTCAATTCAGTTTTAATAGCTGTCAGCAAGCCCCAAGAAAAAGAGAAGGATGATATATTAGTTGGGTTTACAAAATAAGCAAAAACCCAGAAAGCTTTTGAGAAAGGAAGTGTCCAAGAGAGGAAAAAAAAAAAGAAGGAAAAGAACTCTAGGCAAAGACCTAAAAGACCTGTGTTTATGGAGGGGAGTTTGGTATATATCTTCTGTGACTGATTGATTCGAATACCACCATAAGACAAGAAAACAAAGCTATAATATTATATATATCTTCTTCTACTCAAAATAGTTTCAGCAACCATACAAGAAAGTGTTCGGATAAGGAAAAAAGAGTTAAAAGTGGGAACAAGAAAATCTTACCAAATAGGCAAAAACCCAGAAAGCTTTTACGCAAGAGGGGAGAAATAAGAGACCCAAAAAAGGTAGATTGCAAACAAAATCTAAGCCTTGCTTTTGAAGTAACCAAAAAAATATATATATCAAATACAAAAACAGAAGAAGACCCAGATAGAGATATTAATAAGAGAGATAAAATAGGAGCTTTTTTTTTTTGGTTGTGAATTGTGATCGATTGTCTCTTAGTAGTCCTTTCTTCTTAGACACCACCAAAGAAGGGAAACACAGGCAACACACACCTACTTTCCTTTACCATGTAAAAAATTATAATAATTATGGTATTGCTAAATTCAAAGGTTGCCAACGGAATACTTTCATTTTTTTGCTTATTTTGGTAAAACCCACAATAAAAAGACCCGAAAGAAGAAATTTTTTTAATATTATTTTAATCGAATAGGAATAAATAAAGAAATAAAAAAATTTATCTTGGTGGAAAAGTCATGATGAGAGAGATGAGTGATGACTATGGTCTATATATCTATCATCCATGTCTATATATGCTAAGAAAAAAAGTAAAATACTCCAAAAAGAAGAGAGAGAAAGAAAGTGGCAGAGTTTAATTAAGGAAAGAAAGAAAGATTAAACAAAGTTTTTTGTTTTTTAATTGCAAAGATTTTTTTTTTTTTTTTTCCAAATTGGATAAGAGAGAGAGAGACTGTGCGGAACAGAGCAGAGCATAGCAGAGTAGTACAAGATAGAGAACACGTCAACATCGTCCGTACGAGTGAGGTACTCAAGCAAACCAATAGGGAGCTGAAAACGCATAGAGCCAGTGATGATTTAACATTTGTTTGTCAGATAATTGAGAGGGTGTGGGGGACAGTTTCCTTTTCTCTCATTCAATTCAACTTAACCTGAGTACCTTTGTATAGTTGTATGCCACGTCAGACTTCTTCTTCTCCTTTTTCTCTTTGTTTTTTTCTTGTTACTTACTCTGTTTTATTCTTTGAACGGGTAATTTCTTATCTTGCACGGCAGGCGCGTGAGGTGAGGGGGGCCCTATATCTATAAATATACATATAGATAGATTTGCTTTTTAGCTGGGGGAGGTAGCTTAAGGTGGTTGCATGGAAAGTGATCAAGGTTATGTCTGGAAACAGTTGTTAAGTTTGGTACTTAGTTCACATGTAGGGAATATGTATGGATTTTCAGATTTATAAGATGTAAAAATTAAAAATAGAAAAAATAATATAAGATAATATTTACTTGGTTAAGACATTTGCTTACTTTTACGGAGTTATAGTAATTTCACTATTTTGAAGAAAAAATTACCCGCTAAGTTAGTATAATTTTTTTCTCTCAAAATAGCATATTAAACTTTAATATAAAACAACGGTATTTATATCTTATAAAGATGATTCACAATAAGTTAAAAAAAGACCAAAAATTTTCCACCTTGGGCATTGGCCCTAGACCCCAAGGAGGCTTATCTTGAGCGCTCTATTTCATGAACTAGGTCTCAGAAAATCCCTCATTAAAAACCATAACACTTTTATATTGGGGCAAATTATAATTTAGATCAAACACAACTAATTCTCACATAGCCTAACACAACTAGTAAATTTTTTTGTCGTCAAATATGAGATTTGGAATTCAATTCTCTCTTATATTAAAAACCAATTAGTATATTGGTATAATGATAAAGAACAATTATCGAAAGCAGGCAGTATAGGTTAAAACTATCTCTCAAAAGAAATGTTGAGTTTTTTACTGTGGCTATAGTGCAGTCGCATATGGGTCAATTAAAAAAGTGTTTTATTTATTTAATTTTAGAGTTCAATTAACGAGTGTCCTTAGAGCATTTATTAATGAATCATTTTATAAAAGTTTTAATACCATTTTCATGAGAAATATATATAAAAAAATAAAAATAAAAAACCAATTCTTTTTTTTCCCATAAAATTTTCTAAAAATATTTTTCTAAATCAAAGTGTTTAAGGCATCCTTTGACTTTTCTCTTGTTTTTGTTGCTTTATAATAGAGTGAGAGACATTAGATTTCTCCTTAACGGAAGTGTAACAGCACCCATTAAGAAAAGCAAGATGATAATGTGCTCTTTTTGTCATTCTAATAAAAAATAAATTTTTATTTCATTTTTTTGTGTTTTAGTTTGTACTTAATTATTCACAACTTATGTATTGATATAATTTTTATAAAAATATATAAATTGTAGTTTTTTAAGGTGGCACAAGGGGTAAAATGACATCACTCTAATAGTCAAATGGGTATATTATAAATTTTGAAATTTGAATTACCAATTTAAAAGAAACCACAAACTTAGAGAATTTATAATAAATTTTAACTAACTTTTTTCATTGATTTAAAATCATTTGAATAGAAGAATAGTAGTATTTAAAAATAAAAATAAAGTTCTAAAAAGCATTTTAGTGAAACTATAGCTAAGCACCAATAAAAACATCATGCATCAATCACAGCAGTTTAGCATTCACAAATAACAAAGGAACAGTAACCTATTACCTCTATTGAGTTACTGCTCATTAACAAAGTTTATTAAAAAAATTGTGACAGATTAGCGGATTGGCAAAGATGGAGTGCAACAGACAGTGGTTGGGTTTGATGTGGAGGATTTATGCATTGCCGAATTTGGTTGATAAATGGTAGTTGATCTGAATGTTGCTAGCAGATTTGTGGCAAATCTTTGTTTGATATGAAACTGTAAAAAAAAATTTTGACAGTAAACATATCATTTAAATGGAATAGATATAAAATATTGAGGTTGATGTAGTTGTTTATGAATAACAAATTAGCTAAAGTAACAAAAAATAAATTTTTTTTAGTCAATTTAATTAAAAATTGCATTGAGCTTGGTGCTAATGCTTTATAAGTTATAAGTTGTTTATATTCATATATTATAATAGTCAGTTAAAACATATTTGTGTAAATAAATATAACATTATATTTCAAAATTTAGTACTATTTTTTTTTTTTCCTTCCCTTAAAATAGTTAGAAATCTCTACTCTACCGCCCTGCTCTCGACTCCTAGGTACGGGGTGCCACCAAACAAGTTAGGTAATTGGCCAAAATGTATACGTTTTAGTTTAAAGCATACAATTGAAGGCAATGTAGACATCTAAAGCCTCTCATTATTCCAGCGTAAGTAAAAGTTTAAGTTAATTTAGCTATGAATCCTATGTAGTGTAGATAGAGGTTTAGGACAAAACTTTAATTTACTCGTACTTTTGCTATTATTCGCTTTTTTGTGTTTTAATGGAAACCAATTAACCAGTATTCGCTTTTGAGTGTGATCGAATTGAACAGTACTGAGCTAAATAAATTTGAAATTACATGGAGCTCACGTACGTTTAACACAATAACACCAATAGTACATATATAGGTGTCTCGTAATTTAATGAATTTAAGTTACTTACCTAAATTTGCTATCAAGGGCAGAAAGGGGCCATGCTCCCCCACCCCACCCCCACCCTACCCCCCAACCTTTGAAAAAAATATATACTAGTATGTATATTAACAAAAAACAATTTTAATTCTAGCTCTTAAATTTATATACTTGACCCCCCTTCTCCAAAAAATTTATAAACTGACCCAAGAAATCCAACAAATAAATGACAAGAAAAATCTATAAAAAAAAATGCACATATATAGATATTAAGAAAATCTTTGGACAAATCATAAATCTGGTTTAAGCAAAACAATAACAACAAATCAATTACAAATCCTAGAAAAAAAAATCACAAAAACCCAATAACTTTTGCCCAATTTCTCTCTCTCACTTGAGAGCTCTCTGCCCCTCTCAAATGACTCCACCCTTATGGCTATAGACTCGTATGCCACATATTAATCACTTCATCCACACATTAGTTAGACCATAAAAATATTAAAACGTGTCAATTGACTTGCAAAACTCTTGATTATAAAATCCTATTATTAAATTTTTTTTTTCAAAAAAAAAATACAAAGAATAATTAATAAATTAATGTTAATAATGCATCTTTGTCAACCTCTAATATTTGATATTTTAATTTTTTTAAATTTTTGAACAAAGAACTTCGGCTCCTCTTAAGTTTGAATATTGGTTCCGTCCCTGTTTTCTATAATAAAAAATAAAACAAAAAAAAGTTAGTTACCTAAACAAGGGAAAATTATTAAGTACTCCTGAAGTACACTTAGTGAGTGTTTGGATTGCGCGTTTGCGCGTCCACGTTTTTTCTTTCTGCGTTTTCCTTTTTTTTTTTTTTTTCAAGCCGCAGTTGTTGACCAAGTCTTCCGTGAACAGTGCTTCTGTGCACTGTTCACGGACCCACAAATTACACTTTTCCGCAACTTTTTCATTAAAAATGGGTCCACAGCATTATTTACAGATTTAAAAATTATTTCGCTACAGTGTTTTCAGTTTCAGTTTTCAGTTTCAGCAAAAATAAGCTCAATCCAAACAGATCCTTAGTTCTGGTATTTTTTTTTTTCTTAGATCTGGGTATGAAATATGACTTAGTTTTTGGATATTTTGGTTGGATTGGTTTATATTAAGGTATTTGAATTGCATTCAGTTTTGTTTTGATTTTTTTGCCAATAAACCTTTTCAATTATATTTTCTTTTCTTATTTCTTATTATAGATTACAGAAATTACAACAATGAAAGAAAATGGTTTTGGTTATTCACTGTAAAGAAACAGAATTTAAACATTTATATATGTAACTAATCTTGAAGATATTTTTGGGATCCTATTAGAATAGGATTGAACATTTTGCTGTTATATATTTTTTGTTTCCAATTTTATTTTAGGTTATTTGTTCTGTTATGGTTTGTGGAGATTTAGTTCTGATATAGTTTTTTTTTTTTTAGTTCTGATATTGTTTGTTTTGTTATGGATATATTTTATGTATAGATGATTTCCTCTTTGTGGTGATGGAAGAATGAATGGGCCATTTTGGGGAAGGTTGATACCATAGATGTGGGTGAGGTTGTTTGATGGGTTTATTTATCCATTCTTTTATATGGATACAGAGTTTTCTTATTTGTGCTTGCTTAGTGATTTAATTGCATAGTTACATTATTTAGACAATTTCTTCTACATGATTATCAATGTAACTAATCTCCTATTTTAAAAATTTTAATATTGATTTATTATAATCATTAATAATGGCATGCATAGGGAAATATCGGTAATTGTTTCTCAAATTAGATGAATGATCGTCTACAATAGATATCTTGAAAACCACTAGGCCCATGTTGAAATTGATGTGAGTTTATCCTACAAATGTTTGAGTGAGTTGATGCAATTATAAACTCACAATTTCTATTGATGGCTATAGATATCAATAGGTTTCCAGTTTGTTAAATATTAGCATTAATACACCATGTTAAATATGCTAGTATAGATGCGGAAGCGAAAACATAAAGTATAGAACATAGTAACACACGGGAGTTACGTGGTTCAGCCTAACGGCTTACATCCACGGAGGAAACCCTAAAGGGCTATATCAATAATATATTAGAGTGTAATACAAATCCTGTGTTACAATGAATCATAACATGTGTATATATAGTAGACTAAACCCTAGACTAATAGACTTCTAGTACAAGTAGGAGATTTGGCTTGCACACAAAGTAGAATTAGGCTTGGGCTTATGCTAATGGGCTAATATATCTCTAACACTCCCTCTCAAACTCAAGATGGAAGCTTGATGAAATCTTGAGATTTGATAAGATTGAGAAGATCCCTTGAATGAAGTTTGGCTCTGTGACGGTAGTTTGAGGAAGGCAATGGTCTTGCAGTGTTGATGCGACTTCTAACGGTGGCTTGACTATACCAGAGAGTTTTGACGGCGGCAGTAGAAAGCCAAAGAAGATGAACGCAGCGAAAAAAACACCGAGGAAGACAAAAATTGCTTTAAATATACCGTAAAAACAAAAAACCATGGCCGTAGGAAGGTGGCTCTAATACCATGTTAAATATTAGCATTGATACACCATGTTGAATATGCTAGTATAGATGCGGAAGCGAAATCATAAAGTATAGAATACAGTAACACACGGGAGTTACATGGTTCAGCCTAATGGCCTACATCCATGGAGGAAACCCTAAAGGGCTATATCAATAATATATTAGAGTGTAATACAAATCCTGTATTACAATAAATCATAACATGTGTATATATAGTAGACTAAACCCTAGACTAATAGACTTCTAGTACAAGTAGGATACTTGGCTTGCACACAAAGTAGAATTAGGCTTGGGCTTATGCTAATGGGTTAATATATCTCTAACACAGTTATTATGACTTTATGATTATAAACTGAAAATAGTGACAAATTAGAAATTATTACTCATTGGCAAATTACCACTGACATTATATCACCAAATTATCAATCGCCTAATTTCCTAATATTAAGAGAATACCACTCTTTGTTCAATATGTTAACCCATCAGGCCATAAACTGTCTTATAATAATTTATGTTCATTTATTAGTTAATTATAATTACTCATTATTCATCTAATGGCCACCCTTTGATTTGAAGATTGTGTGATAATACTTTTGAGATTACCTGCCTCCCTTTGTTGGGCTGTGTTATTCAGGTTATCAGTGTATGTTGTTTTGATTATTGATTGATTTTATAAAAAAATGTTATTGTTATTGATTGATGTTGTGATAACTATGTTGTTATGTTTATTAATTAATTTTATGATAAATGTTTTCACCTGTGAGTTGAAGTATTGTGTTCTAATTAACACAATCGAATCTCCCTCACTGCAAAAAAATACCTTCAAGAATATTCCTCTGAATTCGGATACAATAATCAAAGTGTCCTGTATCAAACCCCACATAAAATGACAGCAAATTGTCACGGAGTATTTATAGCTCAAATTAATTTCCATTTAGTTTCATTTCAAGTGGAGAGTAATGATTCAAATTGGCTTTAATGGTTTCTCTCAAAAAAATAAATAGTCTCCTATGGCATTTTTTTTTTAATATTTTTATATTAAGGTATATTTTTATACTTTTTGGTATCATTTTGTTATTTAGCATTGAAGTATTTTATGTTAAGATAGAAGTGGGATTAATTTTGATTGTGTACGAAATTTGTGAGGACTTTCTTAGTGACTTCTCCTCCACTGTAGAGTTATGTACATTTTTTGTATGTACCCTTCATCGGTCTGATTGGAAGCCTTTTATTCTGGTTTTTCTTGGGTTTGAAAGGTGGTTTGGTTTTGTAACAGACACATTGTTAATTGGCTTATTGTATGCATGTTAGAGTTTGATAGGCATCGTATTTTGGATGATGTATGTCAAATTGTTGGGCTCTTCTACTTTAATGAAGATTTGGAATTTTTTTGAGGAGAATACTAAAAAAAATTATCTGCAATATTTCATTATGTAGCATTGATGCTTGAGGTGGTAGATAATTTGCAGTTGGTTCATTGTGATAACTTTTTTTTTCTCCCTCCAATCATTCTCTTATCAATTTTTTTTTTCTTCCTCAGGTCAAAGCTGATTGATTGTGTTATGTGGAATCTACAATTGTATAGGAACCTTGCTCTTCTATAGTGAGTTAAGACGAGGACAGGTTCCATGTGCTTTTCCATCTTGCAAGTTCCTAGATGCAAAATCCCACCTTAGCTGCTTTTTGGAGGGAAAGCTTTCATAGTTTAAGTAGGACTGACAATAGAAAATGGACTCGAAGTCCTGTAATTACAAAAAGTGATACATTTAGTGTAAATAAAACAGAGATTAGTCAATTCCACAATACTGAATATTGTGAATCATAAGATTCACTTCCTATAGATTATTAAAATAAAACAAAAAAATATATATATGACTACCTTTAAAAGAATAATCTACAGTATGATTGTTTTTATTGTGTATGTCTTAGTGTTTTGGATTTGAGTACTTATAGATGATTTACTTTTATTTATTTATTTAATGAATAGATGATTACATAATAATGGGTGAAAAGTTTCATGAATTCCATAACTTGGGTGTGTGTATAATCTAATATATCTGTTTTATTTATCACGATGAGGTTTGTTAACAAATTTTCTCTGTATCATTACAGCATTTTGGGGATTGTGAGCTTTTTTTTTTTCTTTTTTTTTCTTTTCCTGTTTTGCAATTGAAATTTAGGGTCAAGATTAAGATTCGATGTTGTTTTTATGGGTTATGACTTATGAATTGGTTTGGTTTTAGAATTTGAGATTTCCATCTACTATTGATTATGCATTTTATATGTTGCAGGTTGAATTCTGTTTTGTTTATATACTGTGGCTTGATTATGCACTACAACTTTTTCTTTTTTCTTTTGCGATGAAAAAGTTGGATTCAATGTCCCTTTTAAGGGTTATATATTGGTTTGGTTTTACAATTTGAGATTCCAATGTACTATTGATTATGCATATTATTATTTGACTAATATATTTCCGACTTTTTGTTTCACAAACCAATAGCCATTTTTCTCTTTTAAACTTTTTGGTTGTAAAATTCTCTAATCTTATGGTTTAATTCATTGTGGTTCCTAGGAATGGTAGATTTGGTATTTGAAATTGTCTTGCAAGTTTTAGTTTGGTGTGATTCATTGTGGTTCCTAGAAATAGCGGACTTGTTATTTGAAATTGTCATGTAAATTTTAACTGTTTAAAGTCGGATTCTTTTTTTTAAGTCTCTCATAACTAGGAAGAACACACGAGTGATCTGAAGAGACTAATTTTTTTAAAATTTAGGGGATATTGGACACTATATGCTTAAATATACTATGTTATTTAAGTTTGAATATATGTAGTGTAAGTATGATAATTAAGTTTATGTTGGATGTAAAGTTTGTTAATATGTAAAACGATCCCGTGCATTGCACGGGTTAAACACTAGTATACTATAAAGGATAAAGTTTCGCTAATACTCAATAAAATAAGTATTATTACATATTTTGAAAATCTAACCGTTGAATTACATGTTTTTTTTTTTTTGAGAAAAGAATTACATATATTTTACGCTCTTTATACACATCAAATTTTGTATCAATTGGATATTATTTGCTATATGATCTATAAGCTTATATTTGATGCATAACTTTAAGTTATAAAAAGTTGCAATTTAAACAATTTATTGTTGACATAATGCATGTAGATAAAAAAAAAAAAAAAAAAAAAAAAAAAAAAAAAAAGATGTAATCGAATAGTGGATTTATCAAAATTTATCTCAAATAAAAAATAATTAAGTAAGGTTATAACTAATTTTGTAACTAAACTTTGTCCTAATATAATTATTCCGTTTGATTAAAAGGAGAAAAAAGAAAAAAAAAAAAAAAGTTGCTAAAGTTCAGGTGAAATAGGTTAAATTGAAACGCGTGAAGAACACACTCCAAGACGAGAAGTGGGAAATACTAGTTATTATGTAATAACTAGTTAGTTGGAGTCTTTGGAGGCAGAGACATTCTACATGTGATAATAATAACAGTAATAAAGAAACCAATGGGATGGCGTTAAGGTATCATAATAATAATAATTTATAGTCGTAGATTTAATTATTATTAATTGTATAACACAACATTACCTTTATTTGTTTCACCAAAAAAAAAAAAAACATTACCTTTATTTGACAATTAATGTTGCCGACAGTTGTCAGTAAGTGGTGGGTTTCCATTTCCAATTTTCCATGCCGTTTATGTGCATTGGCTTAGGTTTCTCCGAGCCTGTTGGGTCCGGTTTGTTGTTGTGTCTCTCTCTCAACTTTCAACATAAATAAATGCAAGAAAAATAGTTTAGCTATTTTTTCTCTGTGTAGGGGGGGGGGGGGGGGACCACGTGGCGTGCAATGCTGACTCTTATTTTTTTATATTCATTCGATCTCATCAAACGGCCCTTATTCTATGTCGGGATTTGTGGTCATAGAAGAACAACGTCACTTCCTCGATCTGCTGCTGTCGTCAGCTTTTCCCCAGTGGTTCAAATTTTCATATCCATTGGTATTATTATTTTAAGTTTTCTCTTATTGGAGTATCTTGAATCTTGATTCTTTGCACTTTTTGTATAGCATCCACATAGCTTGAATCAAGAATGTATTATTGGCCCTATCAAAAAAAAAAAAGAAAAAAGAATGTATCGGGAATTAAAAATAAATATAATAATAATAATAATGTATTATTGAATAAATAAATAAATAAATAAATTTAAGAAAGTATTCTATTTGGGAGAAAATAATATTTATTATTATTTTAAGTTTACAACCTTTTTAAGTCAGATTTCCTTGATTCTTTGAAGGATATATTTTTTTATAGAAAGATTCTTTTAGGATTTTTGAGCTAGTAAAATATTACTAAAACACTTTCCGTATAGCATCCACATGAATTGCTTGAATTAAGAATGTATTATTGGTGCTTCAAAAAAAAAAAATGTATTATTGGGAATTAAAAATAAATAAATGTATTATTGAATCAAATAAATAAATAAATTTAAGAAAGTATTCTATTTGAGAAAAAATAATATTAATAAGGGTTAAGTTTCGGTCCAGTGCATTAGTACATTGGACCCAATACGATACAGACATATATTGTATCAAATCCAATGCATTGATGCATTGGACCTAAGCTGTATCCTATAAATAATGTTTTAAAATATGTTAACGTCAGTAATTGGTTATTAAAATTAGATTTTTAATCTACTAGAGCTTCATTGGATTTGTCTTTTAAAAATCATGTCGGATTTTCTAATCTCATTAGATTAACCATAAATCAACCAGCTCATATGATTCTTATAATAATACTAATAAACTTAGCTACCCATTTTTCTATTAAAAAAACGTCTAGCTACTCATTTATTTATTTTCAGAAACCATGTTTCAATAGGTTAATCTATCAAATTATTTTTAGATCAAACCAAGTTAGAGTGAAGTTTTTTTTTAAAATTTGTTTAAAAGAAAATTCAGAGTGAGTTAACCAATTAATTTCTTTACAAAAATATGGAATAATAATGGTAAAGTTTCATACCTAGGTCCTCTTAATTATTGTGTGAGGATTCTTTCCATTTTACTTGGAATTGATCCATTTTATAGTTTAGATAAAATATTATATATCTAGAAGTGTATCCAATACCTCATCTTTTAAAATTATAAATGATGTGGTATTTTGTACACTGTCGTATTTAGGAAATAAAATTTTGATCGGTGAAATTAACTTTTAATCCTTATCTTATAAGCTAAACACAAGTTCAAAAAATATTAATTAATACTGTGGGGAGTTTTTTCCCGCGTACACTCAGCTTATTGTCCGCTTTGGGGAGCCAAGCCCGCATGGATTTGTCCTCGTCCTCGAGTGTGGAAACTTTGGATGGACGGATCTTCGGGCCAAGGGCTTGTCTTGTAACCTTTTACACCGCATCCTTGGAGTCCCACATCGATTAAAGAAGCGCCCCACGCATGCCTTATAAGCCCTTTGAGCAAGGCATGGTGTACCACTAACACGGATTTTGTTCCACGCCCCGCAAATACCATGCATGCTAATAAATAAATAAAATTTTACTACTTTTTTTAATAAAGTTTTTGATAAAAAAAACATATAACTAAAATCATATTATGACTTTATTTACTTACCATGACTGAATGTGAAGCTTCTAATTTTTTTTTAATGCAATTAGGCTTTGTACTCGAAGGAATAATTATATTTTAATATTATTTTTATACTTTTTTATTTTCTATTTTTCTTATATAAGTCGTGCAACTGCATTTAATAATTATTTAAATTTCTATATATATTTTTTGAATTAAGGTTTCTATTTTTTTTATAAATTTATTATTTTAATTTGTACTTTAATTAATTATTCCGTGGAAATCCCACATTTAGTCAAACTTTCATCCAACCTCAAAATGGTAAGCTTCTTCATTTTTTTTTTTTTTTTGTTCTTTAAACGGTATGGCTTTTAAAACATTGATTAATTTCACCAATTAAGTCACCTGATACTCTCGCAAAAATTTTATTTTAAATAGTAATATGGGAACTGATAAAATTCAAGCTATGTCTGGATGAAGGATTTATTAAATATTTAAAATTTTAAAAAGACTGAAATTTAAATTGGAAATTTCAATTACACCAATTTAAATTTAAATTTTTAATTAGTATGATGTCATGGTGTTGAACTGCTGATGGTGGTGGTACTATTGTAGTGATAGTAGCTACAATTATTGCAATGATGACAGTGGTAGTAGTGATAGCAACTACTAATAGGAGTGAAGATGACAATGGTTAAGGTGGTGATAATAAATACGATAATGGTTAAGGTGGTGATAATAAAGATGATGATGTAATGGAGGGAATGGTGGTGTTGGCAGTGGCTATTGGTGGTGCCGACACCAGTAATAATATCAATGGAAATAGTGTGAGAAAAGCTAATGGTATATACATATTTGTTTATAAGAAGTAAAATAGATTCACACTTACATAAAATCTTACAATGTCATTAAGTCAAAATGCTCTTTAAAGTAACACAGTTCAAGGGAATTTATATTTGAAATTTATGTATAAATTATAACTTTAAAATTAAGAGAAATTTTCTTTTTAAAATAAACAATGAAAATCAACATTCTCATTTTTTATAAAAATAATTTTGTGTGGTTTCCCAATTTATTTATTTATATATATTAATGTGGCTTTCCAATTTATTTCTTTCGTTGGCATTTTTCATGTCCACCGGATAGTCCACTTGACTATGGGTCATTCATTTCTGTAGCTGAACGGGGCCCATTAAATAATTTGGTTCACCTAAAACGATATTTGGCGTTTAGTTCAATATCATAGGATAAAAGTTTGGATGATCCAATAAAATAAAATAAAAAAAGAAAAAAAGTTTAGGCGATGCTTAGGTTCGGTGCATGTAGTGCATTGGACTGTTAAAATGGTGACATGTGTTCAAAAGTGAACACGTATTATAATCTCAATTAGTCCAGTATAACTGGACATTGGACCCAAACCTCACCCAAAAAATTCAATACACCGCTTACAATAATAAATTTGGTCCCTCCAACCAATGACAAAGTCAAGGAGGTTAAGAGTTTAAACTCAAATTGTGTTATGTATCTAAGAGTTATGTGTTTTTGGATGTACGTCACTGTCAATTTTTTTCAGACTTTCTTCTCTCTTCATCTATGTGTGTTAAACTCAACTTGTTAGGATTCTTTATGGTTTTTTGGGTCCCACTAACGAGTACCTTTAGGTAAATGGGAAATAGTTAATAAATTATTTTAGAAAATTTTTTATATTACTTTATAAAAATAAAAAAATTGTCAAAACTTAAAATTTTTTTTCTTAATAAATTTTTTTTTAAAAATAGTTCATTAACAAATATCCTGAGCATTCATTAACTTTTCTCATGTTTTTAAATATAGGTTGAAATCATCGCTCTTCCATCTGTGTTATCTCCCAATTATCATGGATTAGTAGATAATACACGTACACAAACAAAAGGGCAATGTACTAATCTGTAAAGTTGTAATTTCACAAATATACCACATTTCCTCACGTTTCCATTCATATATAATAGGTGTTGAAGTTTTCAACGAACTCTTTTAGTCCATTCATTTGGTCACACAAAATTCGTACCCTCAAAAAATAGCATTTAACTCGCGGGACTCACTGTAAAGTGAGGGGTCGTTGAAAATTCATAATTTCATACGTGGAACCAAAGAGGCAAAGACCCTGTTATATTATACGTTTTGAATTTGATTTTGATTTTGCTGAATAATGGGTAAGAGGCAATCAATTGTGACAAGCTTATTTGGGCATAATCATAGTAATTCTCTACTTATTAAGGAACCAATGTTTTACTGAAAATATAATAAGATAGTGCTCAAATTCTTTATCAAAGAAAGTTTAATCCTAAAAGTCAACAACACAAATGCAAAATTAAATCAAAAGTTAGGAACAACCTCACCTAACCGTAAAATTATGTGAAGGCTTTGCCCTAAAAACTGATCTGTACATCAAAATTAAAATCCCAATGCCAAATGGTTTTTGATTGATTAACCCATAAGATTAGACTATATCATTCATTTTTCGTGTTGAATGCACTTCCACATAAATAAGAAAGTACTTTTTGTTCATTTTCAAATGCTCAAAGAATCCGTGTGATATAGAGCAAAAAGAGTGTAGAGGAGAAGTTGAAGAGTAATGTGGTTCAATGGTGTGTTTCACAAGTCTCTAACTTAGTAAAAAAATAAAATAAACAGATAGCTTACAAAATAAGCCGAATACCAATGGAGTCATAAATGGATAATTAAGCCCACAAATGTGCAAGTGCAACCCAATAGCAAAAGCCTAGAAAAAGAAGTTGAAAATAGGCAAGTAAAACTAACTATATTCATACGTGTGAAATGAGATTGATTAACCCATAAGATTAGGCTATATCATCCATTTTTCGTGTTGAATGCACTTCCACATAAATAAGAAATTACTTTTTGTTCATTTTCAAATGCCCAAAGAATCCATGTGGGATAGAGCAAAAAGAGTGTAGAGGAGAAGTTGAAAGAGTAATGTGGTTCAATAATGTGTTTCACAAGTCTCTAACTTAGTCAAAAAAAATTAAACAGGTAGCTTACAAAGTAAGCCGAATATCAATGGAGTCACAAATTGATAATTAAGCCCACAAATGTGCAACCCAATAGCAAAAGCCTAGACAAAGAAGTTGAAAATAGGCAAGTAAAACTAACTATATTCATACATGTGAAATGAGGTGGAGCGAGATACTCATGTAATATAGATATGGTCGAAGATCTAAACTGAACTCGATAAATAAAGATACCGAGGGAAGTCCATAATAGTATGTAACACTAAATCGTAACATACTTCTAACCAATGTGATTAGGAATGATTAATTCTAATTGGTTCTTAGAAAGAATTGATTTTAATTAATTATTTGTCAAAATCGCATTGGTTTAATAACAAAATTTTGGGAGAGTTTCATTACCCTTTGCATAGACACAGCTACCCAGGTAGAAAAAAACCACTTTCCACCTTCATAACATCCTTCTCTCATTATACAAACAAGTCCATTTATCAAATACAAACCCTAAACACCATGAGGGTTATCTGCCATCAATTTTTTTACAAGAGGTCATGCATGAAGGTGAAGTTTTCTAACCTCTTTAATTTTCTGCGTATGGTATGTTTTCATTTGATGATATGGGTTGAATGATAGATAAACATGTTCCTTGATTATGAATGTGACATGATGAAATGTTGCATGAGATGATTGATATGAAGATTTTAAAAGAATGAATATGTGCAATAGTCCAGATTGTTTATGATAATTATAAATAAATAAATAAATAAATAAAGACAAACATGACAATACAATGAACATGATTCTTAGACTACAATCGGCTCATTGATGTTTATTTATTTAGCAATATTATGTTCATTGAAATTTTTATGTGCTATTATGACGATGACACAAAATGGATTGCAAGTTTGTATGATCATAACATAATATAGTCGTTATTTCCTAGAATATTGAGTTTCAAGTCAGGCGTGACAGGTGACTAACACCTATATCATAACCTATTCTCTGAGTTTGAATTTTGGATTCTAGATTTGTGATATATCCATAAAATATTATCTTTTTAGTGTAAGATAAAATTTAAAGTGTAGTAGAAACAAAACAAACATAAACATACTTTCAGCCATAGTTGGTTAAATGTTTAAAGAAAAACAAGACTCACTATATGATAGTGTATATGTAAAAAATGTCTTCTAGTCTATGATCTTTACCTTACATGTTTCATTTTGATGGAGACAAGCTATATATATAAGCTAGAATAGGGACCCTTTTAAATTAAAATTTGTTCCATAACCTCCTTCCATAAAGGAGTTTAAAACTTGTAACTTTAAGATATTTATTAACCAAAGGGGTTATACCAATTTAGAGTTACTTAGAAATTGTTATTCACCATAACGTCTTTTACAAATAGAATCCTTAAGACATGAGTTTTCATTTATCATTTAAATGTGGGCTACATAAAGTTTTCTTAAAATCTTACATTTAGAATATAACTGTAATACCCGGAAAAAAAAAAATAAATAAAAGGAAGGGTAATTAAGTAAATCTTTTGTGGGGTCAATTTTTATAATTTATAATTATAAGGGAGTTTTTAGAAAATAATGTTGAAACCCTAGCAATATATATAAACTTATCATGTCAACGTACATAGGGAGATATTTTGGAGAGAGGAGACTACTCAAATTACTCAAGTAGAGAATGTTTGTCGGCACAATTGAGGTGATATTTAAAGATTTTAGAGGAACAGTTAAAGAAAAGTTTCTTTTGAAATAGCTTTTGGAGGTAAGTAACCTTATCCTAATTAGTTTTGTCTCTGCATAATTTAACTACTGAAAATTGTGTACAGTTGTTACTATTTATTTCTATTGTATTAATGATTTCAAGTAAAGAATGGATAAATTCCACAAATAAATATGAGCATTGAATATATGATTTATTTATTTAGTTGTTCCTTTAACTAAATTGATTTAAAGTACAGAATATAGAAATATCACAAATATATTTGAATACTGAAAATATGATTATATATGTATATATATGTACTTGAATAAGATATATTTTTGTTAGAAACTATGATTTCATATATATATGATTATGGACAAATTGACTATGAATTGATTTTGATACCCAAACCAATGGGGGTTATTCATTGGTACTCTGATACCCAACCAATGTGGGTCATTCATTGGTATTCTGATACCCAAACCAATGAGGGTTGTTCATTGGTATTCTGATACCTATACCAATGGGGGTCGTTCATTGGTATTCTGATACCCAAACCAATGGGGGTTGTTCATTGGTACTTTGATGCCCAGTCACGGGGATATAGCATGACCATAGTCATAAGGTTGTTAAGAATATGAATTACATTTGAGTATTTGAACCCTTTTGAGTCCTTAAAACTACATATGTGATTTTGGAAATGTTTGAGTATTTAACTATTTTGAGTCACTTAAAGTGGTTATGTATTTTTGGAACCTATTGTAAGTTATAGCTTTTGATATCTAAAAAACTGACTATTTTCTAAACCATCTATGATATATATTTATACGATTAAAGTATGTGATCTATTTGCAACTTATTATTTTAAGACTATGAAACTTCTTTAGTTATTTTGAAAACTCATAGTATATTATAACTTTTGAAAACTCATATTACATCTTATTACTTTACAGATTTATTATTTGATAGAACTTATTAGAATTTTGGTTACTTATTGAGTTTTCAACTCACCCATTTTTCCCATCCAGTTTCAGATTATGAAGAATAGCAAGTCTTGGGAGTTTTGATGTTGTGTTGTGAGCAGGAAAAGAAGTTTAGTGATTTTGGGATTGGATGGTTTTCTAATAGTTTTATATTTATTGGCCAATTAGCATTATGTACATGAGGTTTGGATTTTGTTCCTATTAAATTATTGGAGATCTATTTCATAAAGAAATTGTTGAGGTATTTTGGTTTTATTTGATGTAATTTTTTAGGATAAATTTTTAGTTATTAAGAAGGCCTTGCACACTTGTAGGGTGCTTACTATATAAGCGTGCGACGGTTGTCACGTGCCTATCTTTATAGTTGGGTTCGGGGCGTAACAATAACTAAAGCTAAAGGGTAATTTTTCCTTTAGTTTGTAACTAGGAAAAAAAAAATTCTATTGCTATGTATTTTCATGAAAAGCAATATAATTTTCAGTTTTAATCAAATAGAGGTATATTTTTACTATTTTTTGGTTTTCTTGATTTTGTTCTAAAATAATGAAGTGGTGACTTCATATGTAAACCCTCAATCTAAGAGTAAAGTATAATTTAAATTAAGTACCCATTTGAAACTCATTTAAGTTAGCTAGGGACATGGTTCTTACAAGTTGTTGTGAAATTTTAAAGTACTCGTAAGTGTATGAACCGTACCAAAGTATAGTTTGATAAGAACGATATCGAACCCATGGGGACTTAAATGAACGTAGGAAAATTAATCAAATCTTAACCAAATTAATCCTAATCTAGTTTAATAAAAATTGGTTGTTTGAAATTAAATATACTAAGCAAATAATTAAACTAAGCAAAAATATAATATAAAGTAGTAAAGAGATGTAAACAATCTAAAGAAAGGAATTAAGGTTTTGGAATCTGTCTTGTTAATTCATATATCAGTATATATTTACGATCATTAATTTTTTCCAACCACTACATGATAATCTAGAAATCAATCTTGCTACCATGAAAAATATTATTATTAAAACTTCTATTTAAATATCTAAAGCATGCTCTTCTTCACTTCCTAGGTATAAAATCAAATCATCAATTGTATCTGTAGCTAAACAAATCACAAGAGATATCCAATTTTAAAATCAAGAAATAATAAACCAAGTATTCAATTAATTAAGACAAATCCTCCTAAATCATGAGAAAAACATGATTGAACTCATATCTAGAATCTCATCTTAGTCAATTGATATGAAACAATAACAATTTAAATCATTAAAGAACAAATATTGTGGGAAAAATCAAATTACATAAATAATACTGATAATCCTTAATAAGGTTTCATCCTCAACCTCAATTATAAATTTAGCTACTCATAATAATCTATATATATATATATATATATATATATATATAAAACCGAAGCTTTTACTGGCACCACAATTTTCCACGTTAGCATAAAAAATAAAAAATAAAAAAAAATTATAACTCCTCAAAACTCTAGCAACCTTACCCCTCTCTCAAGTTAAGAAATATAAAGCCACGGTTTCTGCAAACTCTCTCTCTCCAGACGTAGGAAGCCCTAAAGCATTCAAGATCTACAATGCACGGTATAGATTTTAGCTTATAAAGTTCAGCTTTTGTAAGATTAGTTTGTTTATATATTTAGTCCTTATGTTTAGGTTTAGGTTTTAAGAGATTTATATATTACTACTATGTGGCTGAATTTCCCGTGACATCAGTTTTATGTTTTTTTTTTTTTTTTTTTTTTTTTTTTTTTTTTTTTTTAAATTTGTTTAATGTAAGGTTAGTTTGTTTACATCAGTTCTTTATCTCAAAGATAAGGCTTTTATTTATACCGCAAGAACTATTTAGGTATGTATCCCTTGCAAGCACATATGAACTTAAATTGTCTTTTAATATATGCATGCTTTATTATTTTCTAATAGTTTTCCCGTGCATCGCACGGGTTAGCGACTAGTTAAAATAAAACACAAGAATAAAATACTAAACATTAAACTATACAAATAAAATAGAGAAAGAATTAGTCACAATACTAGAGAAAAGCCACACAGAGGAAGCCACATGCGGCACTGCCTCTTGCTCCAATTTTCTATTTTGCACAAATCAATTTATTTAATTCCATTTTCCTACAAAAGACAAATTCACACAATAACATTCAATTAAGCACAAAATTGATTATTCAGCATTATTTCAAAACCAAATGTAAAATGCATGAATTAACTTAAAATAAGTATGATAATACTTTCTAATAATGATATAAATGTGCAAAATTAAGTTATTATTAATTCACATTACAAGTAATTGAGCAAAAGCTCTCAGTACTCTCTCTCCAAAAAAATTCCATAGGTTCGTTCTAGTATTTATTAAAAAGTGTAGCATATATTTGTCAAATACTCCTATATGCTAGTGATTCTTGAGAGTTTGTTAAATCTTTATATATGCTAGTGATTCTTGAGAGTTAATTAAATATTTTTTTTATCCCTTTTGTTATCTGGATGTTTTAACTTTTAATCCATTAATTAATTCTTTGGTTCTATAAATATTGGTTGAAGTTCTCAACAATGGCAATTGAGTTTGCAGTAAACAAAAAGTTCACAAAAGTAATTATTGAAGGGGATGCAACGAAGTTATGGACGAATCGAGTTGTGTAAGCTTCTAAATCATCAGTCGGCAAAGCAAACTAAACTAAAGAGCTAACTACTAAAACAAGATTAGGATATTTTGACCAAAGCCATAGTTTTTACTTTTTAGCATTGTTTTAATACTATGCATTTTGTCGGTCGAATCAATTTGCGAGGAACATATCTAATACTGCATAACTGTATGGTTCTTCAATGGACAGTGGACAGAACAAAATTTTTTCTCAATGAGCTGAGGTGTCATTCTTCCAAAGATCAAAATAAAATAAAATAAGATACTTAAACGGATCATAGACTCCAAATAAAAGTATTTTTGAAAAGAACAGAGTTTTTAAAAAGAAACTCTTTCAACTCCTCATATATATTTTTATTAGGTGTGGGTTTTGAAAATCTATCGGTTAGATTACATGTTCTTTATATTCTTAACGTGCATGTCAAATTTCGTTCAAATCAGTTGTTATTCACTATTCATCAATAAACTTTTTTTTATATATAATTTTAGCTCATAAAACTTGAAATTTAAATATTTGATTAATGATATAACAATTGATTTTTGATTTTTTTTGAAATTTTACAAACATAAAGTATAAAATAACAACATATAATTCAACAATTAGATTTTTAAAATTCATAACCAATAAAATGAAATAATAAGAGTTTAAAGTATTTTTATGTAAAATGAATTTTATATTGTACCTAACTTTCTCACTCAATAAGTAATGTATAGCGTTGCCTTTACGATATCACCATTGCCCAATATCAAGGACATTGTGCTTCAGATCACGTTGGGAATTAAATTTTCTTAGTAGGGCCATGAGAATCGAGAATATTCCATTCATATCCTACTAAATAGGGTAAAAATAATAGGAAACAATAATTTTCCATTTTTGGAGACTTTTGCCAACTAAACTAAGGTTGCTTCGCAGTCCGCACACTCTAATAAACTTTCCCAACAAAGAATAATAAGCCAAATGGGACCTTGACCCACAAGACTTGAAAATAAGATACAAAAATGCATTAGGTTAAAGAGTTGATGTCTGGGACGACAGCCTATATTTGATTGTTACTACCTACCTAAAATTTTATGGACTTAAGACTAGAATCTTCTAAGTTCTTAGGATAATTTTATATATTCATTTTAAAATTAGTAGATTAGATTATGTTATTATTATGGGTAAATTTCATAAACCTATCCTGAGATTTGTGATAATATTAACTAAGTCCAAAACATTTTAAAACCCATCAATTTGGTCCTCAAAAGACAACTTTGTCCCTAACAGCCAAATATCGTTACTTTCATTTTCTCTTCTTCCTCTCTCTTTTCTGTCTTGTTCCTTTCCCCTTATTCTCCCTGTTCTCTGAGCTCTCTTTCTCAAAAACTCTCTCTAACCTTAGGCTAATTGTTTAGCAAATCTTGCTAGAAACTAGAAATCAATTTTATTTTAGTGGTTATAATCCCTAGCAGCTAAACACTATTACTTTTGATAGGCTAAAAATGTATTGACCCATTTGGTAAATTAATCAATTAATTATCCAAGTTAATTAATTAAGTCAATTTAACATGTAATAGTGTGGTAGCATAAACAAATCACTAAATAACTAAATGCAACAGAAAATAAGTTTGACACAGGTGATTTGTTTACAAATGGGGAAAACCACCGGGGCAAAATCCCACCAGGTGAATTTAAGGTCACCACTTCTGAGAATCTACTATTATCAAAACAAGCGGTTACAAGTAAAAGGAATCCTAGTACCTAATACCAACCTACAGTTGAACTCTTACTCCAATACCCAATTGGACTTGTATTGTAGCGACAATCTCTCTTTTCAATGCACGAATCCCAATATGTGACTAACCAATGATGCACAGATCTCAGTACGTAACTAACACACTAACTTGAGGAAGATTATTGGCTGCAAAGTTCTTCAATTTATCAATAGTGAAGATCAAGAAGCTCCTTGGTCATAAAACCTTTGGCGTAAAGACGCAGTAGCTTTTAACAGAGAGTATGATGAACTATGGCAATTTCTGTCTCCGGTCACACAATGCATGTAACAATAGTTGCAACCCTTGCATCACTCGTGATAGCTTTTAAAATAGTCCTTATATATGTCTAGGGTTGTGAGAAAAGAAACCCTACACAAATACTCAAGGATATTTGTGTAATCAGATCTAGAATTTCTGATTTTGTAATTCTCGACAGATACAGCTTATGTTGAGCTTCAACAGTAATTCTCGATAGAAAGGATTCTATCGAGCTTCAATGAACAACACTTCCTTCACTTGTTTCTTGGTTAGACTTGCATGGCTTCAATACTAAATTTGAACACTTGTTTCTTGAAGTACTAAACCCATCCTAGATCTACCCAATTATAAGTAAAGTGCATTTTGTCAAAGGATTAGCCAATTACATCAAATATGTCCCTCACAATCTCCCCTTTTGGCAATCCATGACAAAACCACAACAAACAAATGAATCATGAGAGAAGTCTTAAAACACTAGATTGATAACCACTTGTTGAATTACAAAAACAAATCTAACTTTAACATAAATTCTTAAAAAACTTTGCAAGAAAAGTGTTCATGGCATGGTATATTTTTACAACCTGTCTTTCTAAAACACTTAAACAAAACTTATCAAGGCATCATGTGTGAAACATAAATAAAGATTGCATTCATAAAGAAACATGTGTATAAAAAGAGAAAAGAAACAACACATGGAGAGATAGGTGAAGAAACATATAAATGAGAAAAGATAAGTACAATGTATGTCAATAAATGGTCACAAGACCGGTATATAAGAGGCTAATGTAAAAGAAAAGAAAAGTACATAAGAACCTCACTACATCCCTCAAGATCTATAAACACTCCCCCTAAAAAAAAAGTCCTATACAAACTTCTCCCCTAAGTACAAGATTACTCTCATCCCAAAACTACTTCCCTTTTTTGTCACGAATGACAAAGGGCAAGTCACCGAGAGGTCATCACCCCATCATCACTGGAAGAGTTAGCATCCTCATCATCATCACCATCATCATCTGTTGAAGCCTCTGGAGAAGGAGATGGAGAGGGAGTGAAACCACCAAGACGAGCTTGTTGTCATGCTATACAACTGACATAGGTGTTCACCTAACACATCTCATAGATGAGAGAGTCAAGGCAAGCATCCATATGCTGAAATTGCACAATGATGGCCTCCAAGGTCACACTAGCTATCGAAGAAGAAGGAGTAGAGGTGGAAGGAGCCGAAGAAGAAGGAGTTGCAGGATTTGCATGATCTGTCGTCTCCGTCCGTGGCCGCTTTGGTCAGAACTGGGCCTCGCTCAGCCGAACAGAACCAACGCTGATGGCACCCATGGTGGTGAAATAAGGAGAATCAGAAATGGGGATGGAAAAATGGCGAAGGATCCACGTGATAGCTAAAGGAAAGATAAGCTTATCACGGGTCATCGTATCCTAATATACATCGATGACAGATGTAATGAAGTGAGAGGGGAAGTCTATAGAGAGGTTCTCAAGAAGAGACAAAAGAAAACGAACACGAGACTCTGTGATAGAGTTATAGTGAGGTAATGGAGTAAGAGTAAATGTCATCACCATGTTTAGGAACCTCGGACCTTTTGCAAAGCCCGAGCATGGGGTATTTTGCTTCCCACCCCATATGGAAGGTGTCTTACAAAAGTGAGACAGAAGCTTGTCATTGGACATAGTCCGAAGACGCTCATAATTGGGGTAGTCATGATGCGCTACCCGTGAAACATGTAGTACCTCAGATATAAAATCTGGGGTAACTACGATACGTGTACCTTGAAATGTAGTGGCAAACCAAGGTACAGAGGTATCAATATCGTGTATATTTGAGTATAACTCTTGTATAAACATGATGGGACACCTTAAGGGACTCTCAAGTAGAGATTCCCAACCTTGAGTCCGAATGACGGCAGGGAGAGGAGTGTTGGAAAAGTCCGACAAAATAACATGGTGCTTCGGATGAACACCACATTTCTGAAAGTTCTCCAAGAAGTCCTTTCAAACCTTCTTATCACAGAACCGAACAAGAGGGGGAATAGAATCAGAAGAAGAAGACTTGGAACCAAGAGGGTTCCGAGCCAGAGTGGATTTACGCACTTTGGGTGCTATGCGCAATCTATCCGAGAGCGCGAGAGAGAGAGAGAGAGAGAGAGAGAGAGAGAGAGAGAGAGAGAGAGAACAGAATATAATCATAACACAGAAACAAAGAAATAAAATAGAAAGGAAAGATGTATGCATGAACATGTGATGTGCAAAATTTAAATCGTATCATGGGTAAAAACCCAATCCAAACCTACCGGTACACATTCAACAATAATCAAATATACATATAAATGCATGAAACATTGGTGAAATGCAATGAGAATGCAATGCATGAACGTATAACATTAAATCAACAACACCCAACCCAACAATTTCACAAAAATCTTTAAAAACCCCAAAAATTTTCAAAACCCCAAAACCTAGGTTAAAAATGCATGAATGCATGAAAAATGAGAGGATTAGAAAACTTACGAAGTGTTTGAGGCTTGATCTAGGCCGAAAAAAGAGTGCGTGAGGAGATTTGAGTGAGAAAAGAGTGTTTGGGGTGAGAGAGAGAAGTGAGAAATGATTTCTGATTCACGCTAAGCCTTTAAATAGAAATCGTAGCTCGATGGATCGAGATATCTGTTGAGCACTAAATCTCGACAGAAATGAATCTATCGAGGTGCTGTCGAGGATTTGTCAACGGCAAAAACACCTCGACGGATCAAGAATCTGTTGAGAATCTATCGGCTAGACAGAAGGTAGCTCAATGAATCGAAGAAGTTGTCGAGAATTTATCGAGAAGAAACCTAGAAATCTCGATGGATCGAGATTCCGTTAAGATTTTTCGAGACAAGGAGAAAGAAAGGCTCGATAAAAGGGAATATGTCGAGGATTTGTCGAGAAGCTGTCGAGCTTGAAGAAAATGAGTTTTTCAAAGAAGGAAAAAACTCATAAAAATGAATGCAACAAGCAAGCTACTCAAACATAGATCAAATCAACATATATAGCTCTTAAAACATCTTTCAACATATATTCAAAGCATTCAAAGATCCAAAACACACATACACACACACACACTAAACAAGTCTAACCAATTTTATATTTCAAAAACAAGTTAAGATAGTTTAGTGAACATATATTAACACAGGTATTCCTTGTAATGGCCAAATCACATTGTACCTTCAAATGTATTAAAAGTAGTAAAGAATTTGCGTGTTGTGTGTAAAAATATAGCAAGAGTGCATAAGTGTCTCATATTATGACGATTTGAGATATGAGAAAATCAAATACACTCACACATAATCATAACTGCTTGATGGGGACTATTACCTTCGAGATACATCCTATAACTCCCACATCTCCTAAAAACACGCTTGCAATCATATTTAAAAGCATTTTGATTCTTTTTGCTTTTGTATTCTTTGCATATTTTTCTTTCGAGCATAGCATGCATGGGCATAAAAGAGAGAGAGAAGAAGAACCCAATTATGTAAGCTTAAATATCACAATTTTGCTATGCCGAAGCACATAAATGTTCTACATGATTGGCAGGCTTTAGTGGCGAGATGGTTATTTATGCCTTTCTCTTAGGATTTTCTAGTCAATTCCGTCAAAAAGAGTGATATGAGTGTTAATATATAAAAGATTACATAATTGTACTTATCACAAACACGAGCCATAAAACTCATTTGCTTGGTTTGCATTGAGATGCTCATCTAAGCTACAAAAGATACAAAGTTTAAAAAACTTTGTTTCAAAAGCCATCTAAGGTACACAAGTACCAATATACATATGCACACACTGTTTTTTTATTTTTCTTATTTTTCAATTTTTCAAAATTTTTTTTTATTTTTTATTTTTATGAAAAGAAAAAATAAGTAAAAATTGAAAAACAACCAAACAAAACCATAAAGAAACATACAAAGTATAAAACTAGATTGACTCAAAACAAGAAAGCAAAACAAACAAGTAATGCATAACCAAAAGGGGAGAGAGAGAAAAAATGACTAAATCACTTTGAGCCTTTTTCCTTCCACACTTTGGAAGAACATTTCTTTTGTGCGAACCTTTGATCTAGAGGTGAGGGAGAAGAATGGAAACCGTTCAAGTTTGAAAGGAACACAAGGGTCTTAAGAAGATCTCCAAGAGGAGCAAAAGAGGATGGAAACTGATTCTGGTTTCCGAATGAGACCGTGTTGGTTGCTTTATTGAGTGGCTAACCACTTGTAACAATTTGGACGAGTATGCCCTGAAACTCCACAGTGATGACAGAAATGCGACTTCTTTTGTTGAGACTTTTTGTTGTTTCCCATTTTAGTCCTAGGGTTTCTAGCCTCTTTCTTTTTAACCTTAGAAGGTGCTCCTAGAATAGATTTGTTATTGTCTAAGTTCTCACTAGCTATTTCAGTTTTAGCTTCATCATTTTTAGAATTAACATTATCAGTAGGTGAGATAAACATAGTTGTACTAGATGAGGCAATATTAGGAGAAGAGAAATCATACCCCAAACCGGTTTTATCAGGAAGGCTCACATAATAGGAGGGAGGAACCTCAAGTTAGTTATTTATGTAAAGAAAAATATTGGTTGAGTAATTGGTAGAATCCTAAGTAATTCAACTCTCTAATTCTCTTACTCACTCAAATTGGTAGTTTTTCAAGGGAACTAGTCCTCCAATGATTCTTCGAGGGAATCAACCTCCAAGTTAGTCTCAATGAGAACTAAGCAAATGTATTCTTATTTTTTAATTCTTCTTATTACAATCATCTCAATCTTATACTAGTTACTGTATTACTATTAGTAGTAACTAACTAACTAACCACAAAGTACACATATTACAACTCAACACTCCAACTAACAATGTACAATACTTTGATGCTTGTTCTAACTAACTTTGTACAAGTACCAACTGCACACAATTATAACAGCAATGATGTCTTGTACTAAAGTCCTAACATTACTCTCCCCTTTTAAAGAACCTTGCCCACAAGGTGAGGGTAGTGTTGCTGTAGCTTGTGTAGTAGCTCCCAAGTAGCATCATCTTGTGAAGAGCCTTCCCAGTGCACTAGAACTTCAGTAGCCTACCTGTGCTTCCTTAACTGAACTGGTCTTTGCTGTAAAATTGCAATTGGTTCAGGAGATAAGTAACCTTAGGAATCCACTGGTGGCAATGTAGGAATAGGATTGATGTGCTGACCAAGCTTGGCCTTTAAGCATGATACGTGAAAAATTGGGTGAATGCCTGAAGTTGGGGGTAAGTCAAACATATAAGCAACATGGCCAATCTTCTACAAAACTTGGAAAAGTCCAAAAAACTTAGGTGCCAATTTCCCAACCTTCCTTAATCGAATGGACTGTTGTTTGAAGGGCTACAGCCTTCGGAAAACCCAATCCCCCACCTCAAAGTGTCTCTCCACTCTATGATTATTAACCTGGAGTTTCATTCTGTCTTGAGCAGCAACCGAATTAGTCTTGAGAAGACTCAAAATCTGCTGTCTAGTTTGTAAATACTCCTCAACAACAGCTGCCTTCGTAAGACTAGGAATGTAATTCAAAAGTTTGGGTGGTTGAAACCCATAAAGAGCTTCAAAGGGAGTTAGTTTAGTAGCTGTATGATAGTTGGTATTAAGCCAAAACTCAGCTAGAGGTAACCACTCCACCCATTGCTTTGGTTTGTCTCTTACAAAGGCTCTTAGACACTGCTCAAGGCTTTTATTGACCACCTTTGTCTGACCATCAGATTGAGGGTGATAGGCAGATGACATGGCCAATTCAACCCCTTGCAATCTAAATAATTCCTCCCAGAACTTAGAAGTAAAGATATGATCCCCATCACTAATTATGGAGGTAGGCATCCCATGTAATTTGAATATGTGTTGCATGAATAAAGAAGCAACCTTGGCTGCTATATAGGGATGGGACAAAGGTATGAAATGAACAAACTTAGTAAGTTTGTCTACCACTACAAGCACAACATCATGTTTTTGAGATTTAGGTAATCCCTCAACAAAATCCATACTGATAGAGGTCCAGGGTGTATAAGGAATAGCCAAGGGTTGTAAAAACCAGCTGGGTTACTGGTTTCATGCTTGATTCTCTAACATATATCACAAATTTTAATATAGTCCTTTAAATCATGTTTCATTCCCCACCAAAACCAATCCCTTTTGGCTCTATGAAATGTTTTCAAATAGCCCAAGTGCCCTAAAGGACTATCATGCACCATGCTCAACACTTTAGACTTCAAACTGTAGTTTCTTCCCAGATAAATTCTGCCCTTGTAAAGCAACAAGCCATTCTGTAAACTAAACGTGCCAGTAACTTCAGAACTACCAACAATGGATTGCAAAATCTGTTGTACCTCTGCATTTCCTTGATAACTAGCCTTAAGCTCTTCGATCCAAGTAGGATTAGGAAAGGAAATGAGAAATAAATTGCTGTTGGTATCACCCTGAAAGTCAATACAAAACAAACTGCTAACTACTTCTGAAAGTTCCTGTTGTTCAGCAAGTTCCTCACTCCCAGTTTTTCTAGACAAGGCATCAACTACAACATTTTCCTTCCCTTTCTTATAGTCAATAGCAAAAGAGTAACCCAGTAACTTAGTGATCCATTTCTGTTGCATAGGAGTTCCAATTCTTTGCTCCAACAATTGTTTCAAACTCTGATGGTTGGTTTTAATCATAAATGGTTTTCCCAATAGGTATGGTCTCCACTTCTTCACTACTGTAGCCAAAGCAAGTAACTCATTTTCATAAGTGGACAAATGAATGCTCTTGCCTTTCAAGGCTTGACTATGGAAAGCAATTGGTCGACTTGCTTGTATTAACACAGCTCCAATACCATAGCTTGAGGCATCACATTCCACCAAGAAAGGTTGAGAAAAATCTGGTAAGGCAAGGACTGGAGGATAAGAAACAACCTCTTTAAGATTATGGAATGCCAAGTTAGCCTTTTCATTCCACTCAAATGCATCCTTCTTGAGTAAATCAGTAAGTGGGGCAGCAAGAATACCATAATTTCTAATAAATTTTCTATAATATCCAGTTAGACCAAGGAAACCCTTCGAGGACTTCACAGTCTTAGGAATTGGCCAATCTAACATAGCTGTTGTCTTCTTAGAATCTGCTTGCACCCTTTTTCCAGAAATAATATGCTCTAAGTACTCAACTTTAGAACATGCAAAAGCACATTTGCTTCTTTTGGCAAAAAGCTTATTGTCTAGTAAGGCTTGTAAGACAATTTTGAGATGCAATACACGGGAACTCAGATCAGGACTATATACTAGTATATCATCAAAAAACACCAATACAAATTTCCTAAGAAATGGTTTGAACACATCATTCATGAGAGATTGAAATGTGGAAGGAGCATTAGTCAACCTAAAGGGCATAACTAAGAACTCGTAATGGCCTTCATGGGTTCTAAAGGTTGTTTTCTCAATATCCTCTTCCTTTATTCGAATTTGATGATAACCAAATCTCAAGTCCAACTTAGAAAATACGCAAGCACCACTCGGTTCATCCAGTAGCTCATCCACCACCGAAAGTGGAAACTTATCCTTCACTGTATCTTTATTGAGAGCTCTATAGTCCACACACATTCGCCAACTACCATATGCTTTCCTTACTAATAAAACAGGAGATGCAAATGAACTTTGGCTATTTATAATAGAACCAGATTTAAGCAAGTCTTTAACAATATTCTCAATTTCTGAATTCTGATAAAAAGGGTACCTGTATGGCCTTTGACATATTGGTTGGGTTCCTGGCTTGAGAACAATCTGGTGCGTATGTCCTCTACATGGTGGAAAGCATTTTGGTTCCTCAAAAACTATAGCAAATTCCTCCAGCAAAGGCTGCACCTCTAGTGGAAAAAGTTGCTATGTAGATGGTACTTATGGCTGTTATGACACAATTTGCAGAAACAACCCTTTCTGATCTGATTGTTTAAGAAACTGCTCTCCATCTTGTATTACTGAACTTGTGGACTTGATACCTTGCAACCACACCTTCATACCTTGATACATGAATTCCATCTCCAATTCTTTGAAGTCCCAACTGATGAGACCAAGTGTACTTAGCCATTGGGTGCTTAAAACCACATCATAACCCCCCCAATGTTAATACACACAGATCCACCAAGAAATCTTTGCCTTGCATTTTGATCAACAAATCCTTACATTCACCTTTAGTTCTAATCAAATCTCCATTAGCCACCCTAACCTCCAAAATCCTTGTAGTGTCCATAGCCAATTGCAAAGTTCTAACCAACACAAAATCAAGAAAATTATGAGAACTTCTAGTATCCAAAAGTATGACAACCCAACGCCCATTAATTTGACCCAAAACCCTCATAGTCCCAGGTGAAGGGTTGCCCAACAGAGCATATAAAGTGATATCAGCTTGATTTAATTGAAATTATGTATTATCCTCCACTTCCACAACTTCAACTTCATGGACCTCTTGCACTTCTTCTATCATGAACAATTTAAGACCTTTACAATTGTGCCTTGGCTGCCATTTCTCATCACAATAGTAACAAATACCCTTTTTTCTTCTTTCTTCCATCTGACTTGGAGTAATCTTTTGACTAGGGACCCTTATTTTAGTCTCAACCTTATTGTTATACTTGTTTAGTGCTTGTTCTTGCCAATTAACCCTGCCAGACTCAAAAAATGGCTTATACATCTTACAAGTGGACAAATACTCTTCTTGAATTTTAGCTAACCCAAAAGCAGCACTTAAAGTTCTTGGATTTTGCATTCTCACTGCTAATCTAACCTCATCCTTAAACCACTCAGAAAACAATTGATCTTGTGAGACTCGGGTAGATTTTTGATTCTATAGCTTATTTCAAATTGGCTCTTGTAGGCAAACACAATTGTAGTGTGCCTCAATTTGGTCAGAGTTTCCATGGGATCATCATATGATGAAGGTCCAAATCTAACTTGAATGGCCCTAACAAAAGTCTCCCAAGAATCCAAAGATCTTTCACAATCTTGAAACCAAACTAATGCCTCATTATCAAGATGATAAGAAGCATTCAAGATTTTTTCTTCCTCAGGTATTTCATAGTAACGAAAAAATTGCATTGCTCTAAAGATCCAAGCAAAAGGATCACCTCCACTAAATCTAGGAAATTCTAACTTGATGGACCTAGGAATTAGAGCACCTACCTCAAGTCGTGGATGATGTATTGGCTGTTGCAGCACCTCATTTTCAAGAAGATGATTTTCTTGATGATAAACTGTACCTTCTCGTTGTTTAACTTGTTGCTGCATTGCTGGTAATCTTTCTTCAATCATAGCTTGCATTCCTCTAAAATTGTTATCCAGTTGTTCCAATCTTCCTCTGAAATTGCTATCCAGTTGTTCCAATCTTCTTGAAATAATTTCCATGGTAGAAGCATGATCATCCAATCTCTATTGTTCTAGCAAAACAGAGTCACTCAAAAGAGAATATTTAGTTTCCTGCACCATAGTTGAACCGGCTCTTATACCAAATGGTAGAATCCTCAGTAATTCAACTCTCTAATTCTCTTACTCACTCAATATGGTAGTTCTTCGAGGGAACTATTCCTCCAATGATTCTTCAAGGGAATCAACCTCCAAGCTAGTCTCAATAAGAATTAAGCAAATGCATTCTTATTTTTATTTTTTAATTCTTCTTATTACAATCATCTTAGTCTTATACTAGTTACTGTATTACTGTTAGTAGTAACTAACTAACTAACCACAAAGTACACATATTACAGCTCAACACTATAACAATGTACAATACTTTGATGCTTGTTCTAACTAACTTTGTACAAGTACCTACCACACACAATTATAACAACTGTGATGTCTTGTACTGAAGTCCTAATAGTAATTTTTTTGTGTTTAGCCCTTTAAGTTGCATACTTCAGTGGTGGGGAAGATTGGGTATTTATACCTATGAATCCCCCCATGTTTCTTAGCTCAAGTGCATCATTGCTCGGTTTGCCAAATTGGGACGCATGCTCATACGAGCTATGGGAATTCCCTCTGAGGGAGTAGGCCACATCCCATTCAATGCGAAGTGAAGTTGTTGGGGGTGCAATTAATACGAGTGACCGTACTTGACTATCTGGTCCACCTTTTGAGGAGAACTTCTAAAATCGATTTTTTTGGTGACAAGCAGATGATGAATTGTAGGTGCGAGATCAATCATTCGATACAACAAGGTAGGTTTACATATAAACTTCCTGTTGTCATTCCGACCTATTGGCTTCATTAGAGCACTCACAACAGTGGTACTATATTGCTATATTTTAGCTCCTCAAACCCCAAAATCATGCTCACAGCAGTGGAGCTAAATCTATAATTTTTAGCTCCATTGCTACAGTGCACATCTATAGATAGATGTGCACTGTTCATGAGAGCTAAAAAATATATATATATATATATATATATATTATTTTATTGAATTTCTCTCTCCTCTTCCATTAAAAAAATATTTTCTCTTTCTTTCTTTTTCACTCTCTCTCCGGCTTCTCTTCTTTCTTCCTCTTTCCTTCTCTTTTTTTTTTCTTCCTCATCGACTCTTTGCTGCCCGTGCCTCTCTACTCAGTCCGTTGCTCCTCTCTACTCAATCCTTCTCTACTCAGTCCTTCTCTACTCAGTCCTCACACTTCGTTTTTGCCTGTTGCCGCAGACCAAGCCCCAGCCCAACGCCGACCGAAGCCCCAGCCCAACGCCGACCACTCTTTGCGTTCTCCACAACTCCACCCCCTCTCTCTTTGCTATCTCATGCCCAGCGCCGACGTGGGTCTCTATCTTGCATTTTCTCTCTCTAGATCTCCACCTCAAAGGCCGAACCTTCGAGCTCCACCCTCTCTTTGCTATCTCATGCCCAGTGCTGATGTGGGTTTGTGTTTATGTTTTCCGATCTGTTGTCGGCAGTGGGCTTGTGTTTGTGTTTGTGGCAGTGGGCTTGTGTTTTCCGATGTGGTTGTTGTGGGGGCGGCGGTGAAGATAGAGTGAAAGAGAAAGAAAGACAAAGCTGAAGTAGAAAAATATAAATGCAAGTGAAGATAGAGTGAAGATAAAGAGGAGTATACGTGTGTGGAGGAGAAAAAAAAAAGTGTATTTGGATGAAAATAATGGGAAAAATAAAATAAAGAATAATAAGAAATTAAAATTAAGAAATGTTACCACAATATTTTTGCAATAAATTTTAAGTGATAGGTTATTATTATATTGGTGTGAAAAAAATAATTTTTTTGATGGTGGCGGTGGTGGTAGTGACAGTGGTGGTGGTAGTGGCTGTGATTGTTGTTTATTGTAGAAAATATATTATTCTATCATGTGGCGGCGGCAGAAGAGTTGGCGGCGGTGGAAGAGTCGGTGGCGGTAGTAATGGCAGCAGCGGTGGCGGCGATAGTGGCAGCGGTAGTGATTGCGGTGGCGGTGGAAGAGTCGATGGCGACGGCGGCGGCGGTAGTGATAGCGGTAGCGGTTGCGGATGGTTATGATTGTTGTTTATTGTAGTAGATATATTATTTTATTGTAGGAGATATATTATTTTATTGTGTTGAAAGTTAAAATAGATCCACTGCTGCAGCATGTGTGTAGGTAAAATAGATAAAATAACTTTTATCACCGGCTAGAATTTTATCACCCGTTCTTGAAGGTTGGGAGGAAGCCACAGTTGACAAACTCATCAAGGAAGATTCAAGGACTTGGGATGATGATGTTATCAATGGCCTTTTTGTTCCGGAGGAAGCTGCCATCATTAAATCAATCCCGCTCTCAAGATTCCCTACTGAAGACAAACTGTTTTGGCCATGGACTCAAACAGGGAAGTACAGCTACAAATCTGGTTACAGATTTTTAAAGTATGAAGATGAAGTTTCAGGGGCGACGGATGCACTGGCAGAGGACAGAAATTTCTGGCGCAGCATTTGGGATTTGTGTGTTCCAAATAAGATAAAAAAATTTCTGTGGAGAGCATGTCGTGAGGTAGTCCCAACAAAAGCTAACTTGAAGCGACGCCACATTATGGAGAACGGCAGGTGCGAGCGTTGTATGATGGAGGATTAAACCACATTACATGCATTGTGGTCTTGCAGCAAGAACAGGGTTGCCTGGACGTCATCAAAGTGGAATGGCTACCAAAACATAAGCCCAGTAAACTTTAAGGAGCTATTATCGTGGATATTTAAAAATCATGGCAATCCGGAGCGTTTTGCGATGGTGACGTGGAGCTTATGGAACCAGAGGAATCAGGTTCGGCTCAACAAGCCTTGCTGCCCATCAAACCTGATTGAAGCACAGGCGAAGGAAAAATTGGAGGAATTCATGGCTACAATCCCAGACAAACCAGCGACCTTACCTCGACAGAGAACGAACTGGAAACCACCTGATGCGAGAAGTTTCAAAATAAATTTCGATGGTGCAATCTTCAAGCAGGAAAATAAGAACGGGATTGGGGTGGTTATTCGTGATCACACAGGGGCTGTTATGGCCTCTCTTGCTCAAACCGTTGCACCTGCTATGCAGCCCATTGAGATTGATGCAGTAGCAGTTGCTCGGGCGCTGGAGTTTGGAGAGGAAATTGGCATAACAGAGGCTGTACTTGAAGGTGACTCAGAGCTGATTATGAACTCACTTAAAGGAGGAGGACACTCTATAGCTTTAGTGGAGCCGTTACTGCATGGTGCCATGGTTTTCTCTAGTCGTTATGCAAATTGCTATACTCTCATTGTAGAAGAGATGGCAATAGATTAGCACATAGTCTAGCAAGACATTCTATTAATGTCTCAAGCTATGTAGTTTGGATGGAGGGAGTCCCCGATCCACTATACACAGTTGTTCAACAAGATGTAGCCAATTTGGCAAGCTAATTTCAATAAAGTATCAATCTATTTTCTCAAAAAAAAAAAAAAAAAAAAAAAGTAACTTTTGGTGAAGCTAAAAAGCTAAATTTTTAGCTTCACTGCTGTGGATGCTCTTATGCTCTTCAATGTCATTCTGACCCCATAAAAAAGCTTTTTAATAACTTTACGGTGAAATTGCCATAGAACTTAAAGGATCTTAATTCGACCCTAGGGGTTTGTTTGTTGTTTATGTGCTTATTTGAAGTGTTGAGAAAAAAATTAGGGTATTTATTTAGCTTATCTAATTTTATTATGTATCTCTTTTAAAGCTTAATTTTTTTAAATGTATAGCTATACTTCTACCCAACCTAATTATTAAGCCCAATAAACCAATGACAATAAATTATTCGAATGAGTTGATACTAGAGGATGAAATTAATCAACTGCCTCCTCTTTAGTCAAAGCAAATTAGCAAATCAATTATCTCATTAGTTAAGTGTGCATTTGAATGAGTTTATTTTCATCAATTTATTTAATTTATTTTGACCATTATGTAAAAATATAGTTACTGTAAGGACACGATTCTTTTGCGGCCCAATAATGATGTTGGGCTCGCACATGAAAGATCCCTTACAATATGATTTGTAGAGAGTGGGCTTGAAAAGCTAGCCGTTGGGCACGGGGCGATGTTCCGGTCTTGATTTTAGAGGAATTCATATAGAAAGAGGAGTTGGGTTTGAACATTTAAGCCCTACAGTGTCGCATCCTATGGGGTTGGACTCCTCGGACTTGATCCGAGGATCATTAAGGTCTTACCCCGATTACCCGACGGTGGGTTTTTCTGTGATGTGCAGGTGTTCTCCTGATGTTTTCCCCCATGGAGTCCTTTTTTTTTTTAGAGGTCAAATCAGAGCCCCCTTCTAGGTTCACTTACTTTTTCTTTTATACTAGCTTGCGTCCGCTGTCCTTCGTCCACGTGTAGGGTTAACCTTTACAAGACTGATATTTGTCCCATCAGTCTAATCCCAGAATTGTTGGGGATGGTTGATAAAGCTGAAGAATACGGCTCTGTTAGGTGCAGAGTCTTATCTGGGAAGGGTAGTAAGGATAACTCTCCCAAGATATTTTAGATCTCCTTTCACATTTGTTCTTTTATCTCTTTTATACCCCTCCCCTCAATGGAGCTTTGGGTCTGCCGAGGACGAAACTGTCCTCGGCTGCATCTCCGGGCCGTTTTTTACCTTATAGTTTTGAGCTCGGGCCATAACCTTTTTTCGGCTTGGGCCTTTGGACTCCCCATGAGCAAGTGGGCCTGACCCATAAATTATTGGGCCCCACAGTTACATTTTGAAAAAAAAAAAATTTATTTAAAAGATTATACATTCTTTTTTGAGGTGAAAATAAACTTTCCCCAAGCTTGGAGTTATCAATAAATAGAACTCATCTTATGTTTATTCCACCAAACAATATTGTTCTAAAATTTTTATCTTTAAAAAAAAAAAAAAAAAAAAAAAAAAAAAAAAAAACCCTAACCTGTTATGACTTACTCATGAGTGAAAAAATTTTGAGTAGTTTTTCAAACATAAAAATCCATAACATTTTTCACAATAATTGAGTTGATAAGTTTTTTTTGGTTGTTCACCTTTGACATCATTTTTTTTTTTTTTTTTTTTTATCTATCACGAACAATTTACCACATCAACACAACGTATATAAAAAATAATAAAAAATAAAAAAATTGTGTTTAGAGACTTTCTTGATTTTTTATTTCTTAATTTTATAAAGTTCTGATTGAAAATTCTCTCTAATATAAACATGTACATGCAAGCAGAAAGATAGATAAGCCTGTTGAAAAAGGGTTGTCTAGCATACCATCCCATCAACACATAGGAATTGCCACGTAAAGAATGATGCAATATTATGTTTTGGATTATATTTATTCGAGTAATACACAATATTTTTCAAAAATATTTTTCATGACAAATGAGTTTGATAATTAAGTTTTTATTGTGTCCCGTTATGGGTATTGGTAACATCATTTTATCACTTAGGGCACATTTGGTAGACTATAATAGGCACTGTAATGTAATAGTTATTTCTATGATTTAGCTATTCAATAATTTGGTTATGTTTTTATTACAGGAAATAGTCATTCCTTATAAATAGTTATTCTTTAAAAAGGTTGTAATAACTATTCCTTAGTAGATACAATAATTTATAATATTAATATATTTCCAAATAAATAAAATTTTCATATTCACCTAACAATTATGGAAATAAAAAATCATCAAAAAATAACTCATCTCTCTGAAATTTAAAATATATTATTTTCTTGGAAATATATTTGTATGAATGAGATATTTCCTAAAATAGATCATAAATTTTATTCTAATGTTACAACTTACAACCAAACTAATGAATAAGTTTAGTTATTCCATTACAACACCTTTTATTACTGGTAATAAAGATTACCATTCTTGTTGTAATTCACATTCAGTGTACCAAACTTACCCTTATTATTAATTAACAATTTACGGTATTGGTAACTGTAAAATCTTTTGTAAATTTTTGCTGGCCGAAAGTTATTGTATTTATTCACATTATGGGCTGTTCCTGTGGGGGGCAGCCTGAAATGACTCATGTGGCTTGCATTAGATTGCACAAAGTTCACATTGTCATATCTGTTATCATTTCATGATGTATCTATTCTTGCAATCACAATCACAATGTCATACCATGTTAAAATCGGTAGCTTTACCCAATGAAGATGTATGGTCGATATTCAACTCAATTATAGAACATTCATATTATGTGAAATACGCGAATAAGAAAAAAGTGATATAAGAAACACACAAAATAAATATATATATATATATATATATATATAAAATGTACAATTGTAGATAGAATAGATTGTGATTAGTAACCTCATTTTCACATAGATTCACTATTAATATTAGTCACAATATAACAAATCAATTGTTATAAAAATAATTGTGAAATTAATAAAAGTACAATGGTGTTTTGAATATAACACATCAATTATGCAAAGAGAGCAAGGATAAAGGAATTGTGCAAATTTATATTGATACTATTTATTTTGCATTTAGATTTTTATTCTTTTTTTATGTATCACAATAATGAAGGAAGACAATTGTTGGTTGTTTTTGTGTGTGTGAAGAAAGAGAAACAATTTAAAAAATCAAGAAAATTTGATATTTTAATAAAATGTAGTGTAAAATAGATAATCTTATGTGAGGTGTTTTGAAAAGTGAGTATGTAAAATAGAAAATGTAGGTTCTTATACTAAAATATTTTTCTTCTTCACCCAAATTGTTATTTAATTATATTATCTTTGAATTTACCCTGCTCCTTGTGGTTCGACCTCAGTGCTCCGAGAATTATATTGCTACGATCTCCTGCACTTGGGAGTGAGCAAGCAGGTGCTTACCTGGTTCCACCTCAGCATCAACAGTCCCAAAACAGGCAGCAACACCGTGGACTCCCCCAACTTTACATGGTTACAAGATCAATTTCGACGGAGCAATTTTTGAACAAGAAAACATAGCTAGTTTGGGAGTAGTTATACAAAACCATGATGGAATGGCGATGGCTTCACTGTCTGAGATTATTTCGCTGCCATCAACAGTCATTGAAGTGGAAACTCTAGCAGCATGGCGGGCAGTGGAGTTCGCTCTAGAATTGGGATTTGATAACATCTTCCTCGAGGGTGATTTTGAAGTCTTAATCAAGCTCTTGAACAGTAGCAGCAGGTCTTTAGCGCCTTTTGGGCACATCATAAACAATATTCTTTTTCTTGCTTCACACTTCTCATGTTTTAATGTTGCACATGTCCAACGACAATATAATAAGGTTGCTCATTCGCTAGAAGAGCAATCTTTTCATCCCCTTTGTCCGTCTGGATGGAAGATGTTCCACCAAACCTTTTAATTGTAATTCAGGTTGATTTAAATAGTCCCTTAATAATAGGTAGCAATTTGTTTCTCAAAAAAAAAAAAAAATAGTAATAGGTTAATAAATAATTACCAAAAATTTTAGGTGTAGACAGTCAATAGAAAGCATAATCATGGTTGGTCACTCAACTAAAAAAGAAAAGAAAATGGTTCTCAGACATCATCAATTTCCAAAAAACTGATGTCAAAGATATATGGTTCTAGATTATCGGAACCAGACGCTACCTTAAAGCCAAAAAGGTCTATATATCCTCGGATTCTGCACTTAGGATAGGATAACTGGAATTCAATGCCTTTTCTTTATCCAGTTGGAGCACAATAATGAGGCATATGCTGCTGCCTTCATCAATGTCACACGATTTACTGCATTCTCTACCTACGACTCATGAATGCAAAAATCATAATGCTCCGCGACATGACTAAACTGTGAGACCTAATTTTTGTTCCAACTAACCATAAAAAGGTTGGTCTCCATGAAGTTTGCCTACCAAGTAATAGAGGCTTACTTAACTTCTTATTCTTCTTCTTTTTTTTTTTTTTTATTTTTTTTTTTATTTTTTAGAGGTAGTTTCAACCTATGATGCCATATCCATTTTTAATGATTATTCTTTATTATCAGAGAAAAACACTAATAATCATGACACTAATTGGTTTTTGGTTGTTTTCAGTATATGTAGAAATTGAACCATAGATTTATTATTTGATAACAAAATTTTTTACCAATTGAGCTAATCGGAGTTCTTATAGACTTAACTTTTTTGTTGAGAAGAAGAGGCTTACTTAACTTGTACAATACAAACATAAGAAGTTTAGTAGTCAAAAGTTTTGGACAGCAATATTGGATATCTCCTTCTATATACTTATTCCTGGTATATAATATAATTCAAACTTGGGAGACTTTTTAATTGAATACCTCCTGTTTGGTTGGAGTAAAATACATGAGCTCACATTCATCAAAATATGACACTAGAGCACATGTGCAAGCAATTTTTAGATAGATAAATTGTTAACCTCTAGATAATCAAAATATGACATAGTCTAGTGCACCATAATCTGCCCATATTTGGCTTCATTTATTTTACCATACATTAACGCAATTCACAGTGATGACTTGCATGGAGCGCAATGAGCAAAATAAAAAACTCAAAATGGGTCATTCCTAGGATAAACAGTGATACTCATATTGCCTAATGTGATAATTTGGCTCTTAGCTACAAATACAATAGCTGAAAGTTTCCAAACAATAGCTGAAAGTTTCCAATTAAAGATGAAATGATGCTGACAGACACAGTACACTGAGTCCGATGATAGTGACAATGGGATAAGTGTCGTACGAAAATTCTATCTCTATCAACTATCATAGAGAAAGCAAACCACTATTGACCATAAACATAGCATTATCTTTTTGAGCCGAACCTTATTCATGGGATTGTTGTCTCCATTTTCTGTGTATCCTGTGCAAGCACAGGCACTCAATAGTGGAAAAAAAAGAAAGAAAATAAAGATCGATGTAATTATCAATTTGAAAGTTTGGATTGCCCAGTTCCAGTGCGCTTCCACGCGGATACTAAGCCGAAAAGAAATACCAAGAGATTTGCCGACGGTGCCTAGTTAGAACCGTATTTCATTTTCATTGGTCAACATTTGGATAAGCTATTGAGAGCCGACAACCTTTTCCACACCACATGGATGACTTTTTTTTTTTGATGGAATACATGGATGACTTATATCTAGGCATTATCGTATTTAATGTACAAAACCTTGAAGTGAATGATGGACATTAGGGCTGTTTGGATTTTCAGTTTCCATCACACATAATTCTGTTTTCATCGCCCATAACTCAAAATTGGTGGGTCCCACAGCTGAGTAGTGTGTTTGGATGTATTTTCAGTTTTTGTTTCTATCATTCAATTCTTTGATTTTTAAGTGATGAGTTATGAAAATTGAAAACAAATTTTAGGTGTTTTCAATTTCCGAAACTCAATTTCCATGGCATTTTCGTAATTAAAGACACATGCATGAGACCCACTGTCAGTGCAAAGTCACACCATCCCACCTTTTGATACTACTTGCAATGGCTCTCTTCATCAATGGGAACTAGATCACTCCTCCATCTTCATACCACCATCTTTTTTTTCGTAAACTATACCACCATCTCCATACCACCACCAATCGGAGCTCAGACCCACCATCTTTTTTTTTTCTTTTTTTCTTTTTTTGTGGTAAACTATACCACCATCTTCATACCACCACTGATCGGAGCTCAGACCCACCATCTTCTCCATCCTTCTTGACTCCACCATTGGCACCATCATCTCAGTCTCAGACCCATTAATCTCCAAAATCAAGAAACAAACTTTTCAATTCAAACAATCTCCAAAATCTCTAACCCACTACTCTGTTTTTCTCTCTCTTTCAGTCTCATATTTCACATCAATGGCGTCACTCGTCGCTCGTCGATCCGGCTTTGTCGCTCATCAATGGCATTGCTCATCACTTGTTGGCTTTTTCAAAATTTTCATTCAAAATCTCAATTCGGCTTTGTTGCTCATTGATCCAAAGAGAGAGAGAGAGAGAGAGAGAGAGAGAGAGAGAGAGAGAGAGAATCTATAAAAAATCACACCAGGCGCAACCTTCATCAAGCTCAGAATAGTCACACTAGGTGCAACCTTGGAGTTTTTTAGTAAAAAAAATAAAAAATACATTAATTTGACAATATACTCACATGGGTTTAGGTTTGCATTTTGGGAGAGTAACAGGGTTGAAGGGGTGAAGGGGAAATGAGAAGTGAAGAAAATGGTGGGGAATGAGGGTGAGGCGGGTAGTCTCTGACCAAGTGCTCAAGTATGGGTCCCACAAAAAGTAGAAAAAATTGAGTGATGAGAAGCTGAAAAATATGTGCCAAACGGGTGGGGTATAGAAAATTGGGGTATTTTATGTGATGAGTGATGAGTGTCGAGTGATAAAAATTGAGTGAGGAGTGATGAGTAATTGTTTTCAAAAAACCAAATAGACCCTAGGCAGTCTCAAACTCTCGTCCCATGATTTTTTTTTGGATAGTTACAATGGGGGACTTGACACCTCATGATTCTTTAGAGAGGTTAATTCATTTGCAGCAATTCTAATTGCATAATTGTCCTCGAAAAATCTTTCACCCAATTTCCTTGAGAATCTTAAATTAGCTCACCAACTCTTGCTGGACCCAGTTTTTCAAGTGATGATCTATCTTTATTAACATTAAGCATGAACCATCTTTCATTCGGCCTTAATCACATATATGAATATTGATAATTTGTTCTGCCATTCAAAGGTTTGATGAAATAATAATAGAACTATTCTCTATTATCCTTTTGAAACAAATTTCAGGAAGATTGCAATGATTCCTGAATGGAAAATAAATTCCAAATTCCCATATAAAAAAATATTGGCCAGGGAAAAGAAAATGATGATTAAGTTTTGCAAGGACCGAATGGACCAAAATGGACCGAATAGACCAAAGTAGACTGAAACGACCGAAATGGATTGAAGTAGACCGAAATGGACCGAATTAGACCAAAATGGACTTTCACGAACAACTCTGCCACAGATAACTGCTTAACGTCTACAGGTTTTTCTCTTTAAATTATCTCTGTTTATGTTTTGATGAAATGGTTTTTTTTTTTTTTTGGTTGGGTATTAATTATGTGTGTGCCGATGTCTGTGTAGAAGGACAATAAGTACATTGCTTCTATCATATGAGCAAACACATAGGCCAGCTCAAGGCCTAGGCTTTAGGTCCCGTTACAATATAGTCCTACCACTTTTATAAAGAGGCTCCATCTCCATTATTATAAAAGAAAAAGACCCAAATTGGGTGGAATGTACGCTTAGACAGGATCAGAAAAATCTTATAATACTGCACTCTTGAAGGACATGAACAATAGACTCCATGTAGTCAAAATACCTTCAACTTGAACTTCCCAAATGTCAGCTGAACCAATGTTAAATTCTTTTTTTTTTTGGCTTTCTCCTCTCTCTTTGAATCATTCAACATCTTTAACAGAAACAAAGCCTAACTTAATTCTTTGGTAAACGTTGGCGTTTGACTAATACAGAAGGATTGGAAGAAGCAGACTAATCAACACTGTCCTTAGCGAAGGTTGACAGATTAAGGGAAATAACTTTCAAATGTTGTTCAACTCAGGGAAGCAGTCATAATATTACAGCTTCTATATCTTGATTAAGAACCTGGTCATTGAATAATGTTTTTTTGAGGGGTCCAAGGAAGACCAGTTGTCACCTCAGAAGTTAGCATGTAACATTACTGATTATCTAATAGAAGACAAGCTTTCCAGTTTTGCAAGCAGTCCATTGTTAATCATCTACTGCGAATTAAGTTGATTAACACTTCCCTCTTTTTCTTTCGACTTTTACACCATCATCCCTCTCTCTGAATCCCACAAATAAGTTTTTTACTTCCAAACTGATAATCACATGAGCATGCACATACACAAAGGGCATTTAATCAGTTCTTCCTGTTTTTCTATGTAATAAGGTAATCGCATTGGAATACAAGCCTAGTGTTAATAGCTCTTGGTTCTTGTTCAACTTACCAAATTTGACTTAATTTTTGGCGTAAAAATTCTTGTTTGAAGTATAAGACCACACAGCCCATGAACATGAAGTTTTTGTTTGGTGGTTTTCATCCCTCATATCTCAATTTCAATTACTCATTACTCAAAGATTGTATGCCCTACTGACGCAAGTATTGTTTGGGTTGATTCTCTTCACTCAAAAATATTGAGAATAAGTGTGCATTGGCATAGCTTAATTTTGCTAGCTTATTTTACTATTTAACTTATTTTTGCTATTATTCATGGATCTCACTACACTTTTTGTTGCTATTTATGGATCTCATTGTACTATTTCAACTAGTTTTTACATTTTATATATAGTATTTTTAGTAAAAAGTTTTCAATTTTAACAAAATAAACGGATCTCAAACAAATCCTAAATGATGAGAAATGAGAACAACTTTGTGATATTTTTTAGATTTTAAGTTATGAGCTAAGTGACATTTCGGTAATAACAAATGATCTTATGTGTAACACCAACTGCTCTTTCTTCTTTTCTCTTTCTTTTTTCTCCGGGCCATGTTTTCCCTTCAGCTTCTTCTTTCTTTCTTCTTCACGCCTATATCTTCTCCAGCTTCTTCTTCTTTCTTTTCTTTCTTTATTTTATTTAGCTATGATTTTCAGAATAAATAAGTTATAATTAATGGGTTTATAAAATTTATTGAGAATGGAAGAGCAGTGAGTTTTTCTGGATTCTTATAGTCTTTGATGGGTCTATTTGGCATGAGATTTTTAGTTTCACTAGTAGTTGTAATTTATGGGCTTTTATGGTTAATGGTACTAGAACTGCAGTGGGTCATTCTGGGTTCTTGTAATCTTTTACGAATTTCTCTCTTATTTGGCCTGGGCTGTGAGTGTGTTTTTGGTAAAGTCAGCTTTGTGGATTTTGGCTAACTGTGAAGAAAGAATTTGCACATAGACTTTGTAATGTAAGAAGCAGATAAAGTTTATTTTGATATTGTGGCATAAGAAATTTGCTTAACATTTGTTTCAAGAGAGAGAGAGTCACTATCATTTAGGTCCATCCGAGATTCTTCTGCCTCTGTCTTTCTTTCTTCAATTAAAGGAGCTTCTTCAGTGCCTGTCTTTTCTTACTTTCACAAGAGTTCTTAAGACTAGTGGGCTCCACTTTTTTTGAGTTAAAGTTGCTTTTTTTAACTGAAAACTAGGCCAAGTTTTGATACTAAACACAAAGGGGAGTGAGTTAAGAGAAAATAGGGAATTAGAATATGAGATATAAGTTAGAGGTTTGAGCGATGAAAATTGAGATATAAGAACCGTGATATGAGTAAGTAGTGAACCAAGTGGATCACTTTAAAGCACAATATGCAAGTTTCTCATACTATTCATATAAGATCAGGTTGTAGATAACAGGAAAAAATAAATAAAAATACAGATTAATACCCAAACTGACTGCCTTATGAGCATTTTACAGGGGCATGCTTAAAAATATTAAAGCCCCACTATACCAATGGTAACCCCCCCCCCCCCCCCTTCAACTCTCTCTCTTCATAAACAAAACCCTACAATCAAGGAGTAAAACATTAAACTAGAAAAGCATGGAAACCCAATTTATCACACTACCTCCTCCAGCATCCTATCTCAAGTTTCTGGCAATCCCTTTTGCAGCAAACAAGGTATGAAAAGTGCTATCAGCAGAGGATTTTTTCTTAGACAGGTATTAAAATCATCCTTGCTGATCTCCCCATCACTATCAGAATCAAATAAATTAAACAGCTCACGGACCTGCAAGTAACCAGAATGACCAAGATTTGATCATGTTACAATTTACGAATGACATAGCCAGAACAATTTTTTTATGTAGACAATGACAACAGACTTCTCTTAAAAGATATTTACGAGACATGGGTACCATTACCCAAACAAAGGCCAATTATATGGATAGATGGAAGTATTACTCACCTCATCCGCATTCAAGTCTGGGATTAATGCAGGCATTGGCGGAGCCAGAATTTGAGTTGAGGATGGGTAAAATATGTATATGATATATGCACATCGTGTGAATATATAATGTTGGAAACTAATTTTGAAATTTGAAAATTATTCATTTGGATACTAAGTGATATTTTAATGTAAGTATGTAAACACCTTCACAAAAAGAAAGCATATTCAATTATTCATCATATTCTATTTATCTAGTAAATTTTTGTTACTTTTTATTATTTATACACAAATTTTTATAAAATTGAGTAAATTATTACAAAAAAATTGAGATCATATTATCATTTTTAGATTATCTTAAAGCAAACAATAATGTTTTGTTTCCCTAATATGTTGTATATATATTTAGTTTCTAAACCATAATAGAAATTAACTATTTTTAAAATTTTAATATATAATTAACTATATGAACAAGAAACCTTCACAAAAGAAAAAGATTTAAAAAATTCAAATATTATAATAGCTAAGTATAGAGGGGCTCTAACAAGGTTCATGATGGATTGTGACTTTCCAAGCTGTGCACTTTGATTTCTGCGTTGGTATGCAAGAGTGCATTTTTTAAAGGATTGATCAGGGCCTTTTTGCTAAGGTAGGGTAAGGACTCACTAAAACTTATGTGTAGGGCATGCTAGTGGAGGACTCATAGTTGCTTATTGGTTCATTTAGAAAGTAGAGTTATGCTTTATTTCAAGACCAAAGAAATAGAGTGGAGTTTTAGTTGGCTAAATTATCATTAAGTGTGAGTGAGTTGAACTTTTGGTTAGATGAAATTCCTCCCAGGTTAAGGAAGAGAGTCCAAGCTAATGTATTACTTTGATCTAAATTGCTATTTCCATCTAAAGAAAAAGTAGGCAAGGGTTTTTAATAAGTATTAGCTAAGTACTAAGTGTTTTTTTGGGGCTGGCCGTGGGGCAATTGCCCCCCTCCCCCCTGGCTCCGCCCCTGATTGCAGGTCTGATCAAATTTTCCAACTGATCCAAAACCAGGTAAAATCAGTAACTTTACCCAATGAAGATGTAAGGTCGATATTCAACTCAATTATAGAACATTCATATTATGTGAAATACATGAATAAGAAAAAGTAATGAAAGAAACACACAAAAATAAATAAATATATTTATAATGTATAATTGTAGATAGAATAGGTTGTGGTTAGTAACCTCATTTTCACATAGTTTCACTATTAATATTAGTTTTATTTATATTATTCACAATATAACAAATCAATTGTTATAAAAATAATTGTGAAAATTAATAAAAGTACAATGGTGTTTGGAATATAACACATCAATTATGCAAAGAGAGCAAGGATAAAGGAATTGTGCAAATTTATGCTGATAATATTTGTTTTGCATTTAGATTTTTATTCTTTCTTTACATATCACAAGAATGAAGGAAGACAATTGGTGGTTGTTGTTGTGTGTGTGAAGAAAGAGAAACAATTTCAAAAATCAAGAAAATTTGATATTTTAATGAAATGTAGTGTAAAATAGATAATCTTATGTGAGGTGTTTTGAAAAGTGAGTATGTAAAATAGAAAATGTAGGTTTTTATACTAAAATAAATAGAAAATTTTGCATAAGCTGATGTAAATACTCTAAAATCATGTAAATTTAAACTGACGCTATTTATTTTGCATTTAATTTTTTATTTATTTTTTCACATATCTCAAAGATGAAATAAGAGAGTGGATGGTAATTGTTATGTATAAAGAAAGGTAAATAATTAAAAAAAAAAAAGAAAATTTGATATTTTAATGAAAAGTTGTGTAAAATAAATAATTTAATGTGAGATGTTTTGAAAAGTGAGTATGTAATAGAAAAAATAGGTTTTTATATTAAAATAGATATTAATTTTTGCACGAACAAATATAAATGCTCCTATAAAAAAAATTTCCTAACACCAATTTTACCATAGTTATTATGTGTTTCTCACTTTCCACCATTTGCTATTACCCATTTGATTTGATTTGCAACACTTCTGCTTGAAACAAAGGAGTCAGATACATAGGAGAAGAATTATAAGAATTTCAATTACATCCTTCTCTTATCCTTTTATTTTTTATTTTTGAAAAAAAAAAAAAACCAAGAGAAAATAAACACAATTAAGGTAGAAAAGAAGGGCAACCTACAAATCTACTGTTTTTTTTTTTCCCACGTCAATTACTTTTACAGTCTCATCCCAATATACCATTTTTTGTGAGTTTAATTTTGTGTTACATAATTATATCTGTTGTTTAACCATTTTTCTTGGTTTGTAACAGTCTAAACCTGCAGCCAAGAAGTGGATGACAACACCTATACCTAACTACTCTAAGATGGCACACCTTTGGGCTAAAGATAGAGCAAAAGGTGATCATGTTGAAACTGCAAAGGATAAACGTGCTAAGTATGCTGCATCGACCACTATTGATGAGATTGATAATTTGATATCTCAAAATGAAATTTTTTTGGAGAACTTTGAAGTGGAAGATGATCAGAGGTCACCAGAAATTAATGTTGCACGTTTTCAAGTGTCATCACAAGATGCAATGTCTTCTAAAAGTAAGAAAAGACGACTGGCAAAAGATGATGAACTCGGGAATGTAATTTCCCAGTCATTTGATAATGTATCAAAGGCAATTGATAGGGCGACTGAGGTTATGGCAAAGTGCTTTTCAAAGTCATATGGAGCAGAAGTTCATGCAGTCTTGGGCGTATTGGACTCAAGGTTATCGATTCCATACCGTACCAGCCGGTACGGCCGGAATATACCGTACCGGCCAGCAATCCGGTACGCTCGACCTCCCTGTTTCGTACCGGAAAAAATACCTGCCAATTTCGGGTAATACCGGCCGGTACCGAGCGTACCGACTGGCATAGAATTTTTTTTTTTTTTTTAAGTTTTGTAATTTTTGAATTTTTGTTAGGACAGAATGGTAATTTATTTGCATTAACTTATTAGTATTATTTGTTTTCTTAGTATGCAATGGTAACTTTTAAGCTTTCTATTTTATTTTTTTATTTTTTTTCCTTTTAATTGATACTAAAGTCTAAAACCATGAATAATTAGTTCTAAATTGAGGAAATGTTTTATGGTAAACTTTTATATTTATTATAATATATATATACACAGACACATACATATATATATATATATATATATAAATATATTTATTTATAAATATAAAAAATAGCGATAAACTCGAAACGGTACACCGGTATTGACCGGTATTCGAAATATATCGTACCAGTGGCCAAACCGGTACGACCTCCGGTACGGTATTGACATCCTTGATTAGACTTAGATCCAATATCAAAGACTGAAGCCTACATATTTTTTATGGAAAATCCAACATATAAGGAGATGTTCTTTGGTTGCCCAGATCATGAGCGCAAATGTGTCTTACTGACACTGATGTCTAGACCTAAAAATTAAAAAAGTGTGGGATTTTTTTGGCGAACCTTAGTTTTGGAATAGATTATATTATTTTGTTTTGTTTTGGCAAGACTCATTACCGGAATTTTTTTTAAAAAAAAAAGATATTTGTTTGCATTGTTAGACAATATTTATTTTGTTAAGAATAAATATGTGATGCATGAATTGCTTTACACATAGAAATATACATAACTTGTTTTTTAGCAATTATAGGTTTTCATTGATTATTTTTTATGTTCTTTAAAATGAGGGGTATAATAGTAATGTTATTATAAAATGATTCCATTCCATTCCTTCTAATGTCACTTCCAAACAGTGTTACTTACTTTCCATTCCATTCCTTTATTTTATAACATTCAAACAAGATTTTTAAATTCCATTCCATTCCATTCCTTTCCCTACTAAATTCATTCCATTCCATTCCTTTAATGATCATTCCATTCCATTCTTTTATAAACTCCCAAACGGACCCTTAAAGTTTTCCACAACTAACATTTTTACTTCAATAATTGTTGGTTCCAAGAAAAACCGAGAGAGATGAAAGTTAGGAAAGTTTTTTTTTTTTTGGTTGAATGGTGGATTCAAATTCATTATAAATAACTGTTTAAGTTACCATTTTTGTGATTAGTAATAGTGTAATACATCAGTTTGTAAAATATTATAATATGTCTAACATCACTATTTTTTTCCTGGCTACTTTCATTTTTACTTCAATAATTATTGGGTTCCAAGAAAAAAAATAAGAGAAATGAAAGTTAGAAACTAAGTAATATATATATATATATATATTTCAATACATATAAGTAATAGGTTAAACTAGGTTTCTTTGTCGCTAATGAAAGAAGGGTTCCCCCATCTTCTTCTATGCTGTAGAATGACTGTCCCTTTCAATAGGTGCTTCTGTCCCATAGGGTAACAAGGTTACTCTAAGGTTTGTTGGGTTTTTTTACAATTTTTTTTTAGGATTCACCATGGATGACCTCACGAGTCATTGGACAGGTCTTTCCCTGTCTGATGATGAAGGGCTGAAGTTCGAATTGGTTCAGGAGTTGGCAACTCCAGAATATATCATAGCTGCGAGAATTCTAATTACAAGAGCCTTCAATATTGATGCGATTGCTTTGACTTTTAAGCCTTTGTGGGGATCAAAAATGGATTCAAAGTAAAGAATCAAGGAAATCATATAGTTTTATTCACTTTTGATAACAAAGAAGACGTTGATACTATTTTGGCAAACCAACCTTGGAGCTTTGACAAACACCTTATGGTTTTGCAATGCTATGAAAAGGATATGGATGTGGAGGAACTACCTTTTAATCTTATGCCGTTTTGGGTCCAAGTGCATGGGATTCCAATAAGGCTTAGGAACTAAAGAGTGGCTGAAGGAATATGTGAAACCATTGGTTCGGTTTGTAGTGCACCAGATGGAGTGGATTGCAAGGGTATTGGCTTTATGTGAGTGAGGGTAATCATGGATATTACTCAACCTTTACAATGTGGAAGAATTATTTCCTTGGGCAAGAACAAGGAACAGAGGGTGTTTTTAAAATATGAGAGGCTCCCAAATCTCTATTATTGGTGTGGCTATTTGACACACAGCGACAGGAACTATGATGTATGGCTCGACAGTGAAGGAACATTAACGGTGGAGCAACAAACTTATGGTTCATGGATTTAGGAACCAGTTTTCAGTAAAGCTCAGAGGAATATGATTACAGTACTAGGTTTCTATGTGAGGAAAGGCCACTCTCCTCAGGCAGTCGCTGAGACTCAGGCAACGGCGGCCAGCAAGGTGTTGAAACCAAATCTGCCAATGTTGGGAAATTTAGATCCCAGTTAATAGAATTAACAAATTTTAAATCCAAGTTGTTAATTAGATTTATTATGAATAAAACTTGTAAAAACAAATAAACATCAATATCATGTCAAAATTATGCAGCAGAAAAATAAATAAAACAAGATATGATAACCCAGGAAAACCAATGAAACAAACTAGTTTCACAGTAAAAAAACCTGGGGGGAAACCTTCCCAAAAAGAAATCCATTATAAAAAAGAGAAGTTTCAGATCTAGTACAAAACTTTTGTCCCTAGACTCTACAGTCCCCATAGATGAACTTACAGCAGGAACCTTCTACCGCTTCAGAACTTCTGAACTCTTCAATATATGAATGCCACCCTCTTTACACGGATCTCAGTACGTGACTAACCAATGATGCACGGCTCCCAGTACGTGACTCACTCACCGACTTGAAGAAGATTGTTGGCTGCAAAGTTCTTCACTTCATTAACAATGAAGATCAAGAAGTACTTGGTTACAAAACCCTAAGGCGTAAAAGACGCAATAGCTTCTTTCAGAAAGAATAAGGCATCAGTTACTTTTTGCATATGTTCTCCTTGTATTCTCTTATGTGACAGCCTCTAAAACAAGCCTTATATATGTCTAGAGTTATGAGAAAAGAAACTCTACACAAATACATAAGCTTGGGCCGAAAATTAGATCTAGAAATCTGAATTTCCGTAACCTCAATAGATACCTCGATCGATCAAGAATCTGTCAAGCTTCATTCATTAAATCTCGATAGATAGCTATTTGTCAAGCAGCTATCGAACTATCTGTCCAACTTTAATGAATAGTCTTTCTTTACTTGTTTCTTGGTCCAATCTTCATGGCTTTAATACTAGAATTGAAAAATATATTTCTTGAAGTATTAAACACATCCTAGATCTACCCAATTACAAGTAAAGTGCGTTTTGTCAAAGGATTAACCAACTACATAAATACTGACATATGTTCCTAACATGAATCACATATGTCTTAACAGCCAACACACCCCGATATAGTAAGTGCAAAGTCTAGGGGATTTTATCTCCAAATAATACTTCCCATGTAGGAAGTCCACTATATCCATTACAAGCGCAATTCCTGGAAATTTTTCAAATTCAAATTTTACTTCCCAAGTTGAGAAGTCCATGACTGGCGTGAGCAGTCCAAGTCCAGATTTGGAGTCTTTCCATAATGGGAACATCACGAAAGATCTCTGCTAGTGTATTGACGAAATAGACCAAGAACTGAAGAAATTTGATTTGCCTAAAACTCCTACGGTACACATGGGTAAGGACTCTCCTATCAAAGACTCATCACCTAAAATTCCTTTGATACACACGAATGGAGACACATCACACATTAATAATTACTCTCCCACACAACTTCCTCCCTCATCATCCCCACATATCTCTCCACCCGTAACTATAAGTGACCAATCCAAACCGGGCTGTACTCCCAACAACAATACTCAACCAACCTGGAAGAGAGTTACAAGGGCTGCCACGGGTTCATCCATTGCATAGATGCAAAATTTGGGAAGTCAGAAGAGAAGCTTGAATAATACAGAATTTCACCATGAATTACCAAACAAAAAGCAAGTGGTTTTCCATGGTGAAGATGAATTTACAACGATATTGGCAGAGGCTGTTAAACAGCCTTGCCTGAAGCAATGTGTCTATTAGTTTGGAACTGTCGTAGGCTTGAGAACCTATGTACAGAATATCAGCTTGCAAAATTGTGTGGGTAAAAGATCCCTTTGTTGTGTTTATAGTTGAAACATGGACAGATAAAGATAGGATAGTTCAAGTTCAAAGACGGATAGATTTCAAGAATATGCTCGAAGTTCCACGGAGAAACAAGGCGGGGGGATTGGTAATTTTTTGGAAGGAATATTTTGACCTGTCAATTGAAACATTCTCTCCAAACCATATTGATTCCACGATCAATAAGAATAAAGAGAATGAATGGAGATTTATAGCTTTCTATGGGGAACCAGATACATGGTTTAGGCATGAATCATAGACAAAGCTTCATAATCTAAAAAATCTTAGTAACTCTCCTCAGATTTGTGCAGGTGATTTTAATGAAATTACATGCCAATCCAAGAAAACAGGCGGACAAGTCAGACCACATAATCAGATGCAAATCTTTAGAGATGTTCTCGATGAATGTGGATTCATGGATATGGGATTTGTAGGCTCACCTTTTACACGGCACAAACATTATGCGGATTATACAGTATGGGAGAGACTTGACAGAGTTGTAGTTACTAAAGATTGGTTTTCGATGTTCCCGGGGACAAAAATTCATCACTTGAATGTCACTACATCGGATCATAAAGCTTTGTGGATTGTACTAGAGGGTATGGAGTTTAGTTTTCAAAAACGTTTTCAGTTTGAGCAAATGTGGATGACGGATAAAGGTTGCACTAATACAATACAAACTGTTTGGAGGAAAAATGTGGATGAGCCGTGGGATACTAAAATTATTACCAAGATTGATCACTGTGGTAAAGCACATACATGATGGAGTAGGCAGGCTTTTGGTAATGTGAAGCGTGAGATTGAGAGGAAAAGAAAACAATTGACCAAGGCAGAGAATATAGCAATCGGTGGAGGTGACTCAAGGCTTACGAAATTGTTGAAAGAGGAAATAAATTTGCTGCTAGATAAGGAAGCTACTATGTGGCAACAAAGATCCAAGATTATGTGGTTAAAAGATGGAGACAAAAATACAAAGTTTTTTCATGGTAAAGCTTCTCAAAAACTACGAAGAAACTACATAACTAGACTGCATGATGCTAACGGGAATTGGTGTACTCACCAACAACAAATAAATGACACTATTGTGGATTACTATACTGACTTTTTCACTACAAGCAGACCTGAGCACTTGGAAGAGGTAGTTGACGTTATTCCCGAGGTGGTCACAGCCGAGATGAATGCAAATCTAACTGGAGATTTTACTGCCATGGCGGTGGAGGTAGCTTTGAAACAAATGGCCCCATTAATGGCTCCCAGACCCGATGGTATGCCTCTCTTATTAAAAATTTTTGGATTTTACTTGGTAATGATGTTACACAATTTGTTTTGCACTATTTATATTCGGGTTCTTTACCTGCTACCCTTGGCCACTCTTTTGTTACTTTAATCCCTAAAGTGAAGAACCCAGAGTTTGTGTCGCAATTTAGATCGATCAATCTAAGTAATGTACTATACAAGGTTTTTTCTAAAGTCTTGGCAAATAGGATGAAGAAAATAACGCCTCAGCTTATCTTAGAACACCAAAGTGCATTCCATTCTGATCATTTGATCTCGAATAATATCATGGTAGCATTTGAAACTTTACACTACAAGAGAGATCATTGTGCAGCTAAGACAGGGTACATGGCTCTAAAACTTGACATGAGTAAGGCATACGATAGGGTTGAATCGGAATTTATAAAGAAAGTGATGAGGAAGATGGGTTTTGATAACCGGTGGGTGAATCTTATGATGGATTGTATTACTTCTGCCTCTTATTCCTTTCTAATTAATGGAGAGCCTCATGGAGATATCAAGGCAAGCAAGGGCCTGCGACAAGGCGATCCACTCTCCCCATACTTGTTCCTCGTGTATAGAGGGACTTCATGGTTTCATAAAAAAGGCAATAAGCAATGGGGATATTAAGGGAGTCTCTATATGCTGGAATGAGCCCAAACTAACATATAAGCACTCCCTACCTATACGATGTCTTGTTTTAAGTTACTAGTCAGTCTTTGTCATGAGATTAAAGCATTGATCCAAAAAAAAATTTGGGGACATCGTGGGGATGCTAGGAAGATACACTAGGTGAAGTGGCAGGATCTGTGTAAGCCAAAGTCATATGGTGGTATAGGTTTTAAGGACCTCTCATGGTTCAAAGATGCTCTTTTGGCAAAACACACTGGGAGACTCCTTCATGATGATGTTTTAATCTGGCCTTTTAGCCCGAATGGAGAATACACGGTTCAAACCAGGTATAAATTTCTGTAGAATCTATGCTTGGCTAGTGAACCTTGTTCCTCTAATGCCACCATCTTGTAGCCTCTGTGGAAGGAGATTTGGAGCTTAAAAGTCCCTGGAAAAGTAAAAATTTGATCTGGCGTGCTTGTAAGAATTCGCTGCCCACCAAGACAAATTTGGTTAAATGCCAAGTGGTTATTAGTGATTTGTGTGAGATGTGCAAGCTGTACCCTGAAGACACAGCTCATGCCTTTTATCGTCACCCAAAATTGGAGAATTTCTGGCGAAACATCCCTTTATGGAGTCACGGCACCATCAAACAAAGCACCAGTTTTTTGGATATAATGTTTGTTGTTTGTGCAGAAAACAGGGACCCGAAGTTGTTCTCAACGGTGGCTTGGGCGCTGTGGAATCGACGAAACAATCTCAAACTAGGGAAACCTTCTATCCTGCTGGAGCAGTTGCTGGACAGAGCTCATGAAATCACACTAGGGTGTTTACCTAGTCCCACCTTGGCATCAACAGCCCCGAAACAAGCAGCAGCATCGTGGACTCCCCCACCTTTACATGGTTACAAGATCAATTTCGATGGAGAAATTTTTGAACAAGAAAATAGAGCTGGTTTGGGCGTAGTTATACGAAACCATGATGGAATGGTGATGGCTTCACTATCTGAGATTATTCCGCTGCCATCCATAGTCATTGAAGTGGAAACTCTAGCAGCACGGCGGGTAGTGGAGTTCACTCTAGAACTGGGATTTGATAACATCTTCCTCGAAGGTGATTCTGAAGTCTTAATCAAGTTCTTGAACAGTAGCAGTAGGTCTTTGGCGCCTTTTGGGCACATTTGAAAAGATTTTTTTTTCTCTTGCTTCACACTTCTCATGTTTTAATGTTGCACATGTCCAACGACAATGTAATAAGGTTGCTTATTCGCTTGCTAAAAGAGCAATATTTTTATCCTCTTTGTCCGTCTGGATAGAAGATGTTTCACTAGACCTTTTAATGGTAATTTAGGCCAATTTAAATAGCCTCCCTTAATAATATGTACTAATTTGTTTTTCAAAAAAAAAAAGGAAAAAGTAATAGGTTAATAAATATATTTACCAAAAATTTTAGGTAGATAGTCAATAGAATGCATAATCATGATTGGTCACTCAACTAAAAAAGAAAAGAAAATGGTTCTCTTCAAAAAGAAAATGGTTCTCAGACATCATCAATTTCCAAAAAACTGATGTCAAAGACATATGGCACTAGATTATCGGAACCAGACGCTACCTTAAAGCCTAAAAGGTCTATTTATCCTCGGATTCTGCACTTAGGATAGGATAACTGGAATTCAATGCCTTTCTTTATCCAGTTGGAGCACAATAATGAGGCATATGCTGCTGCCTTCATCAATGTCACACGATTTACTGCATTCTCTACCTGCGACTCGTGAATGCAAAAATCATGATGCTCCGCGACATGACTAAACTGTGAGACCTAATATTTTGTTCCAACTAACCATAAAAAGGTTGGTCTCCACGAAGTTTGCTTACCAAGTATAGAGGCTTACTTAACTCTTTTTTTTTTTTCTTTTTTTTTTTAAGAGATTATTTTAGTCTATGTCATGTCCGTTTCTAATTATTACTTTTTATTATCAGAACAAAACACTAAAAACCATGACACTATTTGATTTTTGGTTATTTTCAATATATGCAGAAATTGAACTATATATTTCTTATTCGATAACAAAAGATTTTACCAATTGAACTAATTAGAGCCCATATAAACTTACTTTTTTGTTGAGAATAAGAGGCTTACTTTACTTGTACAATACAAACATAAAAAGTGTAGTAGTCAAAAGTTTTGGATAGCAATATTGGACATCTCCTTATATGAGTTGGTATCTCATGTGCCAGGCACATAAGAGATTTTTCCCTCTTTCTATATACTTATTCTTGGGTATATAATATAATTCAAAATTGGGAGACTTTTTAATTGAATACGTCCGGTTTGGTTGGAGTAAAATACATGAGCTCACATTCATCAAAATATGACACTAGATCGCAAATGTGCAAGTAATTTTTAGATAGATAAATTGTTAACCTCTAGATAATCAAAATATGACATAGTCTAGTGCTAAGTGCACAATAATCTGCCCATATTTGGCTTCATTTGTTTTACCATACATTAACGCAATTCACAGTAATGACTTGCATGGAGCGCAATGAGCAAAACAAAAAAAACAAAAAAAACAAAAAAAACTCAAAATGGGGTCATTCTCAGGATAAACAGTGATACTCATATTGCCTAATGTGATAATTTGGCTCTTAGCTACAAATACAATTGCTGAAATTTTCCAATTAAAGATGAAATGATGCTGACAGACACAGTGGATTCTATCTCTATCAACTATCATAGAGAAAGCAAACCTCTATTGACCATAGACATAGCATTATCTTTTTGAGCCGAACCTTATTCATAGGATTGTTGTCTCCATTTTGTGTGTATCCTGTGCAAGCACAGACACTCAATAGTGGAAAAAAAGAAAGAAAAGAAAGATAGATGTAATTATCAATTTGAAAGTTTGGATTGCCCAGGTCCAGTGCGCTACTCAAAAACAAATTCCACGCGGATACCAAGCCAAAAAGAAATACAGAGAGATTTGCCGACGGTGAGTATTTCATTTTCATTGGTCAACATTTGGATAGGCCATTGAGAGCCGACAACCTTTTCCACACCACTTGGATGACTTATATCTAGGCATTATCGTATTTAATGTACAAAACTTTTTTTTTTTTTTATATAGGTAATGTACAAAACTATTATTTCTATAAAATCTAAGAGAAGTGAACGATTTTTATTTTTATTTTTTTGATAGTTACAATCGGGGGACTTGACACCTAGTGATTTTTTAGAGAAGTTGATTCTCAAACTTGAACACGCAACTTATTTGTTTTTTTGGCAGAATGCTTTCTATTTGTTGCAATTCTAATTGCACAATTGTTCTAGAGAAATCTTTCACCCAATTTCCTTGAGAATCTTAAATTAGCTCACCAACTCTTGCTGGACCCAGGTTTTCAAGTGATGATCCATCTTTAATATCTTTAAGCATGAACCATATTTCAGTCGGCCTTAATCACTTATATGAATATTGATCATTTGTTCTGCCATTCAAAGGATTGATGAAATAATAATAGAACTATTCTCTATTACCCTTCTGAAACAAATTTCAGGTTGATTGCAATGATTCCTGAATGGAAAATAAATTCCAAATCCCCATATAAAAAATAATGGCCAGGGAAAAGAAAATGATGATTAACAGATTAAGTTTCGCGAAGACCAAATGGACTAAAATGGACTGAATAGATCAAAGTAGACTGAAGTAGTTTGAAGTGGACCAAATTAGACAGAAATGGGCTGAAGTAGACCGAAATAGACTTTCATAAACAACTCTGCCATAGATAACTGCTTAGAGCGTGTTTGGTTTGTCAGTTTAAATATTAGTGTTCAATGTTTAAACACTGAACACTAGTGTCCAAAAACAAAAAAAAAAGGCGTTTGGTAAGCCATTCCTGTTCAAGGATTGTTTGGAAAATAGTGTTCAAAAATCAGTGTTTAAAATGATATTTTTGAAATCATCTCCGGCCTGTTTTTAAACAGCAAAAACTAGTGTTTCAATGGCAATTGTGTAATTATCTTGAACATTGTATGGCCCACCTGGTCAGACATCAAAAGCTGTATTGTCTCCTCAATCTCACCCATACAGTCCTAGCGGCATTAAAAAAATATTTTTTGAATAAAAAAATGTTTATTTCGGTCAAAGGTGTCAGTTTTTTTAATTTTTTTTTTAAATCAAACACACATACTAAACACATTTTTATGTTTTTTGAACACTGAAACATGTTATTTAAACTATGATACCAAACACATTTTTTTGTTTTATAAATACTAAAAACACGTATTTCAACAACACTTTTTAAACTATAATTTTCACATCTTTTCAAACAACAATTTTTGAACTCTATGACCAAACAGGCCCTTCGCGTCTACAGGTTTTTCTCTTTAAATTATCTCTCTTTATGTTTTGATGGAATGGTTTTTTTTTTTTTTTTTTTTTGGGTATTAATAATATGTGTGCTCATGTCTATGTACAAGGACAATAAGTACGTTGCTTCTATCATATTAACAAACACATAGGCCAACTCAAGGCCTAGGCCTTTGGGCCCGTTACAATATAGTCCTACCACTTTTATAAAGAGGCTCCATCTCCATTATTATAAAAGAAAAGGACCCAAATTGGGTGGAATGTACGCTTAGACAGAATCAGAAAAATCTTATAATACTGCACTCTTGAAGGACATGAACAATGGACTCAATGTAGTCAAAATCCCTTCAACTTAGAACTTCCCAAATGACAGCTGAACTAATGTTAAATTCTTTTTTTTTGCTTTCTCTTCACTCTCTTGGAATCATTCAACATCTTTAACAGAAACAAAGCCTAACCTAATTCTTTGGTAAACGTTGGCGTTTGACTAATACAGAAGGATTGGAAGAAGCAAACTAATCAACACTGTCCTTAGCGAAGGTTGACAGATTAAGGGAAATAACTTTCAAATGTTGTTCAACTCAGGGAAGCAGTCATAATATTACAGCCTATATCTTGATTAAGAACTTGGTAGGACTAGAAGCTTGAGGTCATTAAATAATGTTTTTCTGAGGGGTCCAAGGAAGACCAGTTGTCACCTCAGAAGTTAACATGTAACATTGCTGATTATCTAATAGAAGACAAGCTTTCCAGTTTTGCAAGCAGTCCATTGTTAATCATCTACCGCGAATTAAGTTGATTAACACTTCCCTCTTTTTCTTTCGACTTTTAAACCATCATCCCTCTCCCTGAATCCCACAAATAAGTTTTTTACTTCCTAACTGATAATCACATGGGCATGCACATACACAAAGGGCATTTAATCAGTTCTTCCTGTTTTTCTATGTAATAAGGTAATCGCATTGGAATACAAGCCTAGTGTTAATAGCTCTTGGTTCTTGTTCAACTTACCAAATTTGACCAAATTTTTGGCGTAAAAATTATTGTTTGAAGTATAAGACCACACAACCCATGAACAGGAAGTTTTTGTTTGGTGGTTTTCATCACTCATATCTCAATTTCAATTACTCATCACTCAAAGATTATATGCCCCACCAACACAAGTATTGTTTGGGTTGATCCTCTTCACTCAAAAATATTGAGAATAAGTGTGTTTTTTGGCATGATTTAATTTTGCTAGCTTATTTTACTATTTAGCTTATTTTTACTACTATTTATGGGTCTCACTGCATTTTTTAATATTATTCATAAGTCTCATTGTACTATTTCAACTAACTTTTACCTTTTATCTACAGTACTTTCAACAAAAAAACTTTCAGTTTCAACAAAATAATCGGATCTCAAACAGACCCTAAATAATGAGAAATGAGAACAACTTTTTGATGTTTTTTAGATTTTGAGTTATGAGTTAAGTGACATTTTGGTGATAACATATTATGTGATGTGTAGGACCTATTACACAGACTTGTTAAACTCAAAGTCAGACCAACTGATCTTTCTTCTTTTCTCTTTCTTTTTTCTCCGGGCCATGTTTTCCCTTCAGCTTCTTCTTTCTTTCTTCTTCACACCTATATCCTCTCCAGCTTCTTCTTTCATTATTTTATTTAGCTATGATTTTCAGAATAAATAAGTTATAATTAATGGGTTTATAAAAGTTATTGAGAATGGAAGAGCAGTGAGTTTTTCTGGATTCTTAGTCTTTGATGGGTTTATTTAGCATGGGATTTTTAGTTTCACTAATAGTTGTAATTTATGGGCTTTTATGATTTATTGATACTAGAACTGCAGTGGGTTCTTTTACGAATTTGTCTCTTATTTGGCCTGGGCTGTGAGTGTGTTTTTGGTAAAGTCAGCTCTGTGGGTTTTGGCTTAACCGAAGAAAGAATTTGCACAAAGACTTTGTAATGTAAGAAGCAGTTAGTTTATTTTGATATTGTGGCATAAGAAATCTGCTTAACATTTGTTTCAAGAGAGAGAGAGTCACTATCACCTAAGGTCCCTCCGAGCTTCTTCTGCCTCCGTCTTTCTTTCTTCTAAGGAGCTTCTTCAGTGCCTGTCTTTTCTTCTTACTTTCACAGAGTTCTTAAGACTAGTGGGCTCCACTTTTTTGAGTTAAAGTTGCTTTTTTAACTGAAAACTAAGCCAAGTTTTGATGCTAAACACAAAAGGGGAGTGAGTTAAGAGAAAATAGGGGATTAGAATATGAGATATAAGTTAGAGGTTTGAGTGATGAAAATTGGGATATAAGAACTGAGATATGAGTAAGTAGTGAACCAAGCAGATCACTTTAAAACACAATATGCAAGTTCAGGTTGTAGATAACAGGAAAAAATAAATAAAAATACAGATTAATACCCAAACTGACTGCCTTAAGAGCATTTTACAGGGGCATGCTTAAAAATATTAAAGCCCCACTATACTAATGGTAAAACCCCCGCCCTCCTCTTCAACTCTCTCTCTCTCTCCATAAACAAAACCCTACAATCAAGGAGTAAAACATTAAACTAGAAAAGCATGGAAACCCAATTTATCAAACTACCTCCTCCAGTATCCTATCACAAGTTTCTGGAAATCCCTTTTGCAGCAAACAAGGTATGAAAAGTGCTATCAGCAGAGGATTTTTTCTTAGACAGGTACTAAAATCATCCTTGCTGATCTCCCCATCACTATCAGAATCAAATAAATTAAACAGCTCACGGACCTGCAAGTAACCAGAATGACCAAGATTTGATCATGTTACAATTTACGAATGACATGGCCAGAGCAATTTTTTTATGTAGACAATGACAACAGACTTCTCTTAAAAGATATTTACAAGACATGGGTACCATTACCCAAACAAAGGCCAATTATATGGATAGATGGAAGCATTACTCACCTCATCTGCATTCAAGTCTGGGATTGCAGGTCTGATCAAATTTTCCAACTGATCCAAAAACATTTAGAAATTGAGACTGTGCAAGTCAGAATACAACTAAGCATATGTACAAGGGAGAAAATGAGAAAGCAAAAGGAGGGAAAGAGAAATATACTTCATGTTCTAATATGTAATTATTTCCTCCAGACTTGCATTCGGCAAAGGCTAATTCACAAGCTTGCCTGAATAATGGCAGCTTCATGACATGTGCTGATCCAAATAAGAACTGCAAGGAACCGATAAGAGAATCACATAAAAGTTGAACACCATGACAAGAAGCACAAGTGAGCAAAATTTTGAGATACAAGAGATTTTGAGCCAAGAAATGAAATGAGGGGAAAAATATACATCTCATGTTTAAACTCAGGGACAGCTGTAGTAATTAATTATATATGCACTAGTGGGATAATAAGTAACTATGTAATATATCTCAATCTTTTGAATCTAGCCCTGAAAATGAAAATAGGATAATTTTTATTTTTTTGTGCATGTGTGAACAAATTTTTAGAGAGAGAGAGAGAGTGCTGGGGAGAGTTGGTAGGATTACCTGCTTGAATGTGATTGTTCCACTCTTCTCCACATCAATGAATGAAAATATCTGTAATCCAATATAATTTTCTTAATTCAAGGGAGATGGAAAATAGAAATAATTTTATTAACGTAAGGATACATTTGTGGAAAAGGGTTCTTCTAGCTGACCCCAATCGGATGCTTGAAGGCTTGTGTTGAGTTGAGTTGTACATGGACCAGTATTGACAAAAGCACACACTTACACATGCTTAAAGCTCAAAGTCCCAAGGTCTAGACACTTGGCTTGCCAAAGCAAAGCTCATTTAATGAAGCATGTCTCAAGCATGGTTTTCTAATGCTTTTTGAAGAAGCACAAAGCACAGCTAGGCGCACTTTTTTATTTATTTGCTTTAAAATATATATGAATCATTAAATTTAACTGCTTAAACTTGAAGGAAATGACATGAGCTGGTGATTTATTATACAAATGCTACTCTTAAGGTGCTGCACTACACAGATAATTTTTTGTTTACATATCAGATTGATCTGGTACTGAACGTTAAGCAACATGTTCATAAAATGAGTGTCGCTGAAATGAGATGCTAAAATGGATAAATGGAAATACATAGACACGATTCGAAATGAGGAAATTAGCTTAAGATAGGGGTGGCCCCTATTGACGAAAAGATAAGGGAGAGTCGCTTGAGATGATTTGGTCATGTGCAGAGGAAAGTACTTATGTACCATTGAATAAGTGAGTCAATTTGAGTTGAGGGTACAAAAAAGGTAGAAGAAGACCTAAAATAACATTATTAGAATTAGTAAAAATGGACATGTCTATTAAGAAGGTAACAAAAAGTACGATTTCACATAGAATAGTATAGAGGAAAAGAATATGGCTGACCCTGATTAGTATATTGAGGATCTATATATAACTCCAAAATTTTGGAACAAAGGCTTAGCTACTGTTGCATATCAAAATTTATTGATCCTCTCCTTTGAAAATTCTCTTATAAGTGACCAACAGAACAGTTGTGAAGTTTATTGACCCTCTCCATTGAAAGATTGACCAGTATTAGAAATCAAATTGTAAGAGATAAAGAAAATAAATTTGTAGTACAACATGAACTAAATGCATCAATCCACATAAAGGCATTCGTCTAGATCTAAACATTACTATGTTCTTATCCAAAAAAGAAACATTACTATGTTACAAAAATGAGAAAATCATTTGGGTAACTAACCTCTTCAGAAAGAGTACAAGCTTTGAGTCTTAGAACCTTCAAGAAGTCATGGAATTTGACACAACCACTGCAAACCGGATAAAATAATGAGAATCTAATGGGTTTTCTGAAAATAGAAAATCAGATTTTTCTTGCATTTGAAATGTCATGATTGGTGCTTAATTACAGCAGTAAGTACGCATCTTCTGAGTTGTAACATTTCATAACAGTTAACAATGCATGCTAATGAAAGAATTACCCTGTCAAATGCAAAGTCAATAAATAAATTTCCTAACTTACCCAAGTTAATAACATTGTTTCGCTAGAATTTAAATTAATGAGGGTAGTTTTGGAAATTTGTACATTTTTAACTAAAAGACAATGCAAAAAATGATGTTCCCCTAAAAAGTTCAGACTTTCTAAACAAGGGCAACAATATCGGACAGATGTAGTACTGTGTAGTATACCATAATAAGCAATGTAGATGTAAGATTAACTCCCAGTAGTTGGGATGATTACAAATGACTCTTGCTTTTGCAAACCATTACCAAACCTACCTATGGTTTGGAGTAAAGTGAAATTGTCATACTATCCACCCCATTAACGAATTCTCTCAGACTGACACGTACATGTTGCATGGAACACTAAATTTAACCTTAAGTTGGACCTGAATGGGGCTGAAAAATTCGTGAAAGTGGTAGCAGAATAGTTTTATTCCTGGATTTGGAAACAGAACAAGTTTGTTCCCACTTATTATAAGGATTTACTGAGGGCTAAATTTTATGTTTTATGGGTGTGCAAAGAATTCATCATAATAGCTTAAAGACACAAAAAATAAAAAATAAAAATCATAAGATTCAATATCTTAATGTGGTGTATTTGGAGGGAGCGAAATTGGCGGACGTTTGAGGACATGAAAGCACTGATGACCAGCTGCTTGCTTCTTTCAGTGGCTCTCTTTTCGACTGGTCTAGGGCTTGGGGACTTGCCTCTAGTGATTCTCTCCCCATGTTTCTTGGTTCTCTCTTTTGTAATTAGTATTCTCTTTGTTTTTTCTTTTCTCTTTCTGTAATATTTGATATGCCTTAAGCCGTTATGCATGAGGTAGTTTTTTTAATATACATCTTTATTACTTATCAAAAAAAAAAAAAAAATCAATATCTTTCACCCAAAAAGAAAAACTATGCAAATTTATTATTATTATTTATATATATAAAAAAAATGCTTCAACAATACCTTGGGTTTGGATTCATTAACAAAAATTTATCCAGGAAGTCCACAGCTTCCAAGCTGCTTATATGGAACAACTGCAGAACAAGAGAGGAATGGACTTTAAATTTCCTTCAAATCATGCAGAAACTAGAAGTAAATAATGATGATACAATTGTCTATAACATTCGATGCAAAAAGAAAAAATGTAAAAGACTAGAGAGGCTGTCCATGCCATGAAGAAAATTATCAAAGAAGGGTTAAGTTTCAAAGAAACTCACTCCTCTATACCATTTACTTCTTTAAAGTAACAGATGATCAGAGCTAATGTTCCATCAGCCACAATCATGAGAATTCACAGACACAAAAAAGACGTCTTCCATGACATTAGTAATGGGGAGGAGAAGGAAGGGAGGTGACATTGACCAACCATACAAAAGAGAAACTTTTAGGTACAAATGATCAGAACTGTAGGCAAACTTTTAGGTACTATCATGCACAATCATGAGGGTTCAAAGAAACCCAAAAGTTGTCTTCAAGAGATTAGTAATTGGGAAGAGAAGAGGAAAAGAAATTTTTTTTGGACCATATAGACAAAAGGGAAACCTTTATAAAGAATAAACCATCCATGTACAAAGGATGAAGTGTAGATGAATATGGATCTAGAATACTAAATTTTATAACACAGGAAATTATTCAAAGTGAAGAATTTCAGTGTAAGGACTTACTGATTGCACCTTAGCCATTTCGACCATATAATTTGAGGGCTTCTCCTGCAAATAGCATGATAGCAACGTATCAGAGCCAAATACTAGTATTGTTGAGTTACATTAATAACTTCAATCAGAATAATCATAAAACCAGTAGATGTGAAACCCATTAAAAAATTAATATGCAATGCAGAACTATTCAACAACCATGTCAACAAACATGTGAATACTATAGATATCTATGGATATATAAAGAGAAAACGTTGTAATTAATCCATTGATCTGTCCTATGAAACTACATAGAGTTCCAATGCAAGTTTTACATTGTCCCTCTACCCACCACAAACTTCATTTCACAAGGCTGTAGTGGGGACCAATATAAGCTCAAATAAGGAGCAATTCAGGAAGCATCACAAGGCCAGTGGACAGGTCAAAAAGAATGTCACAGCAGTGAACAACATGATTGTCAACAAATTATAGGACATGGCTCCAGTAGAGCAGAATGAAAGAAGGATTTGGGCAGTCAAATCCCAGGGAGTAGGATTGAAACTTTCTGAAATTTGAGTTTTTTACATTAGTGGTATGCCAATGTACAATGAACCTTTTGAACAAAAATTAATTATTAATTCTTTCATTGAAACATATTGACACTACCTATTACAGATTAGGTATCGTGTTTTCTTGTTTCTCAGAATTTTACTGGGTTAGCAAATCTTGTCTTCTTAATCCCCTTAGTTTGACTTACATGGCTGCAATCTCATCACCTTAGGGAGCATGCCTCCACGTGAGCCACTGCAACTCTAAAACAAGTGCAATAAATCACGGAGGCTTAAAGTAGCTGTCAAACATGAAGTAAAGCATACCCAACACTAAACACATGTCATGCATTATTGACTATTTGTAGATAACAGAGTATGAATTTTATACTCATTACTTACATCTTGAGTTATTGAAATTATTCAAAATTTCCTTTCACAACTCAGATCAATACGAAGATCTCCGACGTATATTGTTTTAATGAATCACTTTCTATTAACATGTATACGATTGTCATTATGTATAATTGTATTCTCTGCACTTCATTTATAAACATCCCAAAAAATAAGTCAATTATTTTGGAGTTAACCCAACATTTCTAATTTAAAGTTCATTTGCAATAATATATTTAATATTTCATTGGAAATCAACAACTTTCCCAACATAATTGGGTAAAGAACAAGCACAAAGATAAAGATACCTATATACAAGATAGGTTAACATGAGCATAAATATTAAGCAAAAAAATGCAAACCTGTTTCGATTCAATTGCTTTCATAAGAAGCATTAAGTCCCCATAGGAATGAGAGGTTTGTATAACATTAAGCCCAGTAGCAAGAGCATGACTAGTCTGTACAACCATATGTGTATTGTTAGTAATAATCTACAATTAATGGCATGATGGAAAAAAGAAAAACATACAGAGGAACTCATCCTATAAATCTGCACAAACTCCACAATTGATAGTGCTCTTAGAAAAGAAGTTACACACATTCATTTTAATGATTCATTTTGACATCCTAATTTAAGCCATCCATCGTACTTTATATACTTCATGTCTCTAGCTACATTTGGTAGCTCAGAGCTAACGAAAAATACTCGATAAATATCAAAGAGATGTCTAACTCTTGTATTATCACTTCAATTGTGAAAGCACAAAGCATAAAAAATGAATGAGCTAAGATATCCTTCTCCTAATAAGTTGGGAGCAATCAAACTGAGAAAAAAATAATTTGTGAAGTTAAGTTAAAGGAACCAATATGAACAAGAATCAACCAAAAAAAAAAACTTTAAAAATGCTAAATCACATAAAATCACAACATTTAACATGCTTTGCAACACAGTGAGCGGTGAGCCCACTCATAAAGACACATATATTTAAAGTATTGAAAAATTAACACATAAAAGTCAACCGATGGGCACACTCGCGCAAAAGTTCAAGGATTCAAAATTTCCAGTAAGACAGCACAATAGGTTAACTACCAAACTGAAAAACTACTAAGAATATATGAAAGTTCAAGAACATGACAGAAACAAATCAATTACAAGCAGAGACTCACCCTCTTAGCAAAATGAACAGCAGTTTCTTTTTGATTAGTGTGGGGGGAAACAACAGGAAGGTATTCTACCTGTTCAGTCCAAATAAAATTTCTCAGATTAATTCAAATCAATACAAGAGTTTGCAAAACCAGACAATGTAGTAACCCAGAGTTCAAACCCAGCAGGGACAACATACCTCCATAAAATTGTGAAATTGCGTGAACATCCTAAACATGAGCTTTGCCAAAGAGATATTCCCCCTATGCAAAATGGCATACCAAATTACACAAGGCTTGTAAGGTACCATTAGAGACAGCACCAAAATGAAATTGCACACAAGAAAAGTGTCATACCATGATTGGTCAAAGTGCACGTGAGGATAACGGACAATTACAGGTTGGATTGGGTAACCAGGGATGAATGCACCAAGTTGGAATGACATAAGGATCCTTCCATTAGTTGTGGTTCCCTCAGGAAATAATAGTACTCGAGGAAATCTATCGCTAGAAGCCTTTCTCTGTATTCAGATCCTCGAAAGCACATTTCTGTATCAAATAGCTTATAAATTGATAAAAATCTTTTGATTTTGAGTTTCTAAAGTAAACCTAAAATGATTATGAAATCAGATTTGGTATGCAACTGCTTCTGTTGCTAAGTTTAAAATGATTTTTGAATAAAATTTTTCATATTTATGCAAAATTAGAATGAAAATGGGTGATAAATTTCACAACCATTTCATAAGGGAAGGCACGTGATCCTAGAGAGGAACTAAACAATCTTGGGACATAAAAATCAACATATAAAACATTGAAAGATATGGACAATCATTAATGTCATATAGATCAAAATAAAGATAAGACAGTTAAAATTATAGAAGTTTTCTACCTTTATTTCATTGACGGCATGCTTCCTTGATGGCGGTGAGAACCTATTGACATATATCACCTGAGAACATAAAATCCAACTCATTGGAACTAAATTGAAAACAACTCAAGCATTAAAAAACAATAGTTTCAGTGATTGCAGAAATGAAATTACCTGCATTGCTCTGATAATGGTCCCAACAAAAGGTATGGAATCATGGGACTCAGATGCCACAATGGTAGGGAATAACTCATAGAAATAAAAGATAGGTTCAATGTATGATACATGATTAGATACAACTATTGGAGCAGTCTCCCTGGGTGCAGGTTTTCCTTTCCTTCTTATCCAATGATACCTTCACACACATACACCCAAAAGAAAATTCACTTCTTAAGAACCCAAAAATATAAAAATCAACTTCACATGAGAAAATAAGTAACACACACACAACACCACCAAAAAAAAAAAAAAAAACCATAACTTTCCAGTATTTTCCTTGAGTTTCTTAACGAAAACCCAAGAAGGCAAATAAAGAATGAAAATTGAGAAACATAGTGACATACCCAAAAGAGAAAGAGAATACATAATCTCCACACACACACACCAAAACCCGATTAAAAAAGACAAAAACTTTCTTGTATTTCCCTTCAGTTTCTCATCAACCAAACAACAAAAAGGAGCTAAAAAACCAAAAATGACATACCCAAAAGTGAAGAGAATACATCTGGCTGAAATTCTGGTGATCCACATGATTCTAGACCTCCAAACGGGCATGGGACTTTGCGTATCTTTCCAACCATAAAGAGCAACTTTGGTGGCCACAAAGCCAATCAACAAGCAAACCCCAAAGAGGACGAGCCTGACCGCCGCAACAGGCAAACAAACCACCAACTTCAACCACTCGTACAACCCTTCGATCCGACCAGTCTTGTTCAAGAATGGGTCAACTGTGGATGACCCACATACCTCCAGACCCTTAGACCCCAGAAACTCATATGGGTTTTTTGTGCTACTATTAATAATACTGTTGCCGTTGTTGTGGTGAGAGTTTTGACGATTGCGATTTACACAACTCCCTCTGTTGTTGTTGTTGTTGTTGTTGTTGTGAGAGAGGGAGTCGTGGATGGTGAGGATTAGATGAGGGGGATCGGAGGGCTGGGAAGGGAGGAGAGGAGAGGAGAGATCAGGGTCCGCCATTGTTGAAGAGTTTCAGAGAGACAGAGAGTCCGAATATAGAGGCAGAAGACAACAACGCTAAATGGGGGGATATTGGAGTGACAGGTTAAAGCTAAAGGTGGACTGTGTCTCTCTGATTGATTTGTTTGTTTGAAGACTTTCTTTTTCTTTTTTTATTATTTTTTTCGCTGTGTGTGGACTGTGGCACAGTTTCAGGGGTGTGGGATTTCCTTTTTTTTATTTGTTTGCCACGTGCTGTAGATGGGGATTTCTGAATTCTCTCTCTTCTTTTTTTCCCACGATTTTCTGAATCTGCTTTTGTCATTTTAATATTTTATATTTAGCTTTTTGTCAACAAGCTTTCACAGGTTGTTCCTAAAAAAAAGCTTTTACAGGTTTTTTTTTTATTATAATATAATTGGTACAGTGATAGATGATTGGTTTGTGTATAATAAATAATGTGAATGATAGAGTTATGTGTATATATATATATATATATATATTACGATAAAAATTCATAATTTTTTGTGTTTTTTAATATTTAGCAACATTATAAAAATGAGTTAAATAAAAATTATTTTTAGTCAATATAAAAAGTACTGTATGACTTATTTTTATAGATTAATTTTTTTTACTTTTCTTTTTTCTTTTGAAAAAAACATTATCTTAGATGAAGTTAGATAAAGAAAGTTAAGAGATTATTTTTCAATTAATTTAAAATTGATACTAGACATAAGAAAATTATATTTTTTTATAGATTTTTTTTAAATTACTTATTTTCTATAAAACATCATGGTTGAAACAAACATGAGCTTAATCTCATTTTTATCACACATACAAAGATAAATGCTTTCTCAGAGGCTCTTCTATTTTTTAGGTAAAGATTAATAATTTTCATTTATTATAATTTGGGATTTTTACTTTTTCTAATCCAAAAAAAAAACTAAGGGTGTAATGAAATTTTTAAAAAAAAAAATTTGAAAAAAAAAAAAGGAAGACAAAGAAACAAATACATTGTGATGAAGTTTTTAAAAAAAAAAATGAATACGTGGGGTGCATTTTGTAGATTGGAGGAGTTTTAAAACTAACAAAATAGTAATCCTATTTTATAGGAAGTTAGTGAGTAGAAGTAGAAATTTAAATCAACATAAAAGTAAGAGTTTATTAGAAATAGGAAGGCATTTCAATGTAGAAGTAGGAATTTATTATTTTTGTCAATTTACTATTTTAATCTCATTTTTAAGTTTTAGGTAGAGGTATTTTTTACAGTAAAAAAAGTAATAACTAACTTTCTTTTTCCAATTTACTATTTTAACCCCATTTTTAAGTTGTTGGTTAATTAATTTAGGGGTATTTTTGACAGGAAAAAAAAAAACAATAACTAACTTTCTGAATCCTCTTAATATATACAGATAATAATAATAATAATATTAAATGCTTTTGGTGTAATGTATTGTAGTTTTCTTTCTCTTTAAAAATAGTAAAGTTGTGTGGGTTCAACAAACTTGATTAGTAAAGTTATTTTCTTTTTCTTTAAAAATAGTAAAGTTGTGTGGGTTCAATGAACTTGATTAGTAAAGTTTTTTTTTGTTGAATAAAGGATCCAAGATTGAATCCCACATACCAAAACAAAGAAATTATTAGTTTCTTGATTTGATGATAAAGAATAATCATCATATAGCAAACATCTTGAGTTCAAATTCTATTGTATCTAAAAAACATCTAATATAGTATTTTATCGTCGAACAAGAGACATAAGATCGAATCTCACATATATTAAAAATGGTGACCATAAGTTGCTTAGTACGGTCTATTTTAATGAACTTATTGGTATTTTGGGTCTTTTTACCCTATAGTTAAAAGTAGTTATCATGAAATGAAACAAATAACATACATTTGAGTCTTAGTGTCCATTTGGTTTGCATTTACGTCAAATGCATCTGCGTTTTTTGCATTTTTTTTTTTTTTTAAAGGACCAGTGCCTCTTGCACTATTCATGAGACATAAACAATGTAAGTAGGCAAATAAACAGTAACTCACATATGAACAGTAACTTTTTTATTATTTTTTTATTGTTTTAAGTTTTCAGCAAAATAAGCGATATTCAAACGTATACTTATTTACTGTACTTTTTTATTTTTATTTTTAAATGATGTTTAGATGTCTTGTTGTGAATGTTGGAGTTTGCGTTTTGAATTGCATTTGTTTATTATGTGACTATAGAGATCAAGCATTACAAATACCAGATGAGTAGCACATAGTTGGAGAATGGAGTGGGTAGCTAATCTCTTCTGAGTTGTATTTGTTTATTCTATGATTAGAGAAGATGAGGCATAGAACTAGATAAAGTATCACATGGTTGGAATGTGCAAGTGCAACGTGTCTCATGTTGTGTATATCTTAAGGAGATTGGTGCGTGGAGAGCCCCCAAACATTTTGTAAAAATATAATTAAATAAAAAAAAATCTCATACGATAAAATGAATAGAAGCTAGATTTTAAAAAAGCTCCCCAATATTGAATAGAATTTTATTTTGGGATGATTGTATGTATATACATAAATGAATAGCCCTTTGGATGGGAAAGGGAAGGTAAATGTGTCTCTTTCTTTATTTTCAAAATTTCAGCCTCTTCCTCCAAGCTTCTTTCATCGAATGGAATGTGATTCTAAAGGGTAAAAGATCAATTTCCCAACAACAATAACAGGGTAAGATGCCAAAATTAAACTAGGCTCCAAGACTTGAACCCTAAGCTTGAATTGTGGTGTAGAATAGGAATGGCAACAGGTCGGGTTCGGGCCGGGTTTTTCTATATCCAGACCCGACCCGCGGGCCAAGACCCATGGCCCGGACCCGGCCCGTTAACTAAGCGGGTTTTTTTCCCGGGCCCCGTTAAAGGACTGGGCCCAATTCGTGACCCAACCAAAAAAAAAAAAAAAAAAATTCAGATCCAAACACAAACACAGATCCAAACTCAATCACAAACACAAACACAAACAAAGAAATCAGAGACACAAATTTCAGATCTACATTTTCACCACAAAATTTTCAGATCTATGATTTTCATTTTTCCCTTTCAGAAATCATAAACACAAACACAAATACAAACACAAATTTACATGATTGAGGCGAACTGAACCCAGAAAAAAAAAAAAAAATGGAGACACTGTGAGATCAGCGATGGCGATGACGAAACGAAGTTGAGATTTGAAAGAAACGGGAACGGCGAGGACGAAACAGCCTCCTTCCCTTCTTAAATCTGTCGGAACGGCGAGGATCTTTAGCTATTCTGGCATCGGTACTTCCATCTGTCAGAAACGGGAGTCCTGCTAGCTTTTTTCTGATGAGTTCGTGATGTTCATCACGCTATACATACGGCTTGTGGCTGTGCGTGTGAGATCACTGAGAGATGAAGAGATGAGAGGCAGTGATTGAGAGAGCTGAGGAGATGAGAGGCGTGAGAGGCTGAACTGAGGAGAAGAAATGAAATTTTTAGGGTTTAACTATATATATATATATATATATATAGAGAATGGTAATCTAGTAATTTTAATATATAATATAACCGGGTCTTAACCGGGTCGGGTTTCGGGTCGGGTTTAGGGTTTTTTTAATAAAACCCGAACTCGACCTGGACCCGCTTCGGGTTTTTTTTTTTAAAAACCCATACCCGGCCCTATTCTTTATCGGACCGGGTAAAATCCGGCCCATTAGGGTCGGACCGAACCGGGTATCCACGGGTCGGATCTAAATTGCCATCCCTAGTGTAGAAGACTAGAAGGTGATAGATTCGATAATGTTTAAATCCAAAAAGAGTTCTTTGTAATCAACATTTTGCATCTACTTAAACAAAAGAGAATGATTAATATATCCATTTTTCCCTCTTAAAAACTAGAAGTTACTTCAACTTATTACATATTTTAAGTATATTTTGTTAGGTTCTAAAGATTTAAGATCTAAATGTATTAGAATTTCAATATGTAATGTTGACATAGAGCCAGTTTAATAATTTTGAGGACCTTAAGCAAAAAATTTAAGTAAGCCTTATTTATATTTAAATATTATTCAAATTATATATATATATATATATATTTTTATATATATATATGTATTGAATTTTTTAATTAAATTCTATTTTTCTTAATTACACATCAAATCATTACTTGGTATAATAATTTATAATAATAGATAAGGTAAGAAACCGTGTTCACACCAAAAAAAAAAAAAAAAAACGTGTTGTCTTGTTGTAACTGTGGGCTGCACTGCACAGTTGTGCACTGTGCAGCCTGTGCTGCTGTGCGCCTGTGCAGTCCAGCCTGTACTCCTATTCCTGGCTATCATCCGGCTAAGTTTTTTTTTTTTTGGAGAAACCATCAAAAAACGTGTCCTATCAAACGTTTCCCATGATGGGACTCCCATCAAACAATTGTGCAATAAAATAAACTAAGTTAAATAAATAGAAGACTTTGAGTCTACATTTTCGGAAAGACAGAGAGAGCTCAGAGGGGAAGAAGATTGCATCTGGTAGAACGGTACACTTCCCCTTTTTAATTTTGAAATTGCTGTGAATTGAAGGACAAAGAAAAATTTCAAGCTGACTGACTGAGTTTACGGAAAAAGATCAAGAATCAAGACTGTGTTTGGTTCGCGTAAAATTATTTTTGGAAAATATTCTATTTTCCGGAAATGCTATTTTTCGAAAAGGAAAATATTTTCATGTGTTTGGTTGCATTTCAAAATATTTTTCGAAAAATATTTTCTGGTGTTTGGAAAAGAAGAAGGAAGAGGCAAAACCCAGAAAAACCCGGACAAAACCCAAAAGAACATGGCGCGATCTCGCGATCGACAGCGCAATCTCGCTATCGACACATGATCTCGCGATCGACAACGCGATCTTGCGAAGCGTCGATCGCGATCGGTGCGAACGGTGCTTTGCGAGATCGCGATCTCGGATCGCGATCGACAGCGTGATCTCGCGAAACGTAGATCGCGATCGGCGCGAACAGTGCTTCGCGCGAGCTCTCTTTGTGCGATCTCGCGTTCTTTCTCTCTCTCGTTCTCCCTTTGCGCAAGCTCTCTTTGCGCGTCCCCAGTTCCGAAAATCATTTGAAGTGAAAATAGGAACGGAAATAAATTTCCGTGATCAACACTACTATTTTACGGTCAACTGAAAATGATTTCCGGAAAATTCAATTTTTCAAACCAACCAAACAGCCTATTTTACGGAAAATGATTTCCTGAAATCATTTTCACCCAAAACAAACACACCCCAAGATGAAGATGAAGAAAAGAAAGGCAAGAATATAGATGGAGAGGCAGAGAGATAGAGAGATGAGAGATTTTTCTTTTGTTTTTGAAATTTATAATCTCTATTTTAGCATATTTCAAGATAATTACGTTGTATTATTAATGTATTTGTCTGGTATTAATTTTGATTTTAGTATATTTCAAGAATGAGTTAATAAATTTGTCTCATAAAATTTAATTTTGTTAAATGAAAGTTTGACTATTTTTGTTTTTTTAATCTTTTGCATTTTAGGATATAATAAGACTTTTTTAATGTATTTTATTGACCAATAAAAGTTCTTAATTTTTTTAATTAAAAAAAAATATAAATATATTATATATATAATGTTTTTTACAAGTGGAAGCTTTTTTTTTATTTGTGGTATTAGGTGATTGCATCAATTGCATTAACTATTGAGTCGGCCCTGTGTTGGTAAATCATGATCAAAACTTAGAGTTTAGATTTAGGTTACTCAAAATATATTTATTGTAAAGTTGGAATCGAGTAATTGCAGAAAATTACTGTTCAATTTCTGCAAGGCTTGATCAATTGAAGCTCATGCAAAAAGTTTTTTTCTGCAGCATTTCCAACTCAACCCAAGCCCATATGACATGTAGGGTTTTATGTTTTGCCTTAAGTATAAAAGAAAAAACCCTAATTACGTTTTCATGTTGTTGTTTATGCTGTGTATGAATTTCTTGTGAGATCTAGAGGTGTTTGCTTTTATACACACTTAGGTTATCAAGATCAAGATTGATGTCGAGAGCTTGGTGATCGTTTTAGTTACTGCATAAAGAGCTTAAAGAAAAACACAAGTGAGAGTACTTGTGGTTGCTGTGAATTCAAGAAAGAAGTAGTTCGTGGATTCGAAACTGTCACGTGGTCGTGGTAGTAAGTTTTCTACTCGAGGTAGTAATAGAATGTTAGTGGTCTAAGTTGCTATTGTAAAACTTCAATTCTTTCATAGTAAATACGTTTTACCTTGAGGATAGTTAGGTTAAATCATCCCCATATTTTTTATCGATTTGATTTTTCTGAGTTATCATATCGTTGTATTCTTTATTTTCCGCATTATTTACATGATATGATTTACTTGTGTTAACCTAAATTTGAATAATTTACCTAAGTAATCACTTAGCTAAATTACTAGGTTAAACAACTTGTGTTTTAAGGGTTCTAAAAACGTACATATTTGATTCTCAAATCTAAATTGTGGTGATCATCATCGCATGAGAGATATACTCTTTTTTTTTTTTTTTTTTTCAAGAATTAAATAGAAGTGAAAAATACTATCCTAAAACAACAATTTGGAGGGCACATGGATTGAGATAAGTAAGTAATTATTTTTCTATGGGTATAGATTATGAGATAGAATTTTAAACTAACTTCTCAATAAGAATAAATGATTTAGGATAAACTTCATTTTATAGGGAAAATAATAGGATAGATGCCTAGATGGCAAATCTAAATGCAGTAAAAATTATGTTTTCTTATCAATTTAGTGTGACTTTTTTGGTCAAAATTTTACTAGCCTTGAAGTAGGCAAGGAAGGTGACTAGATATTCATATTGTGTGGACAGGGAATCATCTCTTTTACAGTTTAGTTGGGCGGAATTCAGAAGCTCCACTTGGCTTTTTTCTGCCCACAAGTGTGTGTATTGGACCATTGGTCATGAATGATATATATATATATATTTTCTTTTTTGATATGAGTCATTAATGATATTTATATTTAAAGAGGAACAAAGATTGAAAGCAAATTTAAGAAGGCCCATTATAAGAAGAAAGAAAATAAAAGAAAAAAGAAGAAGAGCCCATTACAAAAGGAATTTGAATTTACTAGCCTGTGTAGCATTCTTCGTCCCCACACCGTTCAGCTACTTGTATTAACTACACTTTTGGTACTTACTATTTTTTTTATTGGTATTTAATGATTCAAAAGTACATTGTCACCCTTAAATTATTCTGGCATGTTTGGTAAGAGTGTTTAAATAATAGTTTTCAATGTTTAAACACTCCTACATGTAGTTTCATAACACTTTTTAACCTACATATATTTTTACAAAACTTAAACAAGGTTACTAAAAATCTCTAACCAAATGGGTATAGGTCTTGATGTCATTTTTGTTAATAGTTTCACTAATAAATACCAATGGGTGCTTAATCAATAAGACAAATCACTATGTTTGACAGCGAAGAGAAAGGGAAAAATAAACCTACTCTACTAGTAATTGGTAAACCCATTTAACTTAAATATTTAATCAGGAACGTCTCAAAAAAAAAAAAAATATTTAATCAGGATTAAACCATTGAAATTAATGGTCAAGATTTGAGTGAAAACCATACCAAAAAAAAAAAAGTGAGTATTGTAAAATGACCCTTATTTTTAAAACAAATTGATAATTTAGAAAGTTTGACACTAAACTACTAATTTTACACGGACATTAGTCAAAAAAAAATTTTACACGGACATAGTTCATCCTACAAGAGTAGCTAATCTTGACAACAAAAAACCTAGGGACGCATGTATTTATTGCACAGTTGGTTGGTCCATGTTCTTGACCATTTTAAGTTTTAATTGTCTTAACTTTAGTCTTATGCTAATTGTTTGATATCAAAATAAATCTTTAGGCACAAAAAATTTCAACGAAATTTTCACTTCATTTCGTTTGTGTTGTAATGGGCCAAATTAAAGTAGATCATAGATGACACCCTAGAGTAGTTGAAAATATTGAAGAAATCTTGTTGTCTATAGTAGCTTTCTTGATAATACAACACAAATTTTACCGCACTTTACCACAACTTGTGCATGTGTGAAGTGATAATTGGATTAATTCTCACTAATTAACAATGGTGGTTTCATGTATATGTTATATAGTCTAATTACAAATTGATAAATGTAAAAATTGTGACAAAGAGTGTGATTAGGTGCACGTCCCTAGAAGAATTGTGAAGTGTAAGATTCCCGAAGCTAATCCCAGTGCATTTTAGACTAGTCACCTCATCTAAATGAAAATAGAAAGGGACAACTATATTTGGAAAAAGAAAAAAACATCTTGTGAGGAGCTCAGTTGGGTGAAAGCAACACTTGATAATAATGAACCTTTATGTAGGGTCTCTTGTGTTTCAAATGTCATATTGTAAACATAAATAGTTAATAGCAAACGAATTTTTGTACACACAGGTTACTAAGAAAACATAATGTCAAATTGTAAACAGATGCAGTCACATGTTAAAGAGAAGTTCTGGTGCCACAAATTAGTGCACAACTTTACCAACCAACCACAACTCACCACATGGGTGAATTGTGGACAAAATTGTGCACTAGTTTGTGGCATCAAAATTTTTCCATGTTAAATTAACTTTGTTTACGCATAATGGGTTATAAGGATACAAATCAAATATGACGTCTACACAGCTACAAATTGAACAGAATATTGAAAATATGTTTTTATTGGTTTTTATCCAAGCTCACCATATACATCATTTTATTATCAACCGTTAACAATTTGTCACCCCAATAATTATGAAATATTATGAAAATTATCAGAGGCATGGAACATAATTATCATAGTTCACTGGCACTGCACATGACAACTGCAAAGCAGAGTGCTAGTATGCATTTGATCAGGTTTCTCTTTAATCCATGGATTGCATGTTTGACATATAGATGCAACATCTCCAACAGATGGCTTATGCACAGGGAATAAAATAAAATAAAGTTGGAAAAGATCCAGAGATAAAAGCTATACAAAATATTCTGACCCAAAACTGGCAGGTAGCAGCAAACTAATCCAATTTGTATTTCAGGGGGGGAATAAAAATGATCATAAGATCTGCATCCACGCTTAGTGATGGTGCATGTGCTGCACCAGGTATTTTGCTATCAAAATTGTGTGAATCCCATCTATATGGGATCTATACAATAAATAGTCTGACATGATTATCTGATTCAATACACAGTCTCCTCATTCCCAATCATTCTTTGGTTCTTTTCCTACACTAGGATTGGAGAGGGAAGAGCACCCAAAAGTGAGCATGAAAAGGCTCATTACAAGGGAGCATTATCTTAAGCATCATTCACAGTTGGTGGGGACTACAAACCCGTGGACCCCACATGTTGATTGCTTCAACCATTACATAAGATACAACTTCCATCCAATTCTTCTAGGGTCACACACTTTGTCACGATTTGCAAATTTGTCAACTTGTGATTGAATTACATCAATTACACATTGGACCACAAATGGTATTTGATGAAAAGTAATCCAATCATCACTTGACATATGTATAAGTTGTAACAAAGTGTGTGACAAAGTACGTGTCCCTAGACTTTTTTCACCTTCATTATAAGATCTACAGGCAACTAATGGGTGCATAACAATAACCTTTTTAGTATGATCCTACAAGTACCTATCGCTTTTGCTTGTACTTGATCTTTGAAGAATGGAGAACACAAACATAACAGTGATGAACAACATCCAATTGGTGCTAAACGAACTACTCCTCATCATCACCAGAGTAGAAGTCCTGTTGGCCTCTGGTGCCATCCACACTGTCATGCCCCTCTTCACCACAAACCAAACTACCATCCGATGAACTATCATCTGGATCATCAAATGATTCACGGTCTGGAAGGAAGTATCCATCTTCTATAGGCTTGTAGTCCTTTCCTCTCCAAACCACAATCTGCTCCTTCTCAAATGTAACCAGGATACAAGGCACCATGTCCTGCATCAACATTGGAAAAAATCTAAAACTAAATAACTCAAGAGACTAAAATTTAAAACGCCAACTAAGTTATGAAACACAAAAGGAGAGTCCCATCTTGCCCATATTTTTCAGCTGCTGTATAACCATCACAAGACATTGTGAAAATAATTGCTGCAAGAAGAGAAACCATAGGAAGTAAAAAGTGCCCAAGTTTTTCTTAATGACAACCAACTAGGTGGATGTCCAACAGCAAGCTCCATATACAAAAAGGATATTGAGAAAAATAAACATACATTTGAACTTTAAAAAAAGAAAAAAAGAAAAAGATATTGGTCATTTGGTCACTAGTTGTTTCAGAGTGAATGTAGATTTAACAGACAATCCGAACTTATCTTCAGTAAAGAATTCAAAGTTCATCCAAATTCCAGAAAAAAAAAAAAAAAAAAAAATTTCTCGCAATTAACATATAGGGAAGCCTTTTGGTGGGTAACAAATGAATAAGAAAGTTACTAATAAAAAGAGAGGAATAATCACATATTCAACAGTGTGGAGACAGCTGTTATTGAGTTGAAATCAGTTTCCTAAGATCATTGTATCAGTGAGCCACTGGCTTAGGCAATCTGCAATCTACTTCATTTTTAGGATTTTGTTGATTATTTAATCATTTGATTGCAATTCTATGAAGGAATGCAGCACATACAGTTTGTGTATTCTATTCCTGTGCATCTTACCTATAAAAAAAAGATCAAATAAATGTATTTGTCATATTAGTAAATATAGGAAACCTCATGCAGAAAAATTTAAAATTCCAGTCTTTTACCCTGAGTTTGCAGCCTATTTTCTTGTAATCACTCTTCTCAAGACCCTTGCAGTCTATCCGAACCAGTTCACAGGAGAGGAAAGCATCTCTGACCATGGGCACCAGACTACCATAATAACCATTCTTGGCTGCAGTTGGAGCTTCTGAGTTAGTGAACAACAAACATACACCTATTGTTGTAAACTACAAAACTAAAAAAAGTCTTAACTCCTAAGTAGCATATACCAAGTTTTGTTAAAGGGGGAACAGCTAGTCCTCTCTTTCTCATTTCCTTTGTCTCCTCAATGCTTAGGCCATCAATAGTAGTCTTGATCAGCCTGGGATATACAGGCTCGTGGGGTCTCCACAGCATCAACGGAATCACAGGCCTTTTCTTGGGATGATAGTACCTGCCTCTATATAATACAAGTAGGCCACCATGTCTGTGGATGATCTTTCCAAATGTTTTATCCTGAAAGTAGCACATCAAACTTGAATATAACACTTCTACCAAGATGAGATGAAAATTCAGGGCCATTTAGAGATATAAAATTCCTTTTGTAATGAAAAGAAATGCAAGGAGATATCCTGATGTAAACATTACTCCACCTACATGAGGTACTGCAAACTATAGTGCAACAGATTCATAAAAAGCTAAACTTCAACGTTATTACTTTTTTAGGCAAGATACCTCATGCTAAAGAAAAGGAAGAGCTGCTACATTAGAAGAAATCACAATACCTCAAGCTGAGTGCACACATTTTTCATGTCCACAGTGGGAACACCTAAACATTTTATCCTCACTGCTTCGGCATGTTTCCAATTATTATGGATATCATTCAGCATGTTGTGGGTTAAACCATCTCTTCCTACAAAAAAGACAGAGATACAAAGTCAAAAGCAGTGAATAGGAAAAGGAAATATAGGGGAAAGAAACTGTTTCTTTTGTTTAGTAAAATGGTTCAGATTTGAAGCCTTTGTAATCTTTTCATCCTAGAAATGCATTTCATTTTGACAACTAACGCAGGTTACTCCAAGAAAAACTTGGCAAGACACAAGGGCAGAACTAGAGGAAGTCTGACTTGATGTTATAAAATGAGGCATCTGAACAGCTGCCTTTCAATAAAAAATTTCGAGAAGTGATTTACAGTTCTAATTATTTTGGTAAAATGGTCATCTCTTTGATCTGTCATACTAGTATTTCAAATTAAAAAATGACCAAAGATCAATGATGTTTTATTTATTTTTTATATGCTACATGGTAGGCACTCACTCACTAGAGAAGCTATGTTTCAGTTTCAATGCACTAAAAGATTACCCTGAGGATCCATTCCTACCTAGTGGCTTCTGTAAGACAGTGCCATCTCAATGGCAAAGAACACCAAAAGAATAGAGAGAAAATTTGACCAGAACTGCATCCTTGTCCTTCTATAAATTTGAAGGTAATTAGCCTGAAATAAATTATGTGTTTAGTCTTTTTCCCATAATCTTCTTCCAAGCTCTTTCAAGTTAAAATAAAATCTTGATATACGTTTTTTTTTTTTTTTTTTTTTTGCTTACTCTTGATAGATGTACTTCCCTAAGCATAAATGTTCTACTGAAATTAGGAAAATTACACTATTAGAATATGGATTTCACACTCATTTCTTTTATTGCTAACAAATTAAAAGAAACAATAATGTGGTTGGAAACCAGAAAAAGCTGATTGTAAAACATGACAATCCTTTCAAAAGCAATTTTTTGTTAGGCATATTACTTATTTAAATTAGAATACTCATTCCTGCAGTTTGATAAAAAAATATAATTGTCCTAAACCTTAATCTTTTTACTCTGCAAATAACTAGTTATTCTGGCTCCTTCTCTATTGAACCAGGACTTTCAATTTGGAAACAAAAATCTTCAAAAAGCTAATGCAAAATCCTACTCAGAATATCTAATTGTAAAATAATTTAAATTTGTTCCACTTGGTATCAGCTTATTTGGGTTTTTGCGGAAAGTACTTGAAAATGTGAGGTTCTAAAAAGCTATACATTAACAAAATAAGCCTGAAAACCACAAAGCAAGATTAATGGAAACAAAAGGAGAAATACCCACATCCCCAAATAAACTAAAATCTTAAAAAACCAAACACCCAATACCCAAAATGATCAAATCAATAAGAAAATCAACACTTTGTACCGAGATTGATTTGCCTCTTGGTCTTGTGCCTCTGACACTTATCAACCAGAATCTTCCTCTCAGACTCAGTGAGTGGCATTCCCTGAACTCTCTCTCTCATCATCTTCCTCTTCTCCTCCAGCTTCGGGTCCTCCGCGGCCTCTAGGGTAAGGGCCTTGGGGTCCACAGCCGGGGCGCACACGCCGGTCCATTGGCGGTCGAGGCGGCCCGGCCCGAAAGGCGAGTACTTGGGCTCCCGGAGCCCAATTGGCCTCACGTTTGGGCTGCTGTCCGTGTAACTGTACCGGAAATCGAATGGCAATTCGGAGCGTATCGGCTTCAGCCCGGTCCGATCGAGCGAGGAAGGCGGACGGTACTGGGGTTTCAGCTTTTTCTTGGGGATAGGGTTAGGGTTTGGGGTTTGGGGTTTTGGGGAAAGGGAAGTTGGGGGTTTGAAGGAGTAGCGGCTGTGGAGTTTTGAGGAAGACGAGGTGGTGGTGGTGGTGGTGGTGGAGAGGAGGCGCGTGAGGAGCGTGAGGTGGAGTGAGAGTGGTGGTGGTGGTGGTGGTTGTTTTTGGCGGGAGAGGCGGATTATTAGGGACATTTCTATTAGGGTTTTAACAAGGTTTTACACTTCCAACACTTTTACACCTCGTCTGGGTTTTTGAGTTGTCTTTTGTTGTTGTGAGTTTGTGAAGAACGTTTGTTTGTTTGTTTTTTTTTTTGAAACTTTGGGCTCTTATAATACAAAATTCAGCAACTGACGTGGCATCATTTTGTGATAGGGTTCATTTTTAGGCTTTCAAAGTTTGTCTGGAATTCAGTTTTGAAAAAATTATCTACAAAATCTTGACTCAAATTGCCAATTTTAGGACAATTGTTAATAAACTATAATAAGAAAGTTTTGACACCACTTTTATAGGAAATATAAAAAACTATTAACAACATTTATTGTTTTATTGTTTTCCCAATAAACTGTTTCTAAAAAAAGTTCCTAAACTAAGGATATTGGTTAACATTTTCCTTTTACTGAAAGGTGTTTAAGTAAGAAAGAAGCATGCATGGATACATTAAAACCTTTAATGTGTCCTCAATGTGTTGGAAGGAAAGGGAGGAGGAGAGGTAAGGTCACGTGTTTAAAATTGATTGGTGTGTGTAATTTACCAAAAAAATTATTTAATTAAAAGTTCCATTTTTGAAAAAATATTCTAATCATTATTATATATTTTGAAAGAAATAAAATAAACACAAAATGTTCCTATAAATAAAAAATATATCTACTAATTTTAACTAATTATTAATTGTCGAATTCCTACCATGTCATGCCCTAATTTTTTAAGCATTGTTGTATAGCTCTATGTTGTGTTGTGTCATGTCTGTGTACATGTATTTCTTAAGTATTTAAATTTTATTAAGTCTATAGAAAAAGAGAAATTTCACATATTCCAATTTTTCTTATGTTGGGGTGGATTCAAATGAGGTGAATGATATAACTTTATGTGATAGAATTTTTGAAATCTTATTATGTGAAATTTTGGGTGTATTTGGCTGAACTGTTTAGACTCTTTCAATTTACATGGGAGGAATCTATCCTACTTAAACATTGTCATAAAGATAATTTTATATAGAAAAATATAGTTTCTTATAAAATACTCTAAAATAAATTTATAGACATCGGCTAGTTTTAAAATAAAACTCAACTATTCTCCTTGTGTTGTGGTTTCTTCTTTCTTCTCAAGCAAGTCCTCCTTTGAATTTGAAACTAATATTTTGAGGTTGTTTAAAAGTTCAGATCTGTAAAATTTTATAATTAAATCAAAGAACATTAGGTAAATTGTTTAAAATACCGCCATACCAAATTACCAATGCCAATCATCTCACAGATCACAAATTAGTAGGTTCCACTCAAAAGAAGCTGAATATCCTTTCGATTAGAGTCTTTATTTAAAAAATAAAATTTGGCAATGCAACAAATGGGGGAATATATGGTTACAATATATTTATGATATCTAAAATCTCAACTGTGAGTGGTTATGAGCCACCTTAACCTTCTCATATCAATTGCTATATATATTATGACATCGACTACAGCACAGGAAAACCTGTTATCTTTCCTTTTTAGGTTTCCTAACTAAAACCCTGAGCAATCGGAGCTGAAAATGTCAAATTCCAGTTCCTTTGTCAAAACACTACAGAGGATATGCTATACTATTAATACACTGACTGTTCTAAAATCATGCTCTTTAGCACACCATTTTTTATAACTGTTCTATGGAAATAGATTGTGATCGGATATCTGTTTATTTTTATATGGAACCATAACTATTTCTCAACTACTCATACCATACTACGTAAAAGTTGTGATAAAGTTGTAGCATATATAGAAGGGTATGATCTTAGATTTTTTCTTAATACACAGCATCCTGAATGAGATTATACAAAGCTAATATTGTAAACATGTACAAAGAAAAAGGTTTCCACGTTAGCGCTCTTTGTTTTCTCTTATTCTTGATAGGTCTTGTTGGTGTAATTGGAGATGAGCAACAGGTGTGAATTCTTTGTCTGTATCCATATTATCTAACAACTCTCTCTCTCTCTCTCTCTCTCTCTCATATTTCAATGATCATGTTAAGTTGTACAGAAATTTTACATCGTTTACTTGGGAGATCATCCAGTGGACAAAGACCATGCAACTCAAACACACAATCTTCTCCTCTCCTCCGTAAAAGGAAGGTAGGTTGACTCTTTTGTAAATAAAGTTAATAAACAACTTTTTCTATAACATTTTTCTTAACTAGTAAGTTACCTTGCAATGTATGGATAACGTTGTAATGTTTTATTTAAAATGATTTTGGAGAATGTTGTATCTGTATTATAACATAATTGTTATAGAACTTTATTAGTAATGAGTTCATTATAAAAAACAACAATTATAAATTGCACACATATATTCATTATAAATATTCAATTGTAGTAATGAGAAATAAAATTTGAAAAAAAAAACAATTTTGGAGGAATATTATAGAATAAAAGTTGATATAGAATGTCTTTTTCTTTCTCCTTAATTCTAAAACAAATTAATACAAACCTCAAATACTCACAGTCAATCACATCATTTACAAAACCCACAAATCCACAACGTCCGACCTTAACATTAAAATTGTGATTGCCGTTGTCACTCAATATAAAATGCAAACCCCCCTTCTTTGGTTGTAGCCAACTCATATAAGTTAGAATTAGATGAAACAACAATATTAGAAATAGGTAGGTGTCATTGAAAGATTGCAAGTAAATGATATCGTTTTTGGTTTGTGTGTATTTGACATGAAAGACTATGGTTGGGTATATATAAAGGAGTAGAAGTGCAAGAGGTGAAAATGGTGAATTAAAATGCAAAGAGTTTTGTATGCATGTGTAAGGAAAAAAAAGTCTTAAAACATTAAATCATAGGATACAAAGAATATTTATTTTTTAATTAGAAAAATCTTGAAATATTAAATCAAATAAAATAAAAAGTCAATATTTAATTTATTTTTATCTTTAATGTGATACTTGAAAATATTTCAATTATCTTTGCATAGAATGTACCACTAGGCAGAACTTTATGCTTTCTTACATGAAATCTCTGCTTTTATATATATATATATATATATATATATAATTATTTCTTAAGATGATAAGTTGTAATTGCAACAATATTACGTTCGCATTATTCCATTTGCAACTGATCCTTATTCCCACTTTTACTACACACCAATTACAAAACGTTAGTTATTATGAAAAAGGTAATGAAACTTTTTTATGTTGTTGGACTAAGAATTAATGAACATATACACATGTACTTCTTAGGCATATATATGCAGTTTGAACAACCAAAAGGTTTCTTGACTTGATAACATATATGCATGGAACAGCGAAGATGATGTTAAGGAGTCCAAGGTCCATAGCTATCATTACAACTTCAATGCATTTGCCGCAAAATTATCTGGAGATGAAGCCCAAAAGTTGGCAAGTACGTGAAGCTATTGTTATATATATGTTCCCCAATTATTTGGATTCAATTATTTATATGATATATTGATTTATAGTAACTTAGTTTTGTTGTTGTGAATTTTACAGGTATGGACCAGGTTTTATCTGTTATCCCGAATCAGTATCACAAGCTGGATACTACAAGATCATGGGACTTCGTTGGGTTACCTCAAATTGCAAAAAGAAATTTAGTAACAGAAAGAGACATTATTGTCGGTCTACTTGATACAGGTTCTTGGATTTTGTTTTTAATTCAATTTTATGGTTTTAGTTTTGTATTTAATTTTTTTTTAAAAGGAAAAAGTTTATCTCAAAACCGGTTTGTAATTATCTTCTTCTATTCTATTACGTGGCGATCAAATAAATCATTTATGTATAATTTAATTACACATGAATAATTTTATTAATCGTCACATAGTGGATTAGAGAAAATAACTCTAAACTATTTGAAGCTAAATTTTATCATAAAAAATAAAATATAAAACTGATGCAATTGGTCTACCACTAACAGGAATTACTCCACAGTCTAAAAGTTTTAAGGATGATGGGTTTGGTCCTCCACCCAAAAAATGGAAAGGATCTTGTGGCCACTTTGCTAATTTCTCCGGATGCAACAAGTAATATCATGTCCTTATTCTTTTGATGCACTTTTTTTTTTTTTTTTTTTTCCTGTATATTTTTTTATGCACCTAGCAATATGAAGCTCACTCTCTTCATTCCCCCCACCCCCCCAAAACATAGTTCCTTCATAATAAATTAAAAATAAAAAGATCCTTAGAAAATAGAACATATGTCCCACATATACTTTCTGGAATATTTGTAGAATGCAAATAATCTTATGACATAATGACATCTGTCTCTCTTTCTTGTGAGGTTTAGTTTTGGAGGTCGAAATGTCGAATCCCTCATTTACACAGACATTGAAATTTTTTTGGTAATGTTAATAATAGAATCCAATTTCAAAACAAATTCTTAGAAATTTGAGAACTCCTTTTCAAGTAAATTTCAATGATGCAATACGGCCTCGGTCTCTTAAAATGCAAGAAAAACAAGATTTAGGGCATGTTTGGTAGACTGTAATAAGCATTGTAATGTAATAGTTATTCTTATGGTTTAGCTATTCAATGGTTTGGTTATGTTTTTATTACAGAGAATAGTCATTCCTTATGAATAGCTATTCTTTAAAATAAGGAATAACTATTCCTCTCTAAAAGGGTTGTAATAGCTATTCCTTAGTAGATGTAATAATTTCTAACATTAATATATTTCCAAATAAATAAACTTTCCATATCCACTTAACAATTATGGAAATAAAAAATCATCAAAAAATAACTCATCTCTCTAAAATTTAAAATATATTATTTTCTAGGAAATATATTTGTATGAATGAGATATTTCCTAAAATAGATCATAAGTTTTATTCTAATATTACAACTCACAACCAAACTAATGAATAGGTTTAGTTATTCTATTACAACACCTTTTATTCCTGGTAATAAAGATTACCATTCCTGTTATAATCCACATTCAGTGTACCAAACGTACCCTTAAATTTCGTATGACAATGACTGTTTTGCGAAATTAATCTATATAATATTTAAGAGTTGAAGCGTAACATTTATTACTGTTACGTATTTGTTGAGCTACATCAACATAGCATTTTGGTCCATTTTGGTCAATTTCAACTGTAAGATTTATTAGTAAATAACTAAATGAGTTAATTTTATTATTTTGTCCAAATTATTAGTACATGAAGACATTTAAGCATTTTTCAAACAATAAGTTCTTTTAAATAATGCATCTTATGAATATTTTCATTTAAAATTTTAATGTAAAAGAACATTTAAACAATATCCTTTACTAACTAAAAAGTTTACAAAGTAACATGATTGATTAGTTTCACATCAACAATATACTAAACAAATTCATAATTATTTTTTAGTGATATTGTAGTTAGTAAAAATTGTATTACATATAAGTCTTATAAATCTATATAATACCTAAAAGCTGAAGTGTAACATTTTTTATTGCTATTCTCATTTTTGAACCATATCAACGTAACATTTTGATTAACTTCTGTTTATTCGATCCAATTAGTTTGCTTTAGTATAATTTGGTCTAATTCGGTCTATTCAGCCTAATTCGGTACATATGGTCTAATTCTGTACATTATGGTTCTATTTAGTACACTTTGGTCCACACGGTTCACTTCAATCTATTTATGTCCCGTTCTGTTCATTTAAGTCCATTTCAGTACATTCGGCCCACTTCAATCCATTTGGTGTATTTCGGACTAATTGGACCCTAAATTAATTCTTTTTGTAGGTTGCCTTTTTGGTTTAAATTCTTTTTTTTTTCTTTAATTTTTGGGTTGAAAAGTATGAAAATTTTCCTATTTGGGCCGAGCTCTTTAGCTTTAGGCTAAAAAATATAAACAAAATAGATATTAGAAATTAAAGATATGAGTTCTAAAAGAGTAATAAAAATGAAGATTACCTTAAAATGATAAATACGTTTTTTATATACATATATATATATATATCACTAAAAATAGAAAATACTTTTAAATAACACATATATTATTTAAACTACAAATTTTATATTATATACTTATAAAATAATTATATTATATTTTCTCACGCATTTCGTGAATTTGCAACTAATCGAGAATAATTTGTGACAACATCCTACGACACACGTTTTATGCATCATCAATTTCAATTTTATGTATCTCACGGGAAGGTATGTGTGTGTATATATATATAATTTTATCACTATTTCATCAAGCCTTAAACTTACTTTTAGTGTGAGTTTGGTAATGATTATTTTTGCCAACTTATTTTACTATTCAACTTATTTTTGCTATTATTCATGGGTCCCACTATACTTTTTGGTACTATTCATGGACCACATTATACTATTTTAGCTAACTTTTACATTTATCTACAATACTTTTAGCAAAAAGTTTTCAGTTTTAGTAAAATAAGTGGATCCCAAATGGTGTCAAAAATCAAAATTTTGTCCCCCCCAGTATAGATATTTTGGTAGCATTTAACAGTTTGGTTTTTATAGCAAGGTTCCATGTAGTGGTTAGCACTCTGGACTTTGAATCCAGCGACCTGGGTTCGACTCCTGGTGGGACCTTCAAGCGATTTTGAATTTTTGTATTAAAAAAAAAAACAATTAGGTTTTTATGAAAATCGATTCAGAAATGATCTTATCCTTCTCCCTCTTTCTTAGGCCAACATCTAGAATTTCTAAAATAAATTTGGATCAACGGGGAAACTTTCTTTTGTGCAAAACAAACATGGAAATCTGATGAAGCATTAAATCTTGCCATTCGGGTCATTCTCAATTGTTAATGTCCATCTATTTTTTAAAACATGGAAAACGATATCACATTTCCTGAAAGCATTTCATTTTCAATAATAATAATAATAATAAATCAATAGAAATTTTTGCAAGTGCATGCCAAACCATGAACCATTTTTTCCTCGTATGTTCAAGATGAAAAATGATTAGTGAAAAAAAAAAACCAAATTAAGTCTTCTTCAATATTGATAAATCACCTTTATTATGAATGTGTGGTAAATTGTGTCAAGTTTTAGTGAATCTCAAATAAATAAATAAAAATAGAGACATAGGGTAGAATTATAATCTTAATACATCAAAAAATAAAGTGTAATAAGTTGTAGTTTGGGATCGGATATAGACATTAGTGTTCATTTTTTGGTAACTTTGTCCCCAAAAAAGGACTCCAACTTAAGATATCTTTAAGTTGAAGCGATAATTAGTCTAGTAATATATTTTGTTATGTCTCATATCAAAATATTGTCTCTTAATTTCTTCTCCCACTATCTATAACAATTCACCTCTTATTGAATGTTGTTGTGATTTCTAAAAACTACAATAAGTAAAATTTTGTAATTCCTATAAATTAAAGTTCAAGGAAGCTATTTTTAACTAGACCCCAGTAAATATCAAACTCAAAAATATATGTTACATATTAGTTACTCTGTTTTTCTAATTCTTAGTCGTTTACCACAAACTTACAGTAATTTTCATGACCTGTGTTCTTTCTCTGGCAACCTTGAAGCAAGCTCATAGGAGCCAAATACTTCAAGCTTGATGGACTCCCCGATACAAAAAAAATTTATTATGAATGTGCCATAAATTGTATCAAGTTTTAGTGAAACTCAAATAAAAAAATAGAGACATAAGGGTAAAATTATAATTCTAATACATCAAAAAATAAAGTTTAATAAGTTGTAGTCTGGGACATAGACATTAGTGTTTATTCTTTGGTAACTTTCTCCCAAAGAAGAACTTCAACTTAAGATATCTTTAAGTTCAAGTAATAGTTAATCTAGTGCTAATGATATATTTTGTTATATCTCATATAAGTGATTCGTATGTTGTCTTCCCCTCTCCCAGTATTTATACCAATTCACATTTTATTAAATGTTGTTGTGATTTTTAGAACTACAATAAGTAAAATTTTGTAATTCCTATAAATTAAAGCTCAAGGAAGCTATCTTTAACTCAAAATTTTGTAAATACCAAACTCAAAAATATTTTACCACAAACTTATAGTAATTTTCATGACCTGTGTTCTCTCTCTGGCAACCTTTCTTTTGGGTACTTGAAGCAAGCTCATAGGAGCCAAATACTTCAAGCTTGATGGCCACCCTGATCCGGCTGACATCTTATCTCCGGTGGATGTCAAAGGCCATGGGACCCACACATCATCAACCTTAGCCGGAAACGTTGTTCCAAATGCAAGCCTCTATGGGCTGGCCAATGGTACAGCACGTGGTGCAGTGCCTTCGGCTAGGATAGCCGTGTACAAGGTCTGTTGGGTCAGCTTTGGGTGCTCGGATATGGATATACTTGCTGCTTTTGATGCTGCTGTGTACGATGGTGTGGATGTTATATCAATTTCTATAGCTGGAGGGTCTGCAAATTACACGACTGGCTCTGTATCAATCGGTGCATTTCATGCCATGAAGAAGGGTATTATCACTGTGGCATCTGCTGGAAATAATGGACCATCTGAATCATCTGTGTCGAATCATGCACCTTGGATCCTAACCGTGGCGGCTAGTGGCATTGATAGGGATTTTAGGGGCGATGTTCATTTGGGAAATGGAAGGAACATCACAGTAAGTAATTACTATTTTTTCATAAAGCTGTTAATAATAATATTTTGTTTCTTTAATTTACACATTATCTTAAATTAATGCATAGACAAACTATTGGTAAGTAATGTATTTAGAATATGAGAAAGTTTCGCTCCAAATTAGTTTTTGGAGAAACTTTCAAACTCTCATTAAAAAATTAACATAATTACATATTTTGAAAATTTAGCTATTAGATTATATGTTTTTTATATTTTAACATGAATGTCAAATTTTATTCAAAGAGATGTCAATTACTATTTGATCTGTAAACATATATATATTTTTTATGCATAATTTAAAACTACAAAAATTTAAAATTTAAACATTTAATTGATGATATTACAATTGAAATTTTGTAAGTATGGAAGATAAATAAGAAAATGCAATCTAACAATAAATTTCTCAAAGTTCACATCCAATAAAAATATATAAAAGAGAGTTTGCAAGATTTCTTTCCAAATTAACTTGAAGATGAACTTTGTCCTAATAAACCTACCATTACAACAACAAAACCTTAGTTTCAAAATTTTAGGGTTAGTTATAGATCCTTAAAATATTAGATAGGGTCGGCTATATATATTATTTTCATCCATTTTATTATATTTGAAGTTATACAGTATGTCACTTTTTTAATTGACATGTCATTTTTTATTACTTATATTAATGTTATTTGTGGTCTTCTCCTATTTTGTTTTTGTTCCCTTAACTTGAAAAATAAAAGTTCCATTGTTGAACAAAATTAAATATAATTCATATCTTAAAAATAAGTCCTTCTCTAATAATCTTAATTAGATTATTAAGATTATCTCTCTCTCTCTCTCTCTTATATTTATTATATATCTTACTTAATTCTAAATAACTGTATTTATTCTTGAAATAGCGAGATTTGTTTTTATTTTTTTAATTCAATAGTTATTATGGAGGATAGAAGATTTGAACTTTAGACATCTTCGTTAAAAATAGGGACAAACCCAGATAAGAGTTAGGGGACATGAAATACCATGATTTTCATTAAATTTTTTAGTTTATGCTTTGGCCTCCTAAGTTAGAATCCTAGTTCCATATCTGTACTTTTTTATCATCCAACTCCATGCAGGGGTATGGGGTCAGCACATTCAATCCAGGAAAGGTATTATACCCACTTATCAGTGGGGCTGATGCGGCCGGAAGCAATTCAACCAGGGAAGATGCAGCGTAAGTACTTTTCATTTGCTCAAAGAGCAGAAGTGTATAATAAGTGGAAAATTTCACAAAAAGAATTATATACTTAAAACCTTTTGGTAATGCAACAGGTACTGTACGGAAGGCTCGTTAGACCCTGCCAAGGTTAAGGGAAGGCTTGTTTACTGCAAATTAGATGAGGCTTCGGCTGGTTCTGAATCTGTTGTTAAAGGAATTGGTGGGGTTGGCGCTATAATTGAAAGTGATCAATTTCTTGATTTTGAAGTTTCCAAAATTTTCATGGCATCCGGAACCATTGTGAATGATACCATCGGCGAATTCGTCAATAAGTATACAGAGTCCACAAAGTAATAATTCTTGGTTGGTTTTTTTTATTTATTTTATATAATGCCTTTACCATATGTTGCTGATGAAGAATTCAAAATCCTGGACGAAAGAAAAAAAAATGAAAATGATATTCATAGGGAAAATTAAGTAATTGACTTAATTTCTTGTTCAATGTAGAACACCATCAGCAGTGATATACAGGACCCATGAAACAAAAAGAGCACCTGCTCCATTTGTGCCTTTATTTTCATCTCGTGGTCCAAATCCAGGATCATTGCACATTCTCAAGGTATGGGTTTTATTGTTTCATCCGAAAGTATAAATCAGAGACCCCTTATCCTTTCTTCTTGGCTTTGACATAAATGTTTCTGTTTCCTATGTGCCATGGTACAGCCTGATATTGCAGCACCCGGTGTTAACATCTTAGCATCTTTTACACCTCTGACGTCGCTCACTGGATTGAAAGGTGACACCCAATTTTCAGATTTTACTCTCATGTCTGGGACTTCCATGGCATGTCCTCACATTGCTGGAGTGGCTGCCTATGTAAAGTCATTCCACCCAGCTTGGAGTCCAGCCGCAATCAAATCCGCCATCTTGACCACAGGTAATAATTCAAAAGAATAGGACAGAAATTTTCACAATCCCACTCCCCGGTCCAACCTCACCTCCTACTCCCGGGTATCTACCTATTTCCAAAAAATAAAATAGGACAGAAATTTTCACAATCTTTTTCATAATTATTGAGATGATATGTTGTGATTGGTATTACTAAAAGTAAAATCAATGGTGAGTTTATGTGAAAATAATGTTGCTCCAACCATAGTTTGTTATGTTAACATTGTGTGAAAGTGATGTTGACTCAATCGCAATTTATCATGGCAACAATTATGAAAAAATTATAAACTATTGTGTTGTGTCCTTAGTAAATCTGTTTTATTTTAAGCATAATCCATGGATTTTGTACCATCGATTAAAAAAAAGAAAAAACCCTTACAAATCGACCTAATAATGTGATTGGTCATGTCACATCAACAACATAATACGTAAATTTTTTAATTACTTTTTTGAATTGCATTTAAAAATCAATACAACTGCTTATGTTGTAAAATTTGTATACCCGTAACATCACTCTTAAAAAAATTGGCTTCTATCAATCTTAAGAATTCTTCAATAATTGCTCATTAATTACTTTCCTTAATGCTTAACATCTTCATGGCTGACACTTGCAATCTTGACCAAGCAAAACCTATGAGCCGGAGGGTGAACAAAGATGGAGAATTTGCCTTTGGTGCTGGTCAAGTGAACCCAACTGGAGCTGTGGACCCTGGCTTAGTCTATGACATGGATGAAATGAGTTACCTCCAATTCTTATGCAGAGAGGGCTACAATGGATCCAATTTAACAGTCCTCGTTGGTCCAAAACCCATAAACTGTTTCAAAATCGTTCACGGACTTGGTTCTGATGCTCTCAACTATCCCACAATGCAACTTAGCTTGAAAAACAAGCGAGGGCCAACAATAGGTGTTTTCCAAAGAAGCGTTACCAATGTTGGTCAAGCCATATCCATCTACAATGCTACCATTATAGCTCCCAAAGGAGTTGAAATCACTGTTGAGCCCATGACTCTCTCCTTCACTAGCGTCTTGCAGAAGCGTAGCTTCAAGGTTGTTGTGAAGGCACAACCAACTACATCAATGGTCTCTGCAGGTTCACTTGTATGGAAGAGCTCCCGTCACACTGTAAGGAGCCCTATTGTCATTTATAGTCCACAAGATTGATGCTCATATACTAAATAGTTTGAATTACAAGTGTTTGAGTACAAACCAGATTTTGAGTAAATCACTCAAGAACATTTATTCGACTTTGATAAAGAGAATATGGGTTCGGTATGGCCTAACTTAATATGATTTTTTTGAGAAATGCACAAGTTAACTATAAAAATGAGTAGAATCAAGTGCACACATGATCAAGCAATAAATATAAATTATTTCAACTTACAAGTACAATGTCACTTGATTACCTAAGAACACAAGTACAAACTTAAACTAACAAGCCTATTTAATAATTAGATTACAAGAGCCTGCTCCTAAATTACAGGAGAGTATGGACATCTCTACAAGGGTGAATTGATTTGCCTACATCCATGCTCGTATGGACATCCCTAGCTACAAGCATACACTGATCTCTCTTGATAGAGGTTTGCATTGTTGGATGATGTTGGAGAGCTTTCTTCTAAAACCAAATCTTCAATTTGTGGTAATAGATAGTAGTTATTTCCAGTAAACCAAGGAGGGGTGGTTATTTGTAGTAAATAACTACAATTTACAAATGTTATCCTTCTGCCAGTATTTTCCACATGACATAAGTAACTATTAAAATTTATTTTCATATAAACAAGAAGAAAAAATGAAAGAGTTAAAGACTCTGAATATATAACACATAAAAGGTGAAGGTGGTCTAGTGTGCTCTTTACTAGTCTCGTGTACATGTGTGCTTATGTAAGATTAGCAATTTTTAACTATGTCCTAAGCTTCACTGAAGCTTAGAAGACAGTTAAAAATTGCTTGCTTATGTAAGAATGAAAGCATTTTACGTTGCTTGCTTTGTCGCTATAATTATCCTGGCTTTTGTATACTGCATGTCTGGCTTAAGACAAATCTTCATACTCGAGATCAAACTGAGGAAAAAGAAGAACCCATGGCTGCAAATTTGGCCTTCATCATGAACTTTTGTTAGTATGATCATGATTTGCATGATATATCATGATATACGCCTTTTTTAAAAAAGAAAAAAAAAAGAAAAGAAAAGAAAGAAAAGGCAAGGAAATAAAATGACGGGATTTCATATTGGGGATGAGTTTCAAACAAGTAAACATTGAACATTTTTATTTATTTTTTTATAATTAAATAATTACAATGGAGGGATTTCAACCAGTTGAGTTATAAGAAAGGTTAATTTAACGATAGTTGTGGATTGGGATATGCATAATATGTATGAATCTACTAGCCATTGATTGTATGTTTGGTTCCAATTTAAGGAGCCAAAGCGCGCTTTTTGAAGCTAGAATTTCAAAATGAGTGTTTGGTAACATTATGCAGAAGAGCTTTGAAAGAAAGTTACGATTTCAAATACAAAGGATATGCGCATTATTGTGTAGACAGCCAGCACCAGCAATTGCAAAAAGCCATAGCCTTTTATTAAATATTACCGTTGAAATGGTAGGATCAATTCCCAAATTGCCCACATGTTTTCTTAAAAACTCAATTGTACCCTTTGATAAATCAACAAATAACAACATTTGTTATCCTTTCCGTAACACATATTTTATTATCTTTTTACATTATCATTTCGTGCACCATGATGATGAAATTTTTTTGGATTTAATTAATATTGATAAGAAGTCATTAATAGTAATAACAAATAATTATGACATGAAAAAAACTAAACACAAACATTATTAAAATAATACCAATAATATATTTATTATTATTATTATTATTAAGTAGTTGATTCCATCACACAATCTTGGAGTATGGGAGGTAAGTGCCGAGGTTCAAGTCTCTAGAAGAAAACTTCACATACATATACACTTAAACTAAACTAGAGTATAATTTCTATTTTATATAAAAATAAAAAAAGTAGTTGATTACTCCCTTATATATACATTATCTTTTTTGGTAATTTATAACTCAAATTGCTAGCTAAACACTTAACTTTTTCAAAAAAAACAATTTTTAATAGTTTTTATCAAACACTCAACTTTTTAAAAAATCCAGTTTCATACTGGACTTTTTAAAACTGTCTTTTCAAAAAGCACAATATCAAAAAGTTGAACCAAACTCACCTTGAATAGCTTTGTGTTGAGGGAGTGAAACGTGTTAGGGAGACTTTAATTAAAATGTTAATATAATATATTGGGACACCACTTAAGCCTGTGAGCAAATTCTTACACATTTTTTTTAAAAGAAAAGGCAACGAATGAAAATGATGAGATTTCATATTTGGGGTGAGTTTCAAACTACTAAACATTTAATTACAATGGAGCAAGGAGGGTTTGAAACTTAGTCGAGTCCATGACCAGGGCACACATGCTAGTCCATTGGTGGTCCAGGTAACCTAGCTTGAAAGGTGAGTACTTGGGCTCTTGGAGCCCAATTGACCTCAAATTTAGGTTGTTCTTTGAGTAACTGTAATGGAAATCAAATGGAAATTGGAAGCGTATTGGCTTCAACCCGATCCGATCAAGGGATAAAGGCGAGTGGTACTGGAGTTTTTGCTTTTTCTTAGGGATAAAGTTAGGGCTTTGGGGAGAGAGAAGGTGTGTGAGGAGCGGGAGGTAGACAAAGAGTGGAGGTGGTTTTTGGCTGGAGGGACGAATTTTAGGGACATTTCTTTAGGGTTTAAACAAGGTTTTACACATCAATACTTTTATAGCTTGTTTGGGTTTTTGAATGTCTTTGGTTGTGAATTGTGACAACATTTGTTTTTGAAAATTTGGGCCTTTTATAGTAGTTTGGACCGAATTACAGAAAATTGGCTTGGCTTCCAAATTCAGCAACTGAGGTAGCATCATTGAACAAAAATGAGAAATGCTACCAACATAATATTACATCTGTTAGGTTGGTTTGCTTTTACTAATTTTTATCCAAGCTCAACACAATATGATGTCTACACACTGCACAGCTACAAATTGAATAGAATTGAGAAATGCTACCAACACAATATTACATCTGTTAGGTTGATTTGCTTTTACTAATTTTTATCCAAGCTCATCATAGACATCACTTTCTTATCTACCATTAACAACTTGTCATCTCAACAATTATGAAATCTTTGTAAAAATTTATGACTCAAGGTATGGAACATAATTATCATAGTTCACTAGCATTGCACATCAACAGCTGCAAAGCAGAGTGCTAGTACGCAGTTTATCAGGTTTCACTGTAATCCATGGATTGCTTGTTTGACATATAGATGCAACATCTTCAACAAATGGCTTAGGCCATATGCACAGGGAATAAAATAAAATAAAGTTGGAAAAGATCCGAAGGGGGGGTGGGGGGCGGTGTGGGGGAGAATAAAAAAGATAATTAGATTTGCATCCACGCTTAGTGATAGTGCATGTATAGCACTAGGTTTTCTGCTGTCAAAATTGTGTGAATCCCATCTAAGGTATCTATACAATAAATAGCCTGACATGATTATCTGATTCAATACACAGTCTCCTCATTCTCAATCTTTCTTTGGTTCTTTTCCTACACTAGGATTGGATTGAAGAGGGAAGAGCACCAAAAAGTGGGCATGAAGAGGCTTACAAGGGAGAATTATCTATGCATCATTCACAGTTGGTGGAGACTACAAGCCAGTGGACCCCACATGTTGATTGCTTCAACCATTACATAAGACACAACTTCCATCCAATTCTTCTAGGGTCACACACTTCGCCACAATTTGCAAATTTGTCAACTTGTTATTGAATTACATCACTTACACATGGGACCACTACTAGTACTTGGTGAAAAGTAATCCAATCATCACTTGACACATGTATAAATTGTAACAAAGTGTGTGACTAAGTATATGTCCCTAGACTTTTTGACCTCCATTATAAGATCTATAGGCAAATAATGGGTGCATGACAATACCCTTTTTAGTATGATCCTACAAGTACCTATCGCTTTTGCTTGTACTTGACCTTCGAAGAATAGAGAATACAAACATAACAGTAACGAACAACATCCAATTGGTGCTAGAGGAACTACTCCTCATCATCACCAGAGTGGAAGTCCTGTTGGCCCCTGTTGCCATCCACACTGTCACAACCCTCTTCACCACAAACCAAACTACCATCTGATGAACTACCATCCATATCATCAAAAGATTCACGGTCTGGAAGGAAGCATCCATCTTCTACAGGCTTGTAGTCCTTTTCTCTCCAAACCACAATCTGCTCCTTCTCAAATGTAACCAGGATACAAGGCACCATGTCCTGCATCAACATTGGAAAATATCTGACAACTAAATAACTCAAGAGACTAAAATTTAAAACACCAACTAATTTATGAAACACACAAAAGGAGAGTCCCATCTTGCCCATATTTTTCAGCTGCTGTATAACCATCACAAGACATTGCGAAAATAATTGCTGCAAGAATAGAAACCATAGGAAATCAAAAGTGCCCAAGTTTTTCTTAATGACAACCAACTAGGTGGATGTCCAACAGCAAGCTCCATATACAAAAAGGATATTGAGAAAATTAAGCATACATTTCAACACAATTTAAAAAAAGAAAAAAAGAGAAAAAGATATTGGTCATTTGGTCACTAGTTGTTTCATAGAGAATGTAGATTTAACAGACAATACGAGCTTATCTTCAGTAAGAAGTTCAATGTTTCTGGAAAAAAAAAAAAAAACTTCTTTTCTTGCAATTAACAAATAGGGAAGCTTTTTGGTGGGTGACAAACGAATAAGAAGTTACTAATAAAAAGAGATGAATATTCAGATATTCAACAGTGTGGAGACAGCTGTTATTGAGTTGAAATCTGTTTCCTAAGATCATTGTATCAGTTAGCCACTGGCTTAGGCAATCTGCAATCTACTTCATTTTTAGGATTTTGTTGATTATTTAATCATTTGATTGCAATTCTATGAAGGAATGCTGCACATACAGTTTGTGTTTACTATTCCTGTGCATCTAATAAACTTTTATTTACCTATAAAAAAAGATCAAATAAATGTATCTGTCATATTAGTAAATATAGGAAACCTCATGTAGACAAAATTGAATTCAAGTATTTTACCCTGAGTTTGCAGCCTATTTTCTTGTAATCACTCTTCTCAAGAGCCTTGCAGTCTATCCGAACCAGTTCACAGGAGAGGAAAGCATCTCTGACCATGGGCACCAGACTACCATAATAACCATTCTTGGCTGCAGTTGGAGCTTCTGAGTTAGTGGAGAACAAACATACACCTATTGTTGTAAATTACAAAACTAAAAAAATGTCTTAAGTAGCATATACCAAGTTTTGTTAAAGGGGGAACAGCTAGTCCTCTCTTTCTCATTTCCTTTGTCTCCTCAATGCTTAGGCCATCAATTGTAGTCTTGAAGACTTGATCAGCCTGAGATATACAGGCTCGTGGGGTCTCCACAGCCTCAATGGAATCACAGGCCTTTTCTTGGGATGATAGTACCTGCCTCTATATAATACAAGTAGGCCACCATGTCTGTGGATGATTTTTCCAAATGTTTTATCCTGAAAGTAACACATCAAACTTGAATATAACACTTCTACCAAGGCAGGATGAAAATTCAGGGCCATTTAGAGATAAAAAATTCCTTTTGTAATGAAAAGAAATGCAAGGAGATATCCTGATGTAAACGTTACTCCACCTACATGAGGTACTGCAAACTATAGTGCAACAGATTCATAAAAAGCTAAACTTCAATGTTATTACCTTTTTAGGCAAGATACCTCATGCTAAAGAAAAGGAAGAGCTGCTACATTAGAAGAAATCACAATACCTCGAGCCGAGTGCACACAATTTTCATGTCCACAGTGGGAACACCTAAACATTTTATCCGCACTGCTTCGGCATGTTTCCAATTATTATGGATATCATTCAGCATGTTGTGGGTTAAACCATCTCTTCCTACAAAAAAGACACAGATACTAAGTCAAAAGCAGCGAATAAGAAAAGGAAATATAGGGGAAAGAAAATGTTTCTGTTGTTTAGTAAAATGGTTCAGATTCGAAGCCTTTGTAATCCATTCATCCTAGAAGTGCATTTCATTTTGACATCTAACGCAGGTTACTCCAAGAGAAACATGGCAAGATGCGAGGGCAAAACTAGAGGAAGTCTGACTTGATGTTAGAAAATGAGGCATCTGAACGGCTGCCTTTCAATAAAAAATTTCGAGAAGTAATTTACGGTTCTAATTATTTTGGTAAAATGGTCATCTCTTTGATCTGTCATACTAGTATTTCAATTAAAAAATGACCAAAGATCAATGATTTATTTATTGGGTACAAGAATTATGGAGGATTGTGAGAAGTATCTTGGTTTGCCAATGGTTGGAAGAAAATCTAAGGTCAATACATTTAAGGAGCTGCGGGGAAAAATTACTAATAGAGTGTTGGGATGGAAGGAAAAATATATTTCTAAGGCAGGGAGAGAGATCCTAATTAAAACTGTTGCTCAAGCTATTCCCACTTACTCTATGAGTATTTTTAAAATCCCAAGGGCCTTATGTGATGCTATTAATTCAATAGTAGCTAAATATTGGTGGGGTCAGTCAAAAGATGAAAAGAAAATCCATTGATCAATTGGAAAAAACTTTGTGCTAGAAAAGAGAGGGGTGGTATGGGGTTTAGAGATATTCAAGCTTTTAATTTAGCTATGTTAGCTAAACAAGCTTGGAGATTGATTCATAATGTTCATTCTTTGTTCTATCGGGTGTACAAGTCAAGATATTTTCCAAATTGCTCGTTTATGGATGCGGAGACTGGCAGCAATCCTTCATACAATTGGAGAAGTCTTTTGGCAGCTAGAGATGTCATCAAGAAGGTTCAAAATGGCAGGTAGGGGATGGAAGCAACATTGAAGTTTCAAATCATAAATGGTTGACACATAAACCAGTTTTTCTGGGAGATACTCGGCCTAATTTATTGGTGAAGGATCTGATTGATAGTACCACAAGACAATGGGATAGAGAGAAAATATTTGACCTGTTTGCTCATAAGACACGTATGGAAATTTTGCAGTTACCACTGACACGGTTGTATTCACGAGATAGGCTGGTTTGGAAGGAAAACAGGTCTCAAAAATTCTCTGTTAAATCTGCATACCAGGTTGCACAAAGGATGAGAGAGTTGGATCAGGTTGAACATTCAGGGATGGTGGCTGACAGAGGTGTTTGGAGACAGTTGTGGAGTCTGAATGTACCTTCAAAAGTTCGGATGTTTGTATGGAAAGCATGCTCAAACATTTTGCCTACTAGAGATAAGATAACTTGCATTGCCGAAAGATTAATATTGATCCATGGTGTGAGTTCTGCTGCCAGCAATTGGAGTCTGCTGCTCATTTACTTTGGGAGTGTCCGTTTGCAAGGAATGTATGGGCACTTTGCAGAGGAAAAATTCAGAAATGTTCAAATCATGTTCAAGACATTTTCATGTTATTTCGCTGTTTGATTGATAGAGTTTCACAGCAGGAGTTGAGCAATGGGCAATGACTACTTGGGCAATTTGGAATGCTCAAAACAAATATTATTTTGAACATATACAAACTCATCCCAAGTCTATTCTTGATGGCGCAATTGGTTTTCTACAGGAGTATCAAAGGCTGGTGGCTGCTCAATCACATAGCTAAAGGCTTTAATTGAGTATTTATTTGTTTTGTTGCTGCTGTTATGTATGGTCACGATCTGTATTTCGCTGCATACTTGTTAGTCTGTATTTCTCTGCATACCTGTTATGGTCTGTTTTCAGTTTCTTGCTCACTCTGTATTCAGTTTTCTTGTTTCCCCTGTATTTGGATTTCAGGGCAGTCTTATATGTATTTGTAATAATTTTAACATTTTTTAAGAACTAACAATGGTTATTTTGTAAGCTTCTATTTTTATTTTTGGGTTTACAACTTTAATAAAATAGATAGATTAAACATTTTTTTAAAATCAAATAAGAAATATATTAAAAGTTTGATTGGAATACATTTCTAAAAGTGTTTTTTTTTTTTTTTTTAACACAACAGAACTTTCAAGCAAAGCCATTATATACGTGTTTGACTTTTGATGCCTAAAGCCAACCGTTTTCATTAGGAAAGTTACTTTTTAACAAGCTGTATCTTCAATCAAGCCGTACTAAACAAGTCGATATGTACCTGTTCCGTTACAAACATTTATTATACTTTCATCCTCAAATTAACGCGTATAGTTCCGTATCATTGCCAATATGACTGGAGACGTGAGTCTTTTTATAGATTACGGACATACGTAATCAATACGCGTATCTTACGCGTAAAAACTAACTAGGCTTAAAACTGTCAACTTTAGATTATTATCTTGATTTATTGAAAGGTGTTTGGGTAAAGAAAGAAGCAAAAATACTTTAAAAACCTTTAACGTGTTCAAAACTGATTGGTGTGTGTAATTTAAAAATAAAATTATCTACAAAACCTTGATTTAAACTGCCAATTTTTTAATTGTCGTAGTGTTATCACGTTATGCCTTAATTTTTTAAGCATTGTTGTGTACATCTATGTTATGTTGTGTTGTGTCATATGTGTCTGTCCATATTTCTTAAATATTTAAATTTTATGAAGTCCATAGATAAAGAAAAATTTCACATATTCCATTTTTTTTTTTTTTGGTGTTGTGGTGGATTCAAATGAGATTAATGATATAACTTTATGTGATAGAATTTTTGAAATCTTATGTGAAATTTTTGGTGTACATAGCTGAACTGTTTAGACTCTTTCAATTTACATGAGAGGAATCTATCCTACTTAAACATTGTCATAAAGATAATTTCATATAGAAAAAAAATATAGTTTCTTATAAAATACTAGTATAAAATAAATTTATAGACATCGGCTAGTATTAAAATAAAACTCAACTATTCTCCTTAAGAAGCTTTTAAGCTACCTTATTTTTACTATTGGATACTGATAGGTTGACTAGCTTGAATTGGAATTCAAGAAAAATATGTTCCTTGTGCTGTGGTTTCTTCTTTCTTCTCAAGCAAGAATATTTTGAGGTTGTTTAAAAGTTCAGATCTGTAAAATTTTATAATTAAATCAAAGAACATGAGGTAAATTGTTTAAAACTCCGCCATACCAAATTACCAATGCCAATCATCTCACAGATCGCAAATTGGTAGGTTCCACTCAAAAGAAGCTGAATTATGAATATCATTTCAATTAGAGTCTTTATTTAAAAGTAAAATTTGGCAATGCAACAAATTGGGGAATATATGGTACAATATATTTATGATGTCTAAAATCCCAACTGAGTGGTTTATGCATGGGCCACCTCAACCTTCTCATATCAATTGCCAAATATTTATGACATTGACTGCTACAGCACAGGAGAACCTTTTATCTTCCTTTTAAGGTTTCCTAACCAAAACCCTGTGCAATCGGAGCTGAAAAATTCAAATTCAAGTTCCTTTGTCAAAACACTACAGAGGAAATGCAATACTATTAATACACCAACTATTCTAAAACCACCTCTTTATAGTGCCATTTTTCATAACTATTCTATGTGATAGATATTGTGACTGGTTGCTTGTTTACTTTCATAGGGATTCATAATTTCTTCTCAATTACTCACAACATGCCACGTCAAAGTTATTGTGGCAAAGTTGTATCATAGAAGGGTATGATCTTTGATCTTTTTTCTTAATACACAGCACCTTGAATGAGATTATACAAAGCTAATATTGTAAACATGTTCAGAGAAAAAGGTTTCCACGCTAGCACTCTTTGTTTTCTCTTATTCTTGATAGGTCTTGTTGGTGTAATTGGAGATGAGCAAAAGGTGTGAATTCTTTGTCTGGATCCATATTATCTAATAACTCTCTCTCTCTCTCTCTCTCTCTCATTTCAATGATCATGTTAAGTTGTACAGAAATTTTACATCATTTACTTGGGAGATCATCCAGTGGACAAAGACCATGCAACTCAAACACACAATCATCTCCTTTCTTCTGTGAAAGGAAGGTAGGTTGACTCAAATAAATAACTTTTTCTATAACATTTTTCATAATTTCTTAAGGTGATAACTTGAAATTGCAACAATGTTACGTTCACATTATTCCACCTGATCCCACTTTTACTATAAACCAATTACAAAAACGATAGTTATTATGAAAAAAGTTAAGAAACTTTTTTATGTTCTTGGACTTAAAATTAATGAACATATACACATGTACTTTTTAGGCATATATATGCAGTTTGAACAACCAAAAGGTTTCTTGACTTGATAACATGTATGCATGGAACAGCGAAAATGATGTTAAGGAGTCCATGGTCCATAGCTATCATTACAGCTTCAATGCATTTGCCGCAAAATTATCTGAAGATGAAGCCCAAAAGTTGGCAAGTACGTGAAGCTATTGTTATATGTTCCCCAATTATTTGGATTCAGTTATTTATATGATATATTGATTTATAGTAACTGAGTTTTTGTTGTGAATTATACAGGTATGGACCAGGTTTTATCTGTTATCCCGAATCAGTATCACAAGCTGCATACTACAAGATCATGGGACTTTGTCGGATTACCTCAAATTGCAAAAAGAAAATTAAAAACAGAAAGAGACATAGTTGTCGGTCTACTTGATACAGGTTCTTGGATTTTCTTTTTCATTAAACTTTATGGTATTAGTTTTGTATTTAAAATTAAAAAAAAAAAGGAAAAAATTTAGCTCAAAACCGGTTTGTAACAATTTTCCTCACATCTACTATGTGGCGATCGAAAAAATCATCTGTGTAGTTTAAAATTACGCGATTTTTTTAATGAGTTATGTGACTTATTTAAATAATATACATGAATAATTTTATAAATTATTGCATAATGAATTAGAGAAGATAACTCTAAACTGGTTAGAAGCTAAACTTTATCCTAAAAAATAAAATATAAGATTGATGCAATTGGTCTACCGCTAACAGGAATTACTCCACAATCTAAAAGCTTTAAGGATGATGGGTTTGGTCCTCCACCCAAAAAATGGAAAGGATCTTGTGGCCACTTTGCTAATTTCTCCGGATGCAACAAGTAAAATCCTGTCCTTATTCTTTTAATAGGTTTGGCTTATCTTCAGTACTTTTTTAACTGAACATGTTCTTTTATTTTAAATATACAATGGCAAGTGGTAGTGGATTTTAATCTCCACATTTTATTTAGTTAATGAATGATGTGGCAATTTCTCATTAAAATAAAATGAGATTCCAATTTAAAAAATACTGGAGGTAAGCCAGATCCTCTTTTGATGCACTTTTTTGTTTTTTTTTTGTTTTTTTTTTTCAGTATATTTTTTTATGCACCTAGCAATATGAAGCTCACTCTCTTCATTTTTTTCCTAAAACATAGCTCCTTCATAAATGATCTTATCTCTCTCTCTCTCTCTCTCTTAGGTGAACATCTAGAATTTCTAAACTAAATTTGGATCAACAGAGACACTTTCTTTTGTGCTAAACAAACAAGGAAACCTGAGGAAGCATTAAACCCTGCAATTCTGGTCATTCTTGATTGTCAATGCCCATCTATTTTTTGAAACATGGAAAACGATATCACATTTCCTGAAAGCATTTCATTTTCAATAATAATAATAAATCAATGGCAATTTTGGAAGTACATGAGAAACCATGAACCATTTTTTCCCGTATGACAAACCATTTCTTCAATATTGATAAATCACCTTTATTTATTTATTTATTTTTATAGAAACAAATCACCTTTATTATGAATGTGAATGTTGATTCTCAAAAAAAAAAAAAAAAAAAAAAAAAAAAAATTATGAATGTGCCATAAATTGTGTCAAGTTTTAGTGAAACTCAAATAAAAAAATAGAGACATAAGGGTAAAATTATAATTCCAAGACATCAAAAAATAAAGTGTAATAAGTTGAAGTCTGGGACATAGACATTAGTGTTTATTCTTTAGTAACTTTCTCCCAAAGAAGAACTTCAACTTAAGATATCTTTAAGTTCAAGTGATAGTTAGTCCAGTGCTAATGATATATTTTATTATATCTCATATATGTGATTTGTATGTCGTATTCCTCTCTCCCAGTACCAATTCACATTTTATTGAATGTTGTTGTGATTTTTAGAACTACAAAAAGTAAAAATTTGTAATTCCTATAAATTAAAGCTCAAGGAAGCTATGTTTTCAAAAAAAAAAAAAAAGCTCAAGGAAGCTATCTTTAAGTCAAAATTTTGTAAATACCAAACTCAAAAATATTTTACCACAAACTTATAGTAATTTTCATGACCTGTGTTCTTTCTCTCTGGCAACCTTTCTTTTGGTTACTTGAAGCAAGCTCATAGGAGCCAAATACTTCAAGCTTGATGGCCACCCTGATCCGGCTGACATCTTATCTCCGGTGGATGTCGAAGGCCATGGGACCCACACATCATCAACCTTAGCCGGAAACGTTGTTCCAAATGCAAGCCTCTATGGGCTGGCCAATGGTACAGCACGTGGTGCAGTGCCTTCGGCAAGAGTAGCCGTGTACAAGGTCTGTTGGGTCAGCTTTGGGTGCTCGGATATGGACATACTTGCTGCTTTTGATGCTGCTGTGTACGATGGTGTGGATGTTATATCAATTTCTATCGCTGGAGGGTCTGCAAATTACACGACTGGCTCTGTATCAATTGGTGCATTTCATGCCATGAAGAAGGGTATTATCACTGTGGCATCTGCTGGAAATAATGGACCATCTCTATTATCTGTGTCGAATCATGCACCTTGGATCCTAACCGTGGCAGCTAGTGGCATTGATAGGGATTTTAGGAGCAAAGTTCATTTGGGAAATGGAAGGAACATCACAGTAAGTAATTACTATTTTTTCATAAAGCTGTTAATAATAATATTTTGTTTATTTATTTTACTTTAATCCATGTATTGCATATACAAACCATCGGTAAGTAATATATTTAAAATAAGACAAAATTTCTCTCCAAAATAGTTTAAAGAGAAACCCTTTAAAATTCTCACTAAAAAATTGACATAGCTATATATTTTGAAAGTCTAGTTATTAGATTATATCTTTTTTATATTTTTAACATGCATGTTAATTTTTTTTTAAATAGGATGTTAATTACTATTCGATCTAGAAACTTATTTTTTATGTATAATTTAAGACTACAAAAATTTAAATTTAAACATTTGATTGATGATATAGCATGATGGATATAATAATATAAAATGCAATTTAACGATAGATATGTCAAAATTCACATCCAATAAAAAAATATAAAGGAAGCTTGCATGATTTCTTTCCAAATTAACTTGGAGAGAAATTTTGTCCTAATAAAACCTACCATTATAACAACAAATCTTTAGTCTCAAAAATTTGAGGTCGACTATAGATCCTCAAAATATTAGCTAGAGTCGGTCACATATATTTTTTCCTCCATTTTATTATATTTGAAGTCATACTTTATGTCACTTATTTAATTGACATGTTATTTTTTTATTGTTTCTATTAATGTTATTTTTGGTCTTCTTCTATCATATTTTCCCTTAACCTAAAAAATAAAAAGTACCATTGTTGAACAAAATTAAATGTAATTCATATCTTCAAAAATAAGTCTTTATCTAATAATATTAATTAAATTAGCATATATAAAATAAAACTATACAAAGGTAGGCCCTTTTAATTTTTTTTTTAATCAACTAAACTTGTATGGCAACATTCTCTCTCTCTCATATTTATTTATCTCATTTAATTCTAAATAACTGTATTTATTCTTGAAATAGTAAGTTTTGCTTCTTCTTCTTTCTTTTTTTTAAAATTTTTATAATTCAATAATTACAAGGGACGATGGAAGATTTGAACTTTAAAAAACTCCGTTAGAAATAAGAATAGACCTAGATAAGGGTTTGGGGGCGTATATGGCACCCCTCCCTTTTTTTTTTTTTTTAAAAAAAGGCTAGTATATATACCTAGAGAATTAAAAAATTTCCCCCATAATGTATATTCTTGCCTCTTCTAAAAAATTTACAAATTGATCCATGAAACTCCAAAGAAAAACACAAAAAATTCTGGTTCAATTGTTTTGCCCCAACAATAACAAGGAAAAACCCTTGGACAAATAAAAAATACCATGATTTTCATTAACTTTGTTAGTTTATGCTTCCTCTCCTCTAAGTTAGAATCCTAGTTCCATATCCGTACTATTTTATCATCCAACTTCATGCAGGGGCATGGGATCAGCACATTCAATCCAGGAAAGGAATTATACCCGCTTATCAGTGGGGCTGATGCGGCCCGTAACGCTTCAACCAAGGAAGATGCAGTGTAAGTTCTTTTCATTTGCTCATCGAGCAGAAGTGTATAAGCGGAAAATTTCACAAAAAGAGTTCTATACTTAGAACCTTTTTGTAATGTAACAGGTACTGTATGGAAGGCTCGTTAGACCCTATCAAGGTTAAGGGAAGGCTTGTTTACTGCAAATTAGCTGAGGCTGGTTCTGATTCTGTTGTTAAAGGAATTGGTGGGGTTGGCGCTATAATTGAAAGTGATCAATTTATTGATTTTGATGTTGCCAAAATTTTCATGGCACCTGGAACCATTGTGAATGGTACCATAGGCGAATTCATCAATCAGTACACAAAGTCCACAAAGTAATAATTCTTGGTTTTTTTATTTTTTATTTTATTTATATAATAATGTCTTTACCGTATGTTGCTGATGACAAATTCAAAATTCTTGACAAAAGAAAAAAAAATGAAAATGATAGTCAATAGGGAAAAGTTGTGTTACACTTAGAACATAATCCCTGATGAAATTCCTGATATGTTTGGTTATTTGACAGAGTCGTAATTAAGTAATTGACTTAATTTCTTGTTCAATGTAGAACACCATCAGCAGTGATATACAGGACCCGTGCAACAAAAAAAGCACCAGCACCATTTGTGCCTTTATTTTCATCTCGTGGTCCAAATCCTGGATCATTGCACATTCTCAAGGTATAGATTTTGTTGTTTCATCCAAAAGTATAAATCAAAGACCCTTTATCCTTTCTGCTTGGCTTGGACATAAATGTTTTTGTTTCCTATGTGCCATGGTACAGCCCGATATCGCAGCACCTGGTGTTAACATCTTGGCAGCTTTTACACCTCTGAGGTCGCTCACTGGATTGAAAGGTGACACCCAATTTTCAGAATTTTCAATCTTGTCTGGGACTTCCATGGCATGTCCTCACATTGCTGGAGTGGCTGCCTATGTAAAGTCATTCCACCCAGCTTGGAGTCCAGCTGCAATCAAATCTGCCATCTTAACCACAGGTAATAATTCAAAAGAATAGACCAAGGTAATGACATTTGTTATCATGCTTCATGTCTATGGCTCCAACCTCACCTCCTACTCCCAGGTATATACCAATTTCCAAAAAAGAAAATATGACAAAAATTTTCACAATCTTTTTCATAATTATTGAGATGATATGTTATAATTGGTATTACTAAAAGTAAAATCAATAGTGAGCTTATGTGAAAAACAATATTGCTCTAATCATAGTTTACCATGTTAACATTGTGTAAAAGTGATGTTGACCCAATCACAATTTGTCATAACAACAATTACGAAAAAAATTATAAATTGTTCTGTTGTATCATTTGCAATCTTTTTTGTTTTAAGCATAATCTATGGATTTTGTACTATCAATTTAAAAATTAAAAAAAAAAATTACGAATTGACTTAATAATGTGATTGGTCATGTCACATCAACAACATAATTCATAAATTTATTAATTACTTTTTTGTATTGCATTTAAAAATCGATACAATGCTTAACTTGTTAAATTTGTATACCCCTAATATCACTAGCAGGAAAATTGACTTCTATTAATTTGAAGAATTCTTCATTAATTACTCACTAATTACTTTCCTTAATGCTTAACATCTTTATGGCTGACACTTGCAATCTTGACCAAGCAAAACCTATGAGCCGGAGGGTGAACGAAGATGGAGAATTTGCCTTTGGTGCTGGTCAAGTGAACCCAACTAGAGCTGTGACCCCTGGCTTAGTCTATGACATGGATGAAATGAGTTACATCCAATTCTTATGCAGAGAGGGCTACAGTGGATCCAAATTACGAGTCCTTGTTGGTCCACAACCCATAAATTGTTCCAAAATCGTTCCTGGACTTGGCTCTGATGCTCTCAACTATCCCACATTGCAACTTAGCTTGAAAAACAAGCAAGAGCCAACAATAGGTGTTTTCCGAAGAAGAGTTACCAATGTTGGTCAAGCCATATCCATCTACAATGCTACCATTATAGCTCCCAAAGGAGTTGAAATCACTGTTAAGCCCATGAAACTCTCCTTCACTAGAGTCCTGCAGAAGCGTAGCTTCAAGGTGGTTGTGAAGGCACAACCAACTGTGTCAATGGTCTCTGCAGGTTCACTTGTATGGAAGAGCTCCCGTCACATTGTAAGGAGCCCTATTGTCATTTATAGTCCACAAAGTTGATTCTCATACTAAATACTTTGAATTACAAGTGTTTAGTACAAACCATATTTTGTGTTGTTCTTGATTGGAAATCACTCAAGAACAATTATTTGACATTGATAAAGAAAATATGGGTTCAGTACAGCCTAACTTAATATGATTTTTTTAAGAAATGCACAAATTAATGATAAAAATGAGAAAAATCAAGTGCACAAATGATCAAGCAAGAAATATAAATTATTACAACTTACTTAATAATTTAAGAACACAGGTACAAACTTAAATTAACAAGCCTAATAATTAGATTACAAGAGCTTGCTCCTAAATTACTGGAGAGTATGGACATCCCTACAAGTGTGAATTGATTTGCCTACATCCATGCTCGTATATATGGACATCCCTAAAAGCGTAGATTGATCTCTCTTGATAGGGGTTGGAAAGCTTTCTTCTAAAACCAAATCTTCTATTTGTGGCAATAGATAGTAGTTATTTCCAGTAAACCAAGGAGGGGTAGTTATTTGTAGTAAATAACTACAATTTACAGATGTTATCCTTTTGTCAAATATTTTCCACATGATATAAGCAACTATTAAAATTTATTTTCATATAAACAACAAGAAAGAGTTAAAGACTCTGAATATATAACATATAAAAGGTGAAGGTGGTCTAGTGTGCTCTTTACTAGTCTCGTGTACATGTGAGCTTATGTAAGATAGCAATTTTTAACCATGTCCTAAGCTTCACCGAAGCTTAGAAGATAGTTGAAAATTGCTTGCTAATGTAAGAATGAAAGCATTTTACATTGTTTGCTTTGTCGCTATAATTATCCCGGCTTTTGTATACTGGATGTCTGGCTTAAGAAAAATCTTGCATACTCGAGATCAAACCTGAGGATGAAGAAGAACCCACAGCTACAAATTAGGCCATCATCATGAATTTTTGTTAGTAAGATCATGATTTGCATGATAAATCATGATATACGCCCTTTTTTTTTAAAGAAAAAAGAAAAGAAAGAAAAGGCAAGGAAATAAAATGTTGGGATTTCATATTGGGGATGAGTTTCAAACCAATAAACATTGAACATTTTTATTTATTTTTTATAATTAAATAATTACAATGGAGGGATTTGAACCTCAAATAAGAAAGGTTTATTTAACGATAGTTGTGAATTGGGATATGCATAATATGTATGAATCTGCTACCCACTTAATAGCATTGTGTTGGGGGAGTGAAACACATTAGGGAGACATTATAAATTAAAAGGTTAATATTATAGGGACATCACTTAAGTCAAAAACTTAAGCCTGTGAGCAAATTCTTACAGATTTTTTTTTAAGAAAAGGCAAGGAAAGAATGATGAGATTTCATATTGGGGATGAGTTTCAACTTTCAAACTACTAAACATTTAATTACAATGGATGAAGGAGGGTTCGAACCTCAGTTGAGTCCTTGACCAGGGTAAACACATTGATCTATTAGCGGTCCGACAACCTAGCATGAAAGGCAAGTACTTGGGCTCCTGGAGTCCAATTGACCTCAAATATAGATTGTTCTTCGAGTAACTATAATGGAAATCGAATGGCAATTGAGAGCATATTGGCTTCAGCTTGGTCCAATTAAGGGATAAAGGTGGGTAGTACTGGAGTTTCTACTTTTTCTTAGGGATAAGGTTAGGGCTTTGGGGAGAGAGAAGGGGGATGAGGAGCATGAGGGAGACTGAGAGTGGTGGTGGTTTTTGGCGGGATGAATGAATTTTAGGGACATTTCTTTAGGGTTTAAACAGGGCTTTACACTTCAATACTTTTACAGGTCGATTGGGTTTTTGAAAGTCTTCTGTTGTGAATTGTAACAACATTTGTTTTTGAAACTTTGGGCCTTTTTATAGTAGTTTGGATCAAATTACAGAAAATTGGCCTTGCTTCCAAATTCAGCAACTAAGTTAGCATATTTTGTAATAGTGTCCATTTTAGGCTTTCAAAGTTGTATGGATTTAAATTTTGAAAATTTTTCTACTAAATCTTGCCTTAAACTGCCAATTTTAGATTATTATCTTGATTTATTGGAAAGGTGTTTAGGTAAGAAGCATGCATACTTTAAATCCTTTAACATGCCTATGTATCAGACACATTAGGGATAGTTTTACATGCATGTCCTGAATGAGTTAGAAGGAAAGGGTTAAAAAAAGAAAACTTCTAACTTAACTAACGCCTCCTCTCCTAATAAGTTCTAGATCAAAGAGTATGATCATGTGTTCAAAATTTATTGGTGTGTATAACTTACTAATAAAAAATTATTTAATTCAAAATTCCATTTAAAAATAAAATTCTTATAGTTATATATTTTGAAAAAAATAAAATGAACACAAAGTATGCCTATAAATAAATAAAATATATATACTGCTTATAACTAATTAATTAATTGTGGTATTCTTACCACGTTGTGTCCTAATTTGTTAAGCATTGTTGTGTCACTCTGTCCTATGTTGTACTGTGTCATGTTCATGTCTATATTTCCTATAGATATTTAGATCTTAATAAGTCTATAGAAAATGAGAAATTTAGAGAATTTTTACGTATTCCAATTTTTCTTTGAGTTGTGGTGGATGAAAATGAGGTGAATGATATAACTTTATGTGAGAGAATTTGTGAAAATCTTATGTGAAATTTTTGGTGTATGTAGTTGAACTGTTACTCTTTCTATTTACTTTTGAAAATGAGAGGACTCTATCCTACAAAACATAGCATATTATTATTGTGTACTTTATCTTGATGTCCCTCTCACATTTAACATCGTGATGAATGAAAACAAGTAAATAGATTAAACTCTGATTTTTTTCCCCTTCATCTTCTCTTTGGTTTATATTAGGTGTGAGGAAGGTAATTAATTAGATTTTGAAGAGAATGCTTATAAATGCTGACACAATCTATATATCGATATCAGTCACTTACTTCTTTTCTTCTTATTAGCTGGGTATAATTTAAAATAAAACTCAAGTATTCTCCTCCAAGAAGCGTTTAAGCTACCTTATTTTTACTATTGGATACTGATAGGTTGACTTGCTTGAATTGGAATTCAAGAAAAATGGGTTCCTTTATGTTGTGGTTTCTTCTTTGTTCATAAACAAATCCTCCTTTGAATTTGACACTGATATTTTGAGGTTATTTAAAAGTTTCAGATCTGTAAAATTTTATAATTTCACATTAAGCCTGAATCAAAGAAACATGATGTTAATTGTTTCAAAATACCGCTATACCAATGCCAATCATCTTACAGATCATAAATTGGTGGTTCCACTCAAGAGAAGTTGAAGATCATTTCTATTTTGAGTATATTTAAGAAATAAATTTTGGCAAGGCAAAAACTTGGGGAATGTTACAATATATTTATGGACAACCTCAACCTGCTCATATCAATTTGTTATATACTGTTGGTTAATTAATATGAATAATTTCAGAATAGGTATAGGCTTAAATATGTCATGGCCCACATATGATAGACCAACCATAAATCCTTCCATGGATCATTCTTGTAACAAATTTATGAAACAGACTGAAACAGAAGTGCAATGTTCAGCAAAGTTTCTCCAAAAGAAGCAAGCTAGCCTAGGCCATATTATGACATTGACAACAGCACAAGAGAACCAGAAATTCCTGTTATCTTTCTTTTAAGGTTTCCTAACCAAAACGCTGAGCAATAGGAGCTGAAAAAGTCAAGTTCAAGTCTCGTACTCTTATCCACAAACTGCTTTTTTTTTTTTCTTTTTTTTGTTTCTTCTAAGACTATAGAGGATGCACTACTATTAATACACAGCTAGCGCAGGAGATCTAGCTAGATACAAAGCTAAATTTGTAAACATGTTGAGACAAAAAGGTTTCCACACTCTTCCTCTTCTCTTATTCTTGATAGGTCTTGTTGGTGTAATTGGAGATGAGCAAAAGGTGTGTATTCTTTGTCTGGATCCATATTATCTAATAACTCTCTCTCTCTCTCTCTCTCTCTCTCTCTCTCATGGCAATGATCATGTAAGTTGTGCAGAAATTTTACATTGTTTACTTGGGAGATCGTCCAGTGGACAAAGACAATGCAACTAAAACACACGTCCATCTCCTCTCTTCTGTGAAAGGAAGGTAGGTCGATTTTGTCTGTAAATATCATTTTTCGCAATTTCTTATGGTAACAACTTGTAATTGCAACAATATCATGTTCACATTATTCTACTACTAACTTACTTTTATTATATACCAATTATAAAAAGTCACGTTAGTTACTATGAAAAAGGTTATTAAATTTTTTATGTTCCTAAATCCGATTTAGGAACATAAACTCGGTTTAAAACACTAGTATTACTATTTTCATGTATATTCTAATAAATATTACTGTTTACTCAAAAATAATATAAACACATTTACTATTAGGCATATTTATGCAGTTGAACAACCAAAAGGTTTTTTTTTTTTTTTTTTTTTTTTTTTTTTTTTTTTTTTTTATAACTTATATGTATGGAACAGCCAAATTGATGCTAAGGACTCCATGGTCTATAGCTATTGTAACAGCTTCAATGCATTTGCCGCAAAATTATATGAAGATGAAGCCCAAAAGTTGGCAAGTACGTGAAGCTATTGTTATATGTGTTCCCCACTTATTTGGATTCAATTATTCATATGATATATTGATTTATAGTAATTGAGTTTTTGTTGTGAATTATATATATAGATATGGACCAGGTGTTTTCTGTGATCCCGAATCAGTATCACAAGCTACATACTACAAGATCATGGGATTTTTCCGGGTTAACTCAAACTGCAAAAAGAAAATTAGAAACAGAAAGAGACATAATTGTCGGTCTACTTGATACAGGTTATTGGAATTTGTTTTTAATTCAACTTAATGGATTTAGTTTTGTAATTAAAATTTAGAAATAGGAAAAAAAAATTAGCTCAAAACTGGTTTGTAACTATCTTCCTCTCTAACCTACTATGTGACGATTGAAAAGATTATCTATGTGTAGATTTAATCACACGAATTTTTTAATTAGTTATGTAACTTGTTTAAATAATATTAACACACATATGTTGATAGTGCTTAAGAAAAATCACAGTTTTAAAAAATAAGTTATATGACTTGTTTAAATAATACACATGAATAGTTTTATAAATTGTTACATGGTAAGTTAAAGAAGATTGCACAAAACCGGTTTGAAGTTAAACTTTGTACTAAAAAATAAAATATAAAACTGATGCAACTCGTCTACAGGGATTACTCCACAATCTAAAAGCTTTAAGGATGATGGGCTTGGTCCTCCACCCAAAAAATGGAAAGGATCTTGTGGCCAGTTTGCTAAGTTTTCCGGATGCAACAAGTAAAATTCTGTCCTTATTCTTTTGATGCAATTTTTTTCCCTGAATCTTTTTTTATGCACCTAGCAATATGAAGCTAACCCTCTTCTTCTTCTTTTTTCCTAAAAAATAGTTCCTTCATAAAAAAATTTAAAAAGAAAAAGAGCCTTAGGAATAGAACATATGTGTCCCACATTTTGTAGAAGATACTTTCTAGAGTATTTGTAGAATGCTAAATGATCTTATGACCTAATGACATCTGTCTCTTTCATGTGGGGTTTATTTTATTTTATTTTATTTTTTATTTTTGCTAATGTTAATAGAATCCAATTCCAAAACTCATTCTTAGAAATTTGAGAAGTCCTTTTCAAGAAAATTTCAATGATTAAATAGGGCCGCATTTCTTGAAATGCAAGAAAAACAAGATTTTATCTTTTTATGGCAATGAGTGTTTCGAGAAATTAATTGAGAATAATTTGTGAAAACATCCTTTGAGACAAGTTTTATGCATCAATTTAGATTTATGTGTCTCAAGTGAAGGTGCATTTTTTTTTTCTGTCACTACTGCATCAACTCTTAAAATTACTTTTAGTATCAAAATTATCCTTTTATGAAAATGCGTTGCAATTAGCATCCATATTTTGGTAGCAGTTAACAATTAGCTTTTTTTGAAAATCGTTTCAGAAATGATCTTATCGCTCTTTCTCTTAGACCAGCATCTAGAATTTTTAAAAATGAATTTGGCTCAACAGAGACACTTTCTTTTTTTGTGCTAAACAAACAATAAAACCTGAGGAAGCATTAAATCTTACCATTTGGGTCATTCTCAATTGTTAATGTCCATGTATGTTTTGAAACATAGAAAACGATATCACATTTCCTAAAAGCATATCATTTTCAATAATAATAATAATAATAATAATAATAAAATCAATGACAATTTTGGAAGTGCATGCCAAACCATGAACCATTTTTTCCCTGTATGTTCAAGATGGAAAATGATTATTGAAAATAATACCAAATTAGGCCTTCTTCAATATTTATAAATCACCTTTAATATGAATGTGCCGTAAATGGTGTCAAGTTTTAGTGAAACTCCAATAAATAAATAAAGACACAAAGGTAGAGTTATAATCCCAAACATCAAAAAGTAAAGTGTAATAAGTCGTTGTTTGAGATATAGACATTAGTGTTTAATGTTTATATATTTTGGTAATTTTGTCCCCAAAAAGGACTTTAACTTAAGATATCCTCAAGTTTAATTATGTGGTGGTTAATCTAATAGTAATGATATTTTTTGTGATGTCTCAAGTTAGTGGTTCAAACATTGACTTCTCCTCTTCCATTCTCTACACCAATTCACGTGGTTCTGATTTCTAAAAACTACAAAGATAATAAATTAAAAGGTGTAATTCCTATAAATTAAAGCTCAAAGAGAAGCTATCTTTATTTAGACCCTGCAGTGAATACCAAACTCAAAAATATTTCCAATGTCCAACTTTCTTTCCCCCCAATGAGTTAAATTGATGTCTTTCGTAAACCAAAACATATGTTACATATTAATTATTCTGTTTTTCTAATGCTTAGACATTTATAGTAATTTTTATGATGTGGGAGTTGCATTAATTGCATGGCCTAACCTAGGTGTTCTTTCTCTCTGACCACCTTTCTTTTGGGTACTTGAAGCAAGCTCATAGGAGCCAAATACTTCAAGCTCGATCGTGTCCCAGATCCGGCTGACATCTTCTCTCCGGTGGATGTCGATGGCCATGGGACCCACACATCGTCAACCTTAGCCGGAAACGTTGTTCCAAATGCAAGCCTCTATGGGCTGGCCAATGGTACAGCACGTGGTGCAGTGCCTTCGGCTAGGGTAGCCATGTACAAGGTCTGTTGGGTCAGCTTTGGGTGCTCGGATATGGATATACTTGCTGCTTTTGATGCTGCTGCGTATGATGGTGTGGATGTTATATCAATTTCTATTGGTGGAGGGAATGTAAATTACACGACTGACTCTATATCAATCGGTGCATTTCATGCCATGAAGAAAGGTATTATCACTGTGGCATCGGCTGGAAATGATGGACCAAATCCAGCTTCTGTGTCGAATAGTGCACCTTGGATCCTAACCGTGGCAGCTAGTGGCATTGATAGGGATTTTAGGAGCGAAGTTCATTTGGGAAATGGAAGGAACATCACAGTAAGTAATTACTATTTTTCTCATAAAGCTGTTAAAAATAAGAACTATTTTTATTTATTTTACATATTATTGCATAGACAAACTACAGATAAACAATATATTTAAAAATTTTAGCCTCAAAAATTTGGGGTAAGCTATAGATCTTCAACAAAGTTTGAAAATGTTTTTGGTTGGAACATTAGCGGATTCCAACCAATTGAGCTACAAAGCTATTAGCGCTTATATTTTCAAAGAATTCAACATTTATTTTTGTACTAATTTATTATCCAACTCTATGCAGGGGCTTGGGGTCAGCACATTCAATCCAAAAAAGGAATTATACCCACTTATTAGAGGGGCTGATGCGGCCCTTAACTCTGAAAGCAAGGAGAGTGCATTGTAAGTACTTTTCATTTGTTCATCAATCGAAAGTATATAAGTGGAAAATTTCACAAAAAGAATTATATACTTAGAACCTTTTGGTAATGTAACAGGTTCTGTACGGAAGACTCGTTAGACCCTGCCGTGGTTAAGGGAAAGCTTGTTTACTGCAAATTAGGAAGAAGGGGTTCTGATTCTGTTGTTAAAGGAATTGGTGGCGTTGGCACTATAATTGAAAGTGATCGAATTTATGATGCTGCCGAAATTTTCATGGCACCCGGAACCATGGTGGATGGTACCATAGGCGAAGTCATTGATGACTACTTGAAGTCCACAAAGTAATTATTCATGATATATTTAATTGACATAGATAAATTAAGGAATTGACTTAATTTCTTGTTCAATGTAGAACACCATCAGCAGTGATATACAGGACCCATGCAACAAAAAGAGCACCTGCTCCATTTGTGGCTGCATTTTCATCTCGTGGTCCAAATCCAGGATCATTGCACATTCTCAAGGTATAGAATTTATTGTTTCATCCAAAAAGTATAAATCAAAGACCCTCTATCAATTCCTTTCTGCTTGGCTTTGACATAAATGTTTCTGTTTCCTATGTGCTGTGGTACAGCCTGATATTGCAGCACCCGGTGTAAACATCTTGGCAGCTTTTACACCTATGAGGTCTCTCACCGGATTGAAAGGTGACACCCAATTTTCAGACTTTACAATTATGTCTGGGACTTCCATGGCATGTCCACACATTGCTGGAGTGGCTGCCTATGTTAAGTCATTCCACCCAGATTGGAGCCCAGCTGCAATCAAATCTGCCATCTTGACCACAGGTAATAACTAAAAAGAATAGACCAAGGTATTTTGGGATAATGTTTACTATTTTTGTGTGTTTTAGTCAAAGAATACAGTAGCATTCAAGTGATAACTTAATGGTAATAACATCTTTTATCGTGTCACATATCTGTGATTCGAACCCTTTCTACCCCTCCCCAACCATCTACTCATCTTTGAAGAAAATTATAATGACGTAAAAAGTTTCAATCTTTTTCATAATTATTGAACTAACATGTTGTGATTTGTACTCATAAAAGTAACATTAATGATGAGCTCATTGTAAATTAATAATGTTGCTCCAATAACAATTTTTCATGTTTACAAATGTATGAAAGTGATGTCTCAATCACAATTTATCATATCAACAATTATGAAAAGATTATGAATTATTGTTTTCCCAACAAAAGTACAAAACAGTTTATTTTTAAGCATGCTCCATGAATTTTGTGCCACTGAATTTTATTACCAAAAAAAAAAAAAAAAAAACCTTACAAACTCATATCAACAACATAATAAATAAAAATTTTAATTATTTTTGTGTATTGTGTTTGAAAATCGAAACAAATACTTATGTTGTAAAATTTGTATACCCATAACATCATTCCTGGGACGATTGACATCTATTAATCCGAAGAATTCTTTTGTAATTACTTTCCTTAATGCTTAACTTCTTCATGGCTGACACTTCCTTGCAATCTTGGTCAAGCAAAACCTATAAGCCGGAGGGTGAATGAGGATGGAGAATTTGCATTTGGTGCTGGTCAAATGAACCCAACTAGAGCTGTGAACCCTGGCTTAATCTATGACATGGATGAAATGAGTTACATCCAATTCTTATGCAGAGAGGGCTACAGTGGATCCACTTTGCCAACCTTAGTTGCTCCGCAACACATAAACTGTTCCAAAATCATTCCTGGACTTGGCTATGATGCCCTCAACTATCCCACAATGCAACTTAGCTTGAAAAACAAGCAAGAGCCAACAACAGGTGTTTTCCGAAGAAGAGTTACCAATGTTGGTCAAGCCATATCCATATACAATGCCACCATTATAGCCCCCAAAGGAGTTGAAATCACTGTTAAGCCCATGACTCTCTCCTTCACTCGCGTCTTGCAGAAGCGTAGCTTCAAGGTTGTTGTGAGGGCAAATCCAAAAATGTCAAGCATAATGGTCTCAGGTTCTCTTGTATGGAAAAGCTCCCGTCACACTGTGAAGAGCCCTATTGTCATTTATAGTCCACAAGGTTGATACTCATACTAAATACTGTAAATTACAGGAAAGAATGAAAGAGTTAAGAGTCCGAATGATAAAAGGTGAAGATGGTCTAATGTGCTCCTTACCAGTCTCTACATGTAATATATGCATAGCAATTTGAACTATGTTCTAAACTTCACTTGATGATTAATTTCTCTGAATTAATTAAGTTATTTTGTTTTATTTTCTTAATTATTTGTTGATCAATTTTATACATTAGTGCAACTATATGGAGATAAAAGTATAAATCTCATGACTATAATAATTGATATTGATAAACTTCAATTGAGTAGTTAATATAACATCTAAGACACCACTTGACCCAAAAGATTTAAGCTTATGAGTTTGAGTATAACTATTTTATATTAATCATTCACCATTCTCATTAGTACTCAACGTGAGACTTCACTCTTTAACTAACCACACTACTCATACATAAATATCACAATAGGAACGAAAATCAAAATTTTCGATAAAAGCTTCATATATTGTATATATTATGTAACATCATTAATTATTGATGTTAGACACAGTCTTGCTTGATGTAAAAATGTTAAAAACTATATTCAAAACATTCTTTTTGTAGCCTTTGGAGGTTTATGTTTTTCAAAGGTAAAGGTAGTACTTTCTGTTTTTTGTTAGTTGGTATTGTAATTTGTAATTGTTATCTCACGCTCATTAATTGTCCATAATATCACAGGTGATGTCCATTTTTTTATTATTAATATCCAAATTTAAAACATGAAATAAATAATGTGCACAAACAACAAGTGTAAGAGAATTAATGCTCGATTATAAATTGCTAATGTTTTATTTTTTTGAGAAACCAGACCAAAGGCCTGGGAATGTTGGGAGGTATAAATTGTTAATGTTGAGAGGTCTATTTCAACAAGCTTAAGTACCCGTTTGTTTCAGCGTTTGAAGTCCAAAACGCGCGTTTTCAAAAAAGCCAGCCCAAAAATAGTGTTTGGTAAGTATAAAACACAACTTTTTGGAAAAAGTTGCGTTTTATATTTGTGAAGAGAACGCACGTTTGAGTTATGGAGCTCTGGAGGTCCATAATCAAAAAGCTCATGCGCGTTTTGATTTCGATCCGTTGGGCTCTTTCGAAAATTACCAAATTAGCCTTGATAAATCATCAGTTCTCATCTCATCTCTCTGCTCTCCCAACAAATTTCCAAATCCAAACACAAAAAAATCTATAACAAATTCCCAAATCATCTCTCTGCTCTCCCAACAAATTTCCAAATCCAAACACAAAAAAATCTATAACAAATTCCCAACAAATTTCCAAATCCAAACACAAAAAAATCTATAACAAATTCCCAAATCATCTCTCTGCTCTCCCAACAAATTTCCAAATCCAAACACAAAAAAATCTATAACAAATTCCCAAATCAGCTAAGGAAAAAAAAAAAATCAATCCCTTGCAAATTAGGATTCCTCAAAATGCAAAATAAAAAAACATCAAAATATAGCAAAATGATAGAATTACAGGACAAAATCGAAGCCAAATGCGTCGACAACACCGAGCTCTAGGTTCAATCAAATCGACGAACCCCTCCCAATCAAACCCTTCGACTCTAACTCCGACTCCGACCCCATTTTCGATCTCCAAGCCCTTCCCTCTCAGCCACTCGCCATCTCCGAACTCCACCGCCTCATCTTCGTCGCGCACTCCGATGGATTCTACGTCGCCAGAACCTGAGTGGGATGCTATCGATTCCGCCAAGAACCAACAGACGAAGTGCTAAGAGAAAAGGGAAAAAAAAAAAAAAAAAGAGACAAAGAAGGAGAGCTCTGAATGTTCTGGAGTTTGGAGGAATGGCAGATAAAAAAAAGGAGGAAAGAAGGATAAAAAAGAAAAGAGAACGTGTACATGTGTGGAGGAGAAATTTAGTGGGAAAAAAAAAAAGGAAAAAAAAGAAGAAGAAAGAAATGCCGTGTGGAGGATAAAAAAAGAGGGGAAAAAAAGGAAAAAAGAATAATGAAAAATTATCACAATTTTTTCACAATAAATTTTAAGGGGTCGGTTATTATTAGCTAATATTGGTGAGAAAAAAATAATTTTTTTAGAAAGAGAAAAAAATAATTTTAATAGTATGTTAAAATTAAAATCAGTATCAATTTTTATCACAATATTTTCACAATAAATCTTAAGTGGTAGGTTATTATTAGCTAATATTGGTGAGAAAAAAATAATTTTTTTAGAAAGAGAAAAACATAATTTTAATAGCACGTTAAAATTAAAATCAATATCAATTTTTATCACAATATTTTCACAATAAATTTTAAGTGGTAGGTTATTATTAGCTAATATTGGTGAGAAAAAAAATAATTTTTTTAGAAAGAGAAAAATTGATTTAAGTATGATGAAGTAGTTGATTTTTAAGTATGAACCAAACTCACATCCAAAAAAAAAAAAAAAGTATGAAATAAACTTCCTTATATATACATTGTTCTTTTTGGTAATTTATCCCTCAAACTGTCACTTTTATAAGTGCTAGTCAAATACTCAGTTTTTTCAAAAAGTACTTTTTAACAGTTTTTACCAAACACTCAGCTTTTTAAAAATGTACTTTTTCATTATGTACTTTTTGAAAACTCAACTTTTTCATTATGCACTTTTATAAAAAGCTAAACCAAACTCACCCTAAGTTGTTGTGCTTTGTAATGTTTTGTTTCGTTTGTTTTTGATAAAAAATTTCTCATTCATCAAAAAAGAAAATCCAAGTTTTGTAAAATTTATAGGGCATAGTTTGGATGATTCCTCATGATATAAGTCTAGTGTTTTATAAAAAAAAAAATCGATCTAATGTTTCTGAGAGTTCATAAAAAAATGAATGGAATTTGAAGAAATATGTAATTGTATTAGTATCATTCACCTTCTATTTATCTCTTTTAAAATATGGACAACATTGGCATTCCACTCCAATTTCATTAAAAGAATGAGTGTTCCTCTCACAATGGCAAATCAAAAAATGCTAATCTTTCCATTCCTTCTTACTAAACTCTCAAGTAAGGTAATAGTTGGAAAATATGAACGACATAATCTATATATCTATATATATAATAATAAGTGAAGTTGAGAGAAACTCAAATTAGAATTCTAAATTAGAGTTCCAATTTTGCGCCATATGTCCTAAATTATTTATTCTTAAAGAGTTTTATTTCTTAATTTTAAAATCAAACTAGCTTGTAGCCCCATGTATATGCATGAATATTGTAAGGACCAGAGAAACTAGCTGCCCAAGCCCACTTAGAATAGTGGCTGGATCTGTCCAACCGTGGCCCAAAACAATGAATTTATAAAAGAGGGAAATAAACAACAAAAGAGCGACTCTGCCTGAGGACAAAAATAAGGAAAAGAAGGCAGATCCTCTTAAATGGATGAACCACTTTTTCAATACAACTTGGCCTGAGGAGGCCACATTTACATTGGATATGTTACTGTTCACTCTCTTTTTCTCTCGATGCTCTTCTCGTTTTTCACTCTCTTTTTTTCCCTTTTTTTCTCCCCCTAAAACATCTCAGAGTCCTATGATTCATCCCTTCCTCCTCGGGCCCATGGCCCGTGGCATCCCAACACCAACACTCCAACTCTTTAACTTCATCCTCAATCCTCGAGCGCCCACAAATATATTTAAAAGATATACATTAAGATACATAGTATAATAATTTTACATATATAATTTAAATATTATTGATAGTCTTTTTTTTTAACTGTTTAAAAAGTCTTGTAAGAATGTTATTAGGTAGAAAATGTAAATTGTCCATTTTTTAAATATTTTTATGTTTATTAATTCTAGACTCTTTGGTTTTTGTACACAATAACTCACTTGAATGAATATTTATGATACGGTCTCACATTTGATTCCAAAATTAAGAAATAAAACTCTCTAAAAATAAATAATGTAGGATACATGGCACAAAATTGGACTTCAATTGTATAATCTAATTGGATTTTCTCTAAACTTTACCTATTAATATATATATATATATATATAAAAATTTTGTGCCAAATGAATTGTTTTTAGTTATAAAAAAAAGGTTCATAAATATAAAATCATTCAAACTCTCTCTTCCTCTAATTTTATATATAGTGTTAGCTATATGATTATGTTTTTTATGATTTGTTTATAGTGGACTCGTTGTTTTCTACTCTAAATTAACTCATTTGGCACAAAAATTAAAAAATTTCGATTAGATGGAACATGTGCCATAAAATTAAACTTTAATTGAAATCTAATTTTTACACTGAACTAACTAACTTGGTTCAAAAATTTTAAAGTTTTGATTAAATGGGACACGTGGTGTAAAATTAGACTCTAATTGAATTTCAATTTAAAATCTAATTGGATTTTCTATATATATATATATATATATATATTGTAAGGGCACTTTTGATTCCTAAACCCAAAAGATGAATGAATTAAGGAACAAAGAGCCCAATATAATAAATTTGTAGAGTGGGCTTAAAAGCTAGGATTCAATGGATCAAACAACACGTATAGTGAATCAAAGATAGTAAGAAAGTAAAGAAAAACAAGCTCTGTGCAAGGAAAACCTTCCTCGGCAAAATTCGAGAAGAGTGGTCCTTATGTATATTTCTTTTAAACTGGGATGCAATTTCAGTTCTTGTTACCACAATGTTTTCTCTAACGATTTTCCGATCCCTTTTCCCTGAAGGGTCTCTTACATTATATAGTTCCATTTAGATTATTTTGGCCCTCCATTTGTTGATCGTCCAAACCACTACTTGAGTGCTTATCCTATCAGATACCTTCCCAAACCTCTTATGAGTTGCGGCAGCCAAGGCAGCACTGTTCAAGGGTCTTCTCCATATAAATGCAGTCAGGAGGTTTGGTGGGATACATTAAATGTGATAGCAGCCACCTTCCCTTCAGTCATGTCAAGGCTAACCCCTTCTCCGAAACTCTTTCTCTATAGTATGACTTATAAACTTGAATTGTTTTTAGTTCTACAAAGAAAAAAGCTCATAAATATGAAATCATTCAAAATTTATGTTTTATATGGTTTACTTATATTGGACTCCTCATTTTTTACACTAAATTAACTCATTTGGTACAAAAATTAAAAAATTTAAATTAGATAGGACACATGTCGCAAAATTAAACTCTAATTGAAATCCAATTTTTACATTAAATTAAATCACTTGGCACAAAAATTTAAAACTTAGATTAGATGGGACACATAGCATAAAATTAGATTCTAACTGAATTCCAATTTGAAATCTAATTGGATTTTCTCTCAGTTTTACCTATTATTATATATTATATATATAGATGTGGGACCACATCATATATATTCTTCCAAGTGAGTTATTAAGTATAAAAACTAAAGAGTCTAGAATAAATGAATCGAAAAATAAAATAAAATAAAAAGTGCTTCACAATAATTTTTTTTTTTTTTAAAAACATTGACAATTTACATTTTATACATAATAATATCCTTACAAATTTTTTTAACGAGTTAAAAAAATATAAAAATAACTATCAATAGTATTTAAATTATATATATATAGGAATTATATTATGTATTTTATTGTATATCTTTAAGTGTATTCATGCATATACATAGGATTACAAGCTAGTATTGTCAATAAAAAGAAAAGATATATCTTCAAATTTCAATGGCACAATTCTAAAGTAAATTTTATAGTAATACACTAATACTTCAAAATTAAATTTTAAGGGTGGCAATGTTAAAATTTTCGGGATTGGCATAAATATACAGATGTAATATGATTTTAAGAGTGGAATTAGCATAAATATACAGATGTTAAAATTTGCAGAATTAGCATAAATATATATATATAGCGATGTAAAATTTGTGGGATTAGTAAAAATTTTAAGAGCGGCAATGTCAAATTTCAATGGCAAAGCGTTTGACACAATCTACATGTGTAATATGATTTTTTGTAGGATTAGCATAAATATATATTAGAGTCATTTGACTCATTTTGACAATATTACTAAATGAGTAATTTTTGTGTTGCAATCAACCCAAAATGATTACTCACGTCAAGATGAGTTTACACATTTTGACACAAACCAATATAATCCATATAAAATAAAGTCATTTTTAATTAAAAAATATTCAATTTGTAAATATATAAATGAGTAATTAAATAAATTTCAATGGTTATAGGCAAGTTCTTCTAAGAAACCTTAAAGTTCCTAACTCTTTTACCCAAAATATGGAAGAACAAAAAACTCTCATTTCATTGTGTATTTCTAAATTTGGATTGAACTTCATTGAAATGAAATAAGAACGTTTAGATTATATACTATTAGTACTTTAATTGAGTTGTATTGATCGTGTCTAGGGTTGCCCAACCCAAACTCAAATCCAAGCTCGAGAAATACATTCAACCTGAAACCAACCTATCCAAAACTTGCTCAATTTCAAGTGTGTGGCAGTTGATGGAAGGTCTTTGTCAAGAAAACCCAATATTGGCAAGTTTCTTTGTCTGAGACCCAATTAGATTGATCTAACCCACAACTCCGACATTCTCCTCCTCCTCCCCTTACTGTAAGGCACCTTCTTCAACTTTTGTTGTTATTCTTCATAGATGTGTTGAGATCTCTGCCAAATCCATTGGAGATCTTAACAGGTCTACCAAGATCTCCATCGGAACTGGTGAGATCTCAATCAAATCTCTTGAGCTCTACGACAACGATGACACATACCGTAAGAGAAATGACTTTGTCTGACCTAACCAGAGGAATTACAAGGCATATGGCATTCAATTTCAACAGAATTGGCAGTTGGTGGCAGGCATAGAACTTCAACATCCAATGTTGTCAAGTTGAGTGGTGGCCCTGGTGGGCTTACCCAAAATCTGATCTGACTCCGACCCATGAACACCTCCAATCGTGTTCTTGTCAACCCAATATAATAAGATCTGGTTATGCATGTGATAACCTAATAAGACATGTTTAGCCAAGAGCCTACAAGCTTAACTGTTTGGCACCTTCTAGTATTTTGAACCGAGACATCAAAAGTTTAAATCTCCCCTCCCTCTACTATCGAACTAAAAAAACACATACTTATTAAACATATTACGTGGATCATATTGTGTCAACCTGCTTAATAAATAGATTGTGGTAGGTTTGAGTGGTTTTAACGCAATCGTTAAATATGTGGATTTATGTCTATCCATGTAGCTGGAATATCCCTATCTTGACAATGCACAAATGCACATTGCCACTCCCATACATGTACAAGCCGGTATGTGATAAGACATGCATACGTTGCCTCATTTTGGAACTCTCTTACAAAACTACTCTGTCAGTTACCTTATAATGTGGCCCCGAGATAGCTTCATAATAAGAAATGGTCAAATATATAATCTGCAAGTGATATGCACCTACAAATACAACTCCAGAGTTGATCTTTATTAAATTGATCAATTTAATAAAGCATCCAAGTCAAGGTCCACTTTTTCCAATTTGTAACAAACTAGCAATTGTGGACAATGTGAATGCGGACTGCTGCTTTAAGCAATAACAACTTTGGTAGTTACTGCCTCTGTTTTAGGCTTACTTTGAGTCTTTGACAGCATCACAATGAACAATTGTAACATCATTTCTGACAATTCAATCCTATTTATTGAAATCAAACCCCAAAGTCTCATTTTCTTTTCCTCCTCCCTACCAAATTGAATCCCAAAAACACAAATTAAAGTTGGAGATGGAGATGTAAATTTCGTCAAGATCCAAAACTTTTTAGGTGTTTAAACAATTTCAAGGGCCAACAACCTGGTATGTACATATAATAAGCTTGGTTTAATTGCATAGCAAGATGCCGCAGAAGCTGAAGAATTACCTAACGACAGCTTTCAGTTGTTGTATATATTTTTTCTTTGTATTTGCACTCCTTGGTATGGTTATGATTTCTAAGAAGGACATGAAAAGTTCAAACGAGAAACACCCTTTAATAGCCACATTGTTGTTCATGTTTTACCTTACTTGCTTTGTTGCTTTAATTGTCCTGGGTTTTGTTTACTGCTTATCTGGCTTAAAACAAATCTTTCATACTCAGAAGATTGTACCTGAGGACGAAGAAGATCCTAGGGCTGCAAATTAGCCCTCAGTCCATCATGAATTTTTTGCGAGTAAGGTCATGTTAATTTTATTTGAGTGTATATGACATGTAAATTTTGTTTCTCAGGCAGTTCATGGAGATTGATTATCTCATTTTTGGAAGGTTCTTTATGAACAAATTTGATGACTCTGCCTTTTTTTGGGTAGAAAAGGCAAGGAAAGAAAGTAATGGGATTTCATCAGATGAATGAAATAATTATTGGAGATGAAACAAGCAAACATTGAATTTTTTTTTTTTTTTTTAATTCAATAGTTACAACGGGGAGGAGGGTTTTGAACTATAAACATTTCTGATGAAAACCCCTAAAGATGTCATTTGAGCTACAAAGAATCTGCTTTCCATTTGGTGGCATTGTGATGGCTTAGAACCTCTAATGTCCAATAGCATTGGTACTATTTTTGATTTACAATGTTTTTAACATTATTCCTGAAACTAATTTGGGTATTAATTTGGGATTCTCTGGTTGGTCTAATTAATCGGCATTGCCCCTGGGCACATAGATGAAAACTTTTAGAATTATTATTTTTTCCCTTCTGCCTATGAATATATGGATTTGGGATTTTGGTTGTATGAATAAAGTAATAGAAATACATTGGCGGATTAAAGTAATAGTCCAGTGGTTATAATATCCTTTGTGGTACTCCAATGGTTCGAACTCTACCTCCACCTCTCCACTATCTATGATCTCAACAAATACATTGATCTCTACATCCAAACACTCATTTGGGTTTTAAATGGGGTTGCCAGGTTAGGCTATTCAAAAATTATATAATACTTTGAAAGTACAATAATAATGTACTACTAAGTGCCCGTTTGCACTATGATTTGGCTGAGAGCAGGACCACCTTGCTAGTTGCTTCATGGACAAGAATCCAAACACCCCATCACATTACGCAATACTCATTGACAGCTTCAGAGAAAGAATTACAAAAGAGCAGAAGGGAAGAAAAATAATCAATGGAGACTGAAAAGCGCTTACAATAGTCCTTATATTTTATTTTTATTGCTTTTAATTCCTATCTTGAAAAGTGTTTCTTGTCTTGGTCCCTGCCATTGCATCAGAAATGGAGAAACCTGACGTGGCAAACGGCAAAAATAAATAATATTAAATTAATGTCCATGTGGCCTAAATTAATAATAAAAAATATTTTTTGACATTAAAAAATGTTATGTTAGTATCTAAATTAAAAAAAATTAATTTATACCACTGCACATCTTTAATGTTATGGTCACTTCACAAATATAAGTATTTGTAGAATGTGAGGGTAAGGACCGAGGTTCAAGTCTCCCGCATGAAACTTCACAACAAGCTCTTCTTTGCTTCCAAGCTCCAGTCTCCTTATCTAGTTTCCGTACTGGGTTTTTCTTCCCACCGCAAACGGCACCGTATGCTGCTTGTTTATGAGTTGATGCCGAATGGGAATCTTCAGAACGCGCTTTTGAAAACTAAAAGGGTCGAGCTTTTGGAGTGGAGGAGGCGATACGATGTCTTTCTTGATATAGCGAAGGGGCTTGAGTATTTGCACAGTTTGGATACCCCTGTGATTCATGGGGATATTAAGCCTAGTAATATTTTGTTGGATCATTTTTTCAAAGCCAAGATTGGGGATATTGGGCTTGCTAGAGTGAAATCGGAGAGTCAGAATCAGTGTGAGATTACAGTGGTCGATGATGGTGGAGGATTGGAGGTGAAGAAGGATGGTAATGGAGTTGAGGATTGTGGTTCAGTGGTGGAGGAGACTGAGAGCGTGACTACATTTGAGGATTTCAGTGGTGCTGTTGTGGGTCAATCACCGTCGCCGGAGAGTGTTCTTCGGGTTGAAAATTCGGTGGCTTCTCCGGATCCGGGTTTTTTTTTGGGGTTTGTTGGCGATCTGTGGTCAATCTGTGGTTTTGTTTTGTTTTTTTTTTTTTTAGTTTGTGTTCTTAAATCTAGATTTGTGTTTTTGTTCTTATTCAAGACACACTTAAATCTTAATTTATATGATTTTTAGTTTTTAATTCTGTTTTTAATTTAGATGTTACATGACATTTTTTAATGTCAAAAAATATCTTTTATTATTAATTTAGGCAACGGGAACATTAATTTAGTATTATTTATTCTTACTGTTTGTCACGTTAACTTTCTCTATTTTTGATGTAACGGCAGAGACTAAAACGGGAAGCGTTTTTCAAGATAAGGATTAAAAGTGATAAAAATAAAATATAGAGACTAAAATAGAAATAGCCTGAAAATGTAGGGACTAAAATGTGGTTTCTGCCTACAATATTTTATAAAAGAGTTGGACCACCAGAGTAAGAGACAGAGAAAAGAAAAGAACGGGTTGGCCAAGCTAATGGCTAATCCCTAATGTCTAATGGCGTAGTTTACACTGTGTGCCAAACATTAATGTAATAGTTAGGCATATTTCGCAATTTATGCAAAGCATTGAAAATGGGATCTAAAACTCGGATTTGATGTATTCCTAAGATGACAAACACATTGTTCCACAATCTTCAGATGGTGTCACTGTCTGCAATTGCTATGCGGTAAATGTAGCATTTATTAGCACCAATATATATGGGTATTTTTTGCCAAATATTCAGTTTTTGCTATAAAAGAAAATTACTGAAAAGTCTATTACCAAAATTATTTAGTTATGTAGCCATTTTTAGAACTCAAGTTTGCAACTCCAAGTGAAAATCAAGTTTAGTAAACTCAAGTTTCAAGTAGATAAGCGCTCACATGAATGACATGGTATTTTAAAATAAAATATTTTACGTGAAAATCGAGTTCCACTAAACTGGCTCTAGAAGTGGCAGTCTGGCAGACTTGAAATGGACACTAAAAGTGATGACATGAACATTGGATCACAGCACAGCTCACTCAGAAACACACAGAAAAATTGTCCACAAATGAGGATTCGAGTTTGTGCTTGTGTTTGCTTATCCACCAACATAACGTGCAAAGTTTCCCTTGGAATGAAAGCTTACGGATGCGCATGAAACACGAAAAAGAATGTCTATGGATAGTGGCTAAAAAGTAGAAAAAGGCCATTATTAATAATTATCTGCCAACCCATGTTTCTCCAAAAAAAAATCTGCCAACCCATGTATGCCTAGAATCATATGGCTCCCCAAAATAGAGCTAGCTGGTGTGGTCTTGTGGGTGGAGTAGGCTTGGACTCTATTTCTAGCCCCTTCCCTTCATTTTAGTACGTTATCTTTGTATCAAACAATAGCAAAGTTAAAAAGTATGAGTGTTTCTGGTGGTATTGCAATAATATTGTTGTCACTTGTAGTTGTAGACATGGAGTTTCTAGTAGTAGAGTTTATGGGATAAAGAGTTTTAACTGAAAATTTGTTTAGAGTTTTTGAGAGTTTAATAAATTGTGAATACTGAATACAACTTTAACATTAGTTCTAAAGTCCCCACCTTAAAACTCCAAATTTCGACTCTTGCTTCATAAAAGACTACAGAAGAGTTTTGTCAGACTTAAAAAACTCTAACCAGACAGTGTCTTTTTTTTTTTTACAGAAAGAATTCTAAATCTCTTTTCTGAATGCACAACTAGACGAGCTCCAAGTAATTAGTCCAATGTTGAAAAGTGATGTTTACACAAATCTATGTTGAATTCCCCATATTTTGACAGAACTATGTAAATATTTAACATTGTATCAACTTCCTAATTATGGCCTAATTCAACTAGTTTACACCATAGTCATGGCTAGTGGCTACCTTCCTAGGCAATGAATCTTGCTAAATTGGATTGCTGATTACGCTTCTTACCTGTCCTCTCTGTCTCTTTCAATTGAAAGTGTGCACTTATGAATGTAAAAAAAGGTGGTGATAGAGATATTTTTTCCCTGAATGGGAAAGATATACTTTCTATTCCTATATGATAATGAGCTCAAGTTGTTTAAGTGAAATCACCTTTACTCACCTATAAAAAGATCCTCTTTCCATTCCTCATCCTATACATTTTTATTCTCATTCTCATTCTCATTCTCTTGGTCTTGGGGTTCAGCAAGGAAGGTAGTGTACCTTTGCTCTCTTTATGATTTTGGTTTCTACTCTCAATGTGTAACTGTTGTTACACACGTACACTTCTATACACAATCCGTACACACACACAAAATTCACGATTTTAGCACAAGTTTTGCTTCTGTGCAAGAGTGTGTGTAATAAACACCACTCTTAAGGAAAATGGGGTCGAGTTGCATAAAAGGGTGTTAATGGGTGTCTTGTGGACAGATGTCTATTATTGTTTCTTTATGTTTTGCCGGGGGGTTGTTTCTTTAAGTTAGACATGCGCATCCTACTCACAAACCCCACAAAATTAATCCAACCTAATTAACTTGACATCTCAAGTTAGTTTTTCGTGGGTTGATGGGTTGAAATATTATTTTGAGTCTCAAATTGTGTTGGATATACACACACACAGATATATATATATATATATATATATATATATAAGTTTATTTCATTATCTTTATTTAGTTTTTTTTCTTAGTTTGATTTATTTTAATATTTTGAGAATTCATTATGATGAATTTGAAAATTTGGAATATAATTTAGGCATATTACGTGAATTTTAATAGTTTATAAAAAAAATACTAATATAGTTTTTAAAAACTCAATTTTTTATAAGGCATGAAACATAGAAGCATAACGCACTAACTCAGCAACTTGACCCATGTGAGTCAAGTTAGGTTAATTTCAACATATGTGGTGGGTTAGGCTAGGTTGAGAATTTCTCAACTCGAAAAGATTGGATATTTGGTTGAAAAAAAAAAAAAAAAAAAACCCTCAAATCCAACCCACTGACAAACACACACCTACTTGTTGTCTCCAATGATGCTAGAGGTTCTATAAAGTTTACTACATTAATCTTACAAACTAATATATCAACCAATAAATACAAAACAAAACAAAAGGTTAAAAGTGTATTTGTTATGATGTTCTTTTGTCAACTTGTAAGCCTTTTATGATAAAATTTGTAATACTTTTTTTCTTTAGGACATGAGTGTCACTAGTGTGATTTCCCCTATGCATGTAGTTAATGTCACTTTTTTTGAGAAGGTAGTTAATGTCACTTGTTGGCCAGAATAAGATCATCTCATTATTTCATGATTATGGTTTTTAAAATAACATATATATATATATATAAATATATTTAACCATATAAATGGTGTTATGTTATTTAAAATTTTAGATGATGTATATCATTTGAATTTTATATTTAATCAAAATCATGAAATGGAGAGAATCATTTCCCTTAGAGCCTCCACTGGTCAATCTCCTTTTGGACCTTGTGTAACATTTATATATTATATTAATTCAAGTCTATATGAGTTTAGATTAACTTTTTTTTCTTTTAGTATCTTTATTTATTTACTTATTTACAGCTTTTTAAAGCATATAGTATGTTCCAAGCTTAATTGTATCTTTGTCAAATTTTCAATAAATAAGCTTTCAACTAATACTCATCTACCTGGAATATATATATTCAACTACATGAATCGCATTTTGTCCTATGTTTTATTTTATTTTTTTTCCTGAATTAGTTCTTGCACACAGTAAATAATTAACTTACCAATAAACATGCTCTTACAAATCCATGTTCTTTTGATCTTTCACAGTCATCATGGTGCTTTGGACACCCTTGCTCTTTCTGGCATTCATGGCTACAACTTCAATTGCCTCAATGGACAAACAGACATACATAATTCACATGGACAAGACCAAAATCACTGCATCAGATCATACTCTAGGCAATGCCAAACCATGGTACGAATTGATGATGGACTCGATGCATGAAATTTTATCTCAAGAGGAAGAAGATATGTCACCCCTTGAGCTTCTTTATATCTATAAAACCTCCATTTCTGGTTTTGCTGCCCAACTTTCCACAAAACAGGTCCAATCCTTGAAAAGACTCAATGGCTTTCTCTCCGCCACTCCTGATGAAATGCTAAGTCTTCATATCACTCATACCCCTCAGTTTCTTGGCCTACATCTTGGCGAAGGACTTTGGAATGCTCCCACATTGGCTTCTGATGTGATAATAGGCATTGTGGATACAGGAATCTGGCCAGAACATGTTAGTTTCAAGGACTCAAGCATTTCCCAAGTGCCCTCTCGTTGGAAAGGCACTTGTGAGGAAGGCACAAAGTTCTCAGTTGCAAATTGCAACAAGAAACTAATAGGTGCAAGGGCCTTTTACAAAGGGTACGAGACCATTGTTGGAAGAATCAATGAGACAATGGATTACAGATCCCCTAGAGATTTCAATGGGCATGGGACACACACTGCCTCAACTGCTGCTGGAAATCTTGTGCACAATGCAAACTTTTTAGGCATGGCAAAGGGTTTGGCTAGTGGTATGAGCTATACTTCAAGAATTGCAGCATATAAAGCATGCTGGCGAAGAGGCTGTACTAATTCAGATCTATTGGCAGCCATAGATCGTGCAGTAGCTGATGGAGTCGATGTGCTGTCACTCTCTTTAGGAGGTTTCTCCAAGCCATATTATAGTGATAATATTGCAATAGCCACATTTGGGGCAGTCCAGAATGGGGTTTTTGTTTCTTGTTCTGCAGGCAATTCAGGACCTTTTAGTTCGTCCGTTAGCAATGCTGCACCGTGGATCATGACCGTCGCTGCAAGCTATATTGACAGAAGCTTTCCAACAACAGTGAAGCTTGGGAATGGGAAAACTTTTGAAGGGTCATCTTTATATTCTGGCAAGCGGACAAAGCAACTACCACTTGTATATGCAAGCACTGCAGGTGGGCAATTAGCACAGTTTTGTATAAATGATTCCCTAGTGCCAAAGCTTGTGAAGGGAAAGATTGTTGCTTGTGAGCAAGGAATAAACAGCCGGGTGGAAAAGGAAGAGCAAGTAAAAAATGCAGGAGGGGCTGGAATGCTATTGCTTAATGCTGAAATTTATGGCGAGGAGCTGCTTGCTGACTCTCACACTTTGCCAGCCACTTCTTTAGGAGCTTCTGCAGGAAAAGCCATCAAGAACTATGTGCGCTTGAACAAAAATCCAACAGCTTCAATTACGTTCAGAGGGACAGTTTATGGCAATATTGCACCAGTAATGGCAGCATTTTCATCTAGAGGACCAAGTTTGGTTGGACGGGATGTGATCAAGCCGGATATAACTGCACCAGGTGTGAACATATTGGCTGCTTGGCCACCCAAGACTATCCCATCCTTACTCAAGAATGATACAAGAAGTATACTGTTCAATATAATTTCAGGTACCTCAATGTCTTGTCCTCATGTTAGTGGCTTAGCTGCACTTCTTAAATCTACACACAAAGATTGGTCACCTGCAGCTATCAAATCTGCTTTAATGACCACTGCTTATGTACTAAACAGCAAAAGGGCTCCAATAGCAGATATTGCTTCTAATAGCTCTAAGGCTGCCACACCTTTCGCATTTGGCTCAGGCCATGTTAACCCAAAATGTGCATCTGATCCAGGTCTGATCTATGATATCACATCTGAGGACTACCTAAATTATTTGTGCAGCCTAAATTATAACTCTACTCAGATAGCTTTACTATCAAGGGGGAATTTCACTTGTCCTAACAATGCATTTCTTCAGCCTGGTGACTTAAACTACCCTTCTTTTGCTGTGCTGTTGGATCAAAATGCCTCGAACACTAGTGTGACATACAAGAGGACAGTGACAAATGTTGGGACCCCAATGAGTACTTATGTGGTGCAAGTGGATGAACCTAACGGAGTATCAGTGACCGTTGAGCCTAAGTGTTTGAAGTTTGAAAATTTGGGTGAGAAATTGAGTTACAATGTGAGGTTCAATGCATTGCGAAGAACAAAATCTTCGAGTAATTTCTCTTTCGGGTCTTTAGTTTGGATGTCTGAATTTTATACTGTTAGAAGTCCAATAGCAGTAACTTGGCAATAATTTGAAGTTAGTGCAGGTTTTTAAGTTGGGACCTTGAAGTATTTTGAAGAAGAAAGGAGGAGTGCTTCTGTGAAATTCACGAAAAGTTTTTATTTATGTATTGAAATTCCAAGTTCATGTTATGTATTTAGTGCAATAGGAATACGCGTTTAATTGAAAAATGATTCAATGTCCCAGTAAGGAGCTGAATCAGTTCCTGATGAATACTTTTCAAGGGTTGACTATTTCTAAGTTTCAATGTTTCTAAGTTTTCTACACTATGGGAGAAGATATCAAAAAAAGGAAGTCAAGAAATTGGGTAATACATTTTCTAGGGTCAATGGAGTGTGAGCCAATTTTTCAAGAATTGAAAAAAAAATTTTATTTTTTTAGAAGAATTCAAGCATGGAATTTGATAAATAAATACTTCAATCCCTTAAACCTTTTCGCTTTTAATAAATAAACAACATTTTCCAAGCATTGATTTAAAGCAATAAATTTGCATTGAAGGCAAGAATCAAGATAACATTTATCTTGGATTAGCCTTCTGGTTTAATTTTTTATTTATTAAAAATTGACAAACATTAATTTACAAAAAAGATACAAGATTAAAAAAAATATTTGTACATAAACAAATATACTCAAATGAGATTAACCGATCAAACTGTCACAAATTCTGATGCATACGACAAGTGGGCAACCTTACGCTAATACTAGATTCCCGAACATTCATGACCTGTTGATCTTTTCTTTTTTATTGAATTTGACCTTTTTGCTGTGAAAGCAACGTTTACCAGCCATTAAGAAATATTTCTACCAATCAATCATAGAGAACTATTAGAATCTACAAAATTTTTATAACAAATTATTTGTAGAAAACTATTATTATTGATTTGAATTTAAATTTACTATTTAAATTAGTACCTTTTTTTTTACCTGTAACAACCAATAATAATTTGTTACTTAAAATTTATTATGAAAATATTATAGACATAATATTTCTAAATTCTATGTCGGAAGTTTGATACACAATCAAATCCATCGAACAAAATCATCATTTTTTTAATACCTAATCTTATATTTTAAAAAAAAAAAAAAAACAACAAAAACAAAATCTATCTGTACCAATGAAAATGTGAAAACTATTAGGTAGCTTCCCTCACAAAAATGGTACTACGTAGGATTGAAAACTAAAACCGCAACCGGCTAAACTGGTAATTTTTAGTTGTGAATTGAAGAGAGAGAAAATTAAAAAAAAAAAAAGACAGGTAAAAAAACCCAAATATACCGGGTTCTCCGTGTTGCCGTTGCACACGTTGCCAATACGAGGAAAGAGTGTTTTTTCAGTTTCAGTTTCAGTTTTCTTTCCCATCTCTCTGAAACTCTGTCCTTCCTTCTTTCTTCTTCTTCTTCTTCCTCGATAATCGAACCTCCTTAAGTTATCACTTTCTTTAACATATCTATATTTTTTGACTTTCTCTTCTTTTTTGAGCTTTTGGGGATTTTCTTTTTCTTTTTTGGTTGTTGAATTTTTCGTCAAATCCCATTTTTGATTCTACGTTTTTTTTTTATCTTTTAATAATATAAACTCGTTTTGCAATCATAATCCTCAAAAAGCGGATACCATTGTCTCTTTCTACCTTTCCTTTTGTCTCTTTGATCGGTTTGTTGTCAACAATATTTCAATTTGATTCTGACCCAGTTGATATCTTCTGTAGTATATTGTGTTACTAAGATTCAAGAACAAGAACGATTATTCATCAATTGGCATTGTAAAGAAACAAAATTTAGTTTTTGTTGATGGATAATTATGGTTCATCATCTTCATATCCACACCACAATCCCTATGCATACCCTCCTCCTCCTCCTCCTACTTCTGCATACCCACCACCACCACCACCAAATCCTGATCCATACCATACTCCTGCTTATCCTTACCAACACAATTCCTCACAGCCTTACCCTTATGCATACCCACCACCACCACCATCACCATCTTCAACCTCCCATTCAGGCCCTTTAGACTATCACCAACCTCCACCACCATCGCCATCTTCAACCTCCTATTCAGGCCCTTTAGACTATCACCAACCTCCACCACCATCACCATCTCCAACCTCCTATTCAGGCCCTTTGGACTATCACCATCCTCCACCTATCTATCCCTATCCATATCCTGTTGCTTCAGCTCCCCATAGTGCTCCTCAACCATCCCTTGAACACCATAGTAGTTTCCAATATGGTCCCTCTCATTACCCATATCAACAATCCGGTCCATACCCACCTCCCGAAAGCCAGCCTCAAGTCCCTTTTCGTGCCAATAGCTTCTCAAATTATCACCAGCAGGACAGTTCCAGTTCCATAGGAACTGGATCATCTTCAGATGTTTATAGTGCCAATGATTCCACCCCTTCTCGCCCTTCTGCATATCCACCTCTGGATGATCTTATTAGTAATATGCACTTGTCTGATAATCACTCTACTGCCCCTGCATCACACCAAGCGCCTACAGTGTCACCATTGACAAGTGCCCCTCCTATTGCAAGGTATGATAAACCGGGGGAACTTTATAGCCATTCTAACTCGTTTTCGAGCAGTTATGGGGCATCTTATTCAGCTCAGTCTGATTTGTCTAATCATTCTGTTTATGGCCACACAAGCTCATTCAATGGGTCTCAGCATAGTCAGTCCTTGCAGATTGTGCCACTACAGAATAAAGGATCATTGAAGGTGTTGCTCTTACATGGGAATTTGGATATTTGGGTCTATCGTGCACGTAACCTTCCGAATATGGACATGTTCCATAAAACTTTGGGGGATGTGTTTACAAGATTGCCAGGGAACGTGAGCAACAAAATTGAAGGCCATATAAATCATAAAATCACTAGTGATCCTTATGTTTCAATCTCAGTATCAAATGCTGTAATTGGGAGGACTTTTGTGATTAGCAATAGCGAAAACCCTGATTGGAAGCAACATTTTTATGTTCCTGTAGCGCATCAAGCTGCTGAAGTGCATTTTGTGGTTAAAGACAGTGATGTTGTGGGGTCACAGCTTATAGGAGTTGTGGCAATTCCAGTGGAACAGATATACTC